>NC_135712.1:161793515-162113371 GCF_964656455.1 Halichoerus grypus | reverse complement strand
CAGGCCTCGGTGGCGGGAGGTAGAGGGAGGAAGGCAGCTGGGGGGACGCTTTGAATTGCTCAGGTCCAAGCGCCTGACACAATGAAATTACTGACCAGGCCAAGGCCGGGTGGCCCAAGGCGGGCCTGGCCTCTGTCTGCTTAGCATACTAGGCGGGGGCCCCTGCCCCTTCCCGGAGAGGGCTCAAGGAGCAACCATAATGTCCCGATTGTCGGACAATGCCATGATGGAGGGCCCTGTCACATTTTTGTCCCCGTTACTGGGGTCCCCATTCACGGCCACTGTCACCACACTCAGAACAAGCCAGGCCTGGCAGCCTCCTTTGCATTAAAATGGGATGAGAAATAAGCCTCCTCCACTGTTCAGCTGGGCAGAAAACGGGATTAGGCCAAGGGACAGGGCCGAAGGCCTCTGATGGGGGTCGCCCGGGAAAGGTGGGTGTCGGCTGCTGCCTGCCCCAGCCAGGGCAGGGCCTCACACGCACAAAGCACCTCTCCCGGGGCCTCAGTTTCCCTGGATCTCAACATGGAGGGGGAAGGGGGCCCCTGACTAAATAAATGCCTTTGGACATGGTTTTGTAGCTGAGAAACTCACATTCACAATAAAAAATCCATAGAAAATCGGGCAAAGAAGAGCTGTCAGAGTTGGTTGGTGGGTGATGAGGGGCGGAGAATGGCCAGGGAGGGGTGCCTGTCTGTCTGTCTGTCTTCTCACTCTCGATACTGTTTCCCAGCAAAACCTTGGAGCTCCTGAACAGGGGCAGGAAGCCATCAAGATAAGGATATTTCTAAAGCAGTCTAGAATTAGCACTCAGCACCCAAAAGACGAGTCAAATGCCAAAGGACTGGAAGCAACCAAAAGGCCCCGTGGTGGGGGGGTCTGGCCTAGTTAGTTCAGGGGAGCTCGTCACCACTGAACACGTCACCACTCGCAGATACGAACATATGCCAAGGTGTGTGCACAAAGATGTTTGTGCAACCTGGCTTGCACTAGCAAAAAATCAGAAACCACCCAAATGCCTCTAAGTAGGGCACAGCTATGTAAATCACCAGGCATTCACACCTTGGAACACCATGCACCACTAAAACGGATGGGGAGGTCTGCGAAATTTGAAATAGAAGGATGTTCGAGAAATAGTAGCAAGTGAAAAAAGAGATGCAGACAAAGGGGTCCATTTGGAGATAAATATATACTGTGTGTAGATGCATAGAATATGCCCGCAGTGCAGTATGGGAAACTATACACATTGGCTACCTCGAGAAAATTCAAGAGACTGAAAAGGAAAAATTTTATTTTTACCCTAGGTACTTTTTTATTGTTATATATTTATTTTCCCCATGAAAATAAATATATTTTCTTCCGAGGGTCCTCCTTGTTTGCTGATTCAATAGGATCAGTTTAACCAACATTAGGAAGTTCTTCTGAGTGCCATGCCCGGGGTGGTTATGATGCCAGCCTCCCGAACATCCCCAACTCAGAGACAGAGACAAGCCAAGAGCAGCTAGCATCTACCAGATATCGCCCCAGACAAGGAGAAGCCAGCTGGGTTTTGAAGGATGAATAAGAGTTCTTCAGACAGATCAGCAAGGGAGAGTTTTCAAGGCGAGGGAGAGGAGAGAGAGTATGGCGTGCATTGTGCGTGTGTGTGTGTGCGTGTGTGTGTGCGTGCGTATGTGTGTGCACGCGCATGTGTGTATGTGTGCAGGAACTTGGGCTACCTTGCCCTCCACTCTATCCACAGTTTCCTCAGCACGTGGGATGTTCTCGTGGCTACCACTTCTTGAGTGCTCACTCTGTGCTAGGCACTGTTCTCAGCACTTCATATTCATGAACTCTAGGAGGTAGGTGGCGCTCTACAATTATGCCCATTTTACAGCTGGAGAAGCAAGGACTTTAAGTGGTAAAGTAGCGTAGGCAAGTTCAGGAAGCTCACAGGTCCCAGGGCTGGGTTGGGTACTTGTGCAGTCGGTACCAGAGCCCACTCTCTTCACCAGTACATTATATTGCCTCCTGCAGCTGGAAAATGTGTGGCCCAGACCCTGCAAGCTGGGCATTTTTATATATGTGCGTAGTCTCTCTGGCCCATGGAGAGGCTCAGAGAGATCCCTTCCCTTGCCCAAGGCCACACAGCTGGCAAAGGGACAAAGTGCAGATAGCAACCGTTGGGTGTCCGGCTCCAAAGCCCACGTTGCTCTTACCACGGGCACCTGCTTCTGGAAAGGGGCAGGCAACACAGGGCCAACAGCACCCAGGTGGTAAAGGTACAAGGGAAGGTGAAAGCAAGTGGGCTTCGGGGGAGGTGATGGGGACAGCAGGGAATGTGGGTACAGGGGAGTGTGGGCCCCATCTGAGGCTCTCAGATGCCTTCTTCCAGAGCCCTGTGCAGCCCAGAGAAAACACAGCAGGGCCATCGGTATCTGACCTCTAATTGGGTCTAATCCCTGCTGGTAGAGAGGAAGCCAGAGCAGCCATGCCCCCTCTCTGGGCTCCCCACCTGCCCCAAGCCAACCAGGAGGCCAACCTTCCCCTTCCAGATTCAGGAACCTCAATTCCTCTTGCTGCAGTTCAAACTGGGCTTTATGAGGAAGCCACCATTCATGGGCAGGGTGGGGGGTGGGTAGAAACTCATTTGCAGCCCAGCATCATGCAATTCACCTCGTTGTGGCATTTCAAGCCAAAGGGAGGACGTCCCCAGCACCCTGCCCTTGCCTGAGCCCTGGAGACACTGGCTGGGGAGCTCCATGTTAGATTAAATGGCATTTACAGCAGCTATAAGCACGTTTGAGTTGATTACCCTATAATTTGTATGCTGTTGCAGGTCATTACCTAAATGACAATTAAACACTGGCACCCTGTAATTAGATGTTTTTATGAATTAGGTCCTGAGGTATTAATGTCAAATTTCTAAGTTCGGCCCCTCCCCCAACTCTGATGCCCTTCTCCTGCCAGCCTTGGGCCCAAGGCCCACTTGGGCTTTTCTGAGGCCCTGGGCTGGCTTCAGCCAGAGGCTCTACCACTTCCCGGATGGTGGTCACCAGCGTGGGTATCTGCCGTCACCCACAAGAATGTCAGGTCCTTGAGAACAAAGATGGCTTCCTCTAGATCTACTCCAAGCACACAGTGTGTCTCCATTCCAAATGTGTTTATTGAGAACCTTCTATGTGCAAAGCACTCACTAGGTGCTGAGCTTACAGTAGTGAACGTATCAGACAAAAATCCCCATTCTGGCGGAGCTGATAGTCAAAGAACAATAACCACAAAAGTGAGTAATGTATGTGGTGTCTTAGGGTACCATAAAGGTTAAAGAGAGATAATGGAACTGGGAGGGAAGACACGACATGTTGTGTGGAAGAGGGTGTTGAAATTTTGGACATGGTAGTCAGAGGTCTCCCTGAGAAATGAAAGGTCTTAAAAAAAAAAAAAAAAAAAAAAAGAAATGAAAGGTCTTTGGAAATGAGGCAGTGAGCCAAGGGGGCATCTGGGGAAAGAGCTTCCCAGGAGCAAGAGCAGCTGATGCAAATACCCTGGGGCACCACTGTGCCAGGTCAAGCCAAGGAGTAGCCAGGCAGACTCTGTGGCCTTAGTGCAGAGGATGAGGTGAGACAAGTCGCAGTTTCCAGATCATGGGAGCTTAGAGGCCCCAGGGAGACTTTGGCAGGCATTTGAAAAATATTGGTTGAAGGAATGAATGGATGAACTGGAAGGAACCTGGGAGGCAGTCTAACTCCAAAAAGGCTTTTAAACATTTCTTTTCTTTTTCTTTCATTGTAAACTCTCTATCCCTGAGTGCTGGGCTCTGCGCTGAGAGGTCAGCCAACACCATGTGGATATTGTCCCACGCCCCATGGGGAAGATACTGTTATCCCCAAATCACAGTGAAGAAAGCGTGCCTTGAAGGGGACCAGCCTGACCCAACATCATTTTTGGAGCCGAAACTTGTGCCTTACAGTCGGGCTCCCTGCTCAGCAGGGAGCCTGCTTCTCCCTCTCCCTCTGCCTGCCCCCCACCACCCACTTGTGCTCTCTTGCTCTCTCTCAAATAAATAAATAAAATCTTTTTTAAAAAGTGTGAGTTAGGGCGCCTGGGTGGCTCAGTTGGTTAAGCGACTGCCTTCGGCTCAGGTCATGATCCTGGAGTCCCGGGATCAAGTCCCACATCGGGCTCCCTGCTCGGCAGGGAGTCTGCTTCTCCCTCCGACCCTCCCCCCTTTCATGTGCTCTCTCTCATTCTCTCTCTCTCAAATAAATAAATAAAATCTTTAAAAAAAAAAAGTGTGAGTTAGCTTTACCATTAGCTCTGCCCCTCTCTGGCCATGTGACCGACCTTGGGGAGTCCCTCCATGTCTCTGAGCCTTTGTTTCCCAGTGTAGTGGTTGTGGGGTGTTTAGGAGATATCAGTGGGAAAAGCAGGTGTTGGTGTTGGTTATCACTGTGGTGAAGTCATTAGAGCCAGCCCCCACCCCCAAGATGCCCTCCTGATGCCCTTGGGCATGATGGGGCTGAAAAGAGGCATAAGGAAAATTCTCAAAACTTGGAAGTCATAGTTATGTGAAGTGAAAAGTATTTTAAGGCCTCCTTGAGAACTAATTGAAATCACCAAGGGGACCGTGCCTGTAAAGAAGGAAGTACCTGGTTGAGGTCATATTAACAAAGACCTATACCCAGCATAAGGGAGGTGATCATTCAATTCTGTTCTGTACTATGCAGAGTCTTCCCGGAAGGAACTGAGTCCCACTGTGAAGGTGAAGCAGGAATATCCTAAAGTATGTTCAGAAAAGGAGAGGATATGGGCTGGAGACCCCAGCCTGGGAGGAGCCAGGGCTATAAGGGAAGTCACGGGGAGTCAGACTCCAGCTCCTTGCAAGAAAGCACATCCTTAGCATTAGAGCTATGTAGGGATTAAATGGGCTGCCTAAGGTATGTGGGTCAGTGGTGGCGGGGAATGCAAGCAGGAGTAGAGGGAAGCCTGCAGGGCTGCCGGGGAGCAAATTCCAGCCCGGGATTGGAGTTCGGGCCCTTGATCCATGAGTATTCACTTCTCCATGAGATCCAGGTTTACGGAGGCAGCACAGCAAGTGGGTCAGGCTTGTGGATTTCAGAGTCTGACTTCAAGGTTTTGAGTCCTGGCTTCTCTGGGCCTCAGTTTCCCCCATTTCTAACAGTTCCCAGGTCACAGGGTTGTTGTGAAGATTCAGTGGCTAAGCGCAGGTAAGGTGTTGAGAGTAGTGCCTGGCACTGTTGTTCGGGGCAGGGGCTTAGGCTGCGGGCTCTGGGTGTGACAGTCTTGGAGGGGAGGTCCAATGAGTCTCACCCCACCCAAGATGTCATGCCACACCGGCACGGAGCTGTCTCCTGGGAACTGGCTTCCCCACAGCCCCAGGCTGCTGAGGGATTCCCCTGCGAGTCGCCACTGCCCTGGGAGACAGTGAATGGGCGCTTTGTATCTCCACCACAGCCTGTTGCTGCATGCCCGGGCCCTGCACTGCTTGCAGCCTGCCCTCGCGCCCTGGCTCCTTCCCGACCCCATGCGCATGCCTCCTGCGGGCCCTGCGGGCTGCCCTCCCCACACACTCCAGCCCCAGAATTGGCCCCGCTTCCTGAGTGGCACTCGGGCAGGGCTCAGGGGTAGGGTGGGATAAAAGAGGCTCAACTGAGTCCCCAGAGACCCCCGTCCACCCCCTCCAGCCCCTGGAGCCGTGGGACTCCAACCTGGCACCGATGGGGTCTGCTGGGCTGCTGTTCAGCACCCACCAGAAAATGCCCCATCTTCTGCTCCCCTATGACCCCTTCCAGGTCGGGCTGGTCCCTGCCCCTTGGGCCAAGTGGGACGGCACCTTGGGATCCCTAAAGCAGAGGTTTCCGAGGGCCTCGTGGCGTGTTGACAGCAGAATCACAGTGCAGGCCCCTGGAGATCAGGGGTTCTCTGGGCTCGCCGCCGGGTACCCCGTGTCCTGTGGGAACAGGAGACCGTAGCAGCGCATATAGGCAGAACCACTAACGGCAGCGCCCCTTCGCGAATGCAGCCCCCAGGCCAGGAACCAAGCTCAGGTGAGGACCAAGGGGAAATGGGCTCAGGAGGGGAAGAAGGAATTATAAATGCAGTCCAGGCCACGTGACTAATTGCAGACTGTAGAATTTGTGTATTTTCTTCTGCTTTCATATGAATATACTTGTACATAGTAAGTCATTATTTTTCTCCTCCTCCTCTCCCATCTCCATCCTGTCAAGACGTAAGGTACACTGATGGTGGTAACCCCGTATCTCAGCATCAAAGAGGCATGTGGCCCCGCTGCAAGGGACCCAGTGACATCAGAGATGTTGCTCCCCCTTGGGGGCAGGCAGAGCGTGCCTTCAGAGGGCCGAAGGGCAGTTGCCCTGGGTTAGGTATAAATGCAGTGTTGTCGTGGTCTTATTCCAAAGGTAGTATGGTCAGACTGTGTCCTTAGGATGTGGACCGGACACAACATAGCTGCGTTGGGTTGCCCCTTGCTCACCTTAGCACACCACAAAGTCTGGGAGCAGTGCTTCCCAGGATGCCCTCCCTGCCCGGTGCGGTGAAGAGCTTCCAGCCAGTGGTATTCCTACAGGATGAGGAGCAGAGTAGCTGTGGCCAGGGCGTGGCAGGGGCAGGTGCAGTGACCTGTGCTGACATGGCGGCTCCCAGGCTGCAGTGTACGCTGGGGAGCCAGACCCCAAAACTTCCCAGACTTCTGTGCTTTTCTTATATGGAGGCTCATGTATCAGCTGAGAAGTGATAAATACGTCTGCAGGACGCCAGAGAGACAGGACTACTTCAGTATGGCTGGGGGTCTCGTCCATGCGTGCGGGACCCGATAAAGCGGCAGAGTCTGGGGCCTCATCCCAAAGGTACTAAATAGGCTAAGACTTCTTGGTGCCAAGAAATCTGCAGGGTTTTTTTTTTTTTTTTTAAAGATTTCATTTACTTATTTGAGAGAGAGAGAGCGCGCGTGCACGAGCATGAGTGGGAGGAGCAGAGAGAGAAGCAGACTCCCCGCTGAGCAGGGACCCCCCCCCAACGCGGGGCTCGATCCCAGGACCCTGGGATCATGACTTGAGCCGAAGGCAGACGCTTAACCGACAGAGCCACCCAGGGGCCCCAAGAAATCTGCAGTTTTAACAAGCCACAGCCCCCCAGGCAATCGGGGAGCTGAGGAAGCCAGGTTGGAATGCAGAGATGTAGGACTTGGGCCTTATCTTCCAAAAATTCTCGATGGACTGGATCAACAGGCAAAGAGTTCTGATGGTTCTGATGACTCTTTGAGGACAATAATAATAAAATAAACCAAATCAGCATTGCACGGTCCCAAAGATCCTACACAATCTAAAGCAACATTTGTCAAAAGTGGTGCACAAAGTCCTGGAGGTCATTGAGATTATTTTAGGTGATTTTCCATTTTAATAGCTACAGTGTCAAACCTATCACAACCCGGGGGGATATGATTTTTTATGGTTGGATAAAATCAGGTAGTGCACTAAAAAAAGGGGATCTGTTTAAATAAAAACACAGACGATAGCAGAGGCAGAGAGTAAAAAGACACCTGTGTGCCCCCTGATATGATGCCCCGAGGAGTACTCCTGTGGCATTCTGGCCCCAAATGTATAACCTCCTTCCAGTCATTAGAGAACAAATGCCAGACAGACCCAAACTGAAGGGTATTCGACAAAATAATTGCTCAGCATTGTTTCAAAGCCTGAAACAAACCAGAAATGAGACAACAAGACTGAAGAGCTGTCCCAAATTGGTAGAGAGGAAGGAGGCATGACCACTAAAGGCAATAAGGGATTCTCAATCGGATTCCAGACCAGACAAGGGACATGGGGTGAAAATAGCAAAAATTCCCTTAAGGTCCTCAGAATGGTAAATGGCATTTTTATCCGTGTTCATTTCCTGGTTTTAACAATTGCACTCATGCTCAAGATTGTCAACATCAGGGGAAGCTGGGTGAAGCCTCCATAGGAACTCTATGTACTCTCTTTGTAAGTCTAAGTTACTCCAAAATAATTTTTTTTTTTTAAAAAGAAGATAAATGGTAACTGACTGAACAAAAAAGAAGAAAAACATAGGCGTGATGTGGGGAAGGCAGAAGTTTTGAAGAGGTATAGGAGTATTTGACATTTGCAAAACCCTGCTCTAAGGCATCTGAACATTCTAGACTTTGAATGGTTCTTCAAAACTGAAAACACCTGGAAGTTGTAACAATTCTAAGCATCCTCCCTTCTCCCTAAGATCAGAATATTCCAGACTTCTGAAGATTTTAACAGCCCAAAGAATCTGACCATTGTAAAGTTCCCAAACTGCCGAAGATTCTACAATGCTAGAATCAGGCAGTGATTTTCAAAATTCAAGATGTATACGAGTCATTGGGTCACTTCTATTAGGAAGTTAAAAATTAGGATTGCCAAAGATGAAGATTCATGAACTTTGTCCTCCAGGGCTTTGGATTGGATCTGTCAGGGATGGGTGGGGCCCAGGAATCTGCATTGTGATTTTGCTGTCAGCCCCCCAAGAAACGCTATACCTCCTCCGAGACACACTCAGATACATGCACACACACACACATACACACACACTGCCCTGACAAACACACTCAGATACACACAGATGCATACCCATTTGCTCAGATATATCCCCAAGCTAAATTCAGTCACATACCCAGTCCTTCCCAGTACTATGTCAACCCTCTCTCTCTCTCTCTCTCTCTCTCTCTCTCACACACACACACACACACACACACACACGCACACACACACGTTCACCCACGCACTCTCCCAGCAACAGTATAGGGTCTCCTTTGCCTTCAGCCGGGCTCCCGCCTTCCCCAGGTGAGCTGCAGGCCCCAGAGCGGCTGGACATCCTCTTGCAATGGCCAGGCGAGCCTCAGGGCCGTGTGACAGTGAGGGCCGTAACCTCCTGGTAGTCCAGCAGCTCCCTGCTGTCCCTTTCCTAGGTTTTGCTGGTCCCTCTCTCATTTTATTTGGAACCAAATAAAAGATTAAGATAAAAATAATTCCCAGAAGGCGGATCATTTGGTAATTATGTGCAGGTGTTAAATCATTCCTGGCTCCTCGGCTGCCCCCCCTTCTACCTCCCTGCCTGCCCCCCCACAGCAGGGGTGTGATCATTCCAGAGCCAGCCAGCCCTAACCACTACCCCCCACCCCTGCCATGGGCCAGGCCTGCCTGCCTGCCTGCCTGCCTACCCGCCTGGCAGCTCACCCTCAGAACCCAGCTCCCTGGGAAAGAGGGGCACCCAGTGAGTCACCGCTGGGGCCAGGCCTCTCCATTACCCTTCGAGGCAAGCTCTGGGATCCATACCCGCTTCCCAGAGGCAGAAAGGCTGGAGAGAGGAGAGAGTGGCCAGAGGCTGAGAGAAGGGTCATCATGTGCTCAAGGTCACAGACAAGTCAGGGGGAGAGGCACCCTCTGGCCCTGCAGGGCAGGCTAGAGATGGGGTTGTGAGGCGCTGCAGAGAATTCAGGCGGTCCAGCCTGGAGAGAGCAGCCTCCACGCGGGGCCCGGTCACCATGCCCAGGCTCTGCAGGGCCCTCCGGAACACTCAGAGCAGGAGCGTTTGTGTCCCTGAGCCCAGACCTGGGGGGGCAGGGGGGTGGTCACAGGAGGGGCACACGCAGCTCCGCCCCAGGAGAATGTTGATGGGTCCTGAGCTGCATGGAAGGAGCGGGGGCCTCGTGCAGGGAGATGGGCCCACGGTGGCTGCCCTGCCATACAGGGTACCAGGCACGACCCGACGGCTGCTGGCTGACTTCTCAGCATCCTTTCAGCAGGCACACCCCAGGTCCTCTGGCCCCATTCTGAGCAGACCTGAGCAGCGGCCACCACCCCACCATGAGTGCAGAGCCCCGGGGCAGGCCGGGGTCTGACAGCCCCCTGGCCCAGCTCCCACTACCACCAGGGGCTCCGTCGCTCCAGCCTCACCGTCCCCTGGCCCACCCCACACCTCCCAGGCCTTCGCACAGCTTTGCACAGGCCCTACTCAGCCTTCCCTTCCCAGGCCAGATGCTACTTCCTCTGGGAATCCTTCCCACCCACGCTCGCCTCTGCCTCTGGAATCCCACGCCCCTCTCTGACCAACTCTGCCATTTTACCTCGCTTCCTTGGAATTCTCTGAGATCCCTATCAAGGACACAGACCATGCCATGTCCCTCTGTGCATCCCCAGGTCCCACTGGCTCCTGCCCCCTCCCCAGAAGGCACTTCGACCTCCTGCCCAAGCCAGGCCCAGTTCCCCCATTTCCACTGCCTCCCATGGGGCCATGGGAGACGTGGTGCTCCCCCACTAGGGCACGGTTCTTTCATTGTCCAGCAGCTTCCACAGCCTCTCCCACCTGCTGTGGCTCATGGGACAACCTCCAGGAGCCCATCAGAACCTCTGGGCAGAGACTGAGATTCTCATAGGACAGGCAGTAAAACGTACAGGGACGAAGTGAGCCAGAGGCCGTGTTTGCACCCAAATCCAAACCTCACTTACCCCGTAGCGCACTGCCCCCCACTGCCATGGACCCCAACACTCCTCCCCTGACCCCCCACCCCCATTCCAAGTTCAGATGCTCAGGAACAAAGCCCAGTTTCAACTGTGGACACAGAGCAGGCACTTCGTTCACTCGACAGCTACCACTGTGTGTGCTGGGTAGAGTGGTGGGAACAGGGATCCCTGTCCTGCTGGGGAGACCCAGGTGACAGACACACAGACAAGCAAATCTGTAACGTGCCAAGTGGGGTGAGGGCCGGGAAGAAAGAGATTGGGGAGCAGGAGCCATCCATGTAATTCTAAATTTTCTCCTCATCGCTTTGAAAAAAGGAAAAAGATAAAATAAATATTAAGAATATGTTTCATCCAATAGATCCAAAATATTATCTTGGCAACACGTAATCAATGCAAAAAATTATTAATGAGATGTTTTACATTTTTTTTTAATACTGGATCTTGGTGATCCGGTGCGTATTTGACGCTCAGCACGTCTCAATTCTGACTTGCCACATTTCAAGTACTCAGGAGTCACACGTGGCTGGTGGCTGCTGTACTAGCCAGAGCCGTCTAGAGGGTACAGGTCATACAAGGGTGGTCAGGGAAGGCTTCTTGGAGGAGATGATTTCTGAGCAGGGACCTGGAGGCCAGGGAGTGAGCCAAGAATCTAAGTAGGGGAAAAGCATCCCAGGCAGTGGGATCAGCAAGTGCAAAGGCCCTGAGGCAAACATGAGTTTGCCCCTGGAGCTGAGTGAGCAAGACAAGAGAGGCACTGGTTCAGTTGACACTGTGGCCACCATGAGGACTTTGGCTTTTCCTCTGAGTAGGTAGGAGCCATGCAGGGTGCTGGACAGACAGCAGGACCCCGCCTGGCTTGGGTGCTAACAGGAGCACTCTACATCAGTGTGCAAGCTCTAGCCCCAGACTGCTGGGTGTGAATCATGGCTCTGCCTGTCCCCAGCGGTGTGACCCTGGGGACTGTAACAGCATCTACTACTGTGAGGGTCACGACAGTGCCCGGCATGCAGTGGGCCCTCCCTAAAAGCCAATATTATCCAATGTTCTGTGAGTGAGGGTCTTCAGGAGACACTCACGCCTTCCCAGATGCCAAGGGTCTGGGTTCTCTGCTTCCTGGAGAAAGGTGGGATGACGCCCCCCCCTCCAAGGTACCTCCCTCCAACTTTGGCCCCTCTATCTCCGCATTCCTGGAATTGCTACAGGTGATAAATGGCTGCAAAGCAAGGCTGCCCTCAGGGTTGGGACATGGCAGCCTCCACTTCCTGTGCCCCAGCGGTGGGCGGGTGGCTGGGTGGGGCCTCCTGACCCTGCCAGGAAGCCCCTCCACCCTATCCTGGCCCCAGGGCTCTCCCCTCCCCCTGACCCTTGGGGACAGCCCAGCCTCTGATGGTCAAGCCTTGGAGGGTGCGCAAGGCCTTCTTCTCTCTGGTCTGTGCCACCTCCCCACCTCTGCACATGGCACTTACTCCCTCGGTCATTCCACAAGCATGTGCACCTGCTCTGGGCCAGGCGCTGTGTAGGTCATGGAGATACAGGAGTGGACGAGACAGACAGAGGCACCTGCCCTGTGGAGCTGGCCTTCCGGGTTGCTGGGGCTACTTAGGGACCCCCTAGTCCTTGTTTGATGGAGCGCCCAGAACCTCTGACCAGATTCCAGTGAAGACCCTCTTTCTCACCCACCTCTGCAACCCAGGATGGCAGTCTCTTAGGGGTCCACTGCTTTGGGGGGCCTGACCTGTGATGAACCCCGTGAGAGGCATTTAGGCTACATGCAGGAGGACTTACTGACCCCCCTGTGGAACAGAGCCTGAAATATGAAAGGAAAACGTGGCACTTCCCGATTTAAATAAATGCTTTGAAATTACGCATAAAGAGAAAAGCCTGCTGGCAGGACCCATAGGCATTCATAACAGCTATCTCTTGGAGGAGGGGGGTGGGGTGCAGGATTCTAAGAGCCTTTGTTTGCCTTCTGCTTTTCTATCTTCCAGACTTTCTGTAGTACATACATCTCTACTGTACACTCAGGGGTTTAAAAAGAAAAAACAAAAATGTGACAACAATCATGGTATTAAAGTCCAGCACTTCTTAGAAACTCCTGGAGCAACTGTGTCTGGTTGGCAGGCCCAGGACCTCGCCAGCCTGGGGCAGGACAGGGGTGACTGTTCCCTCCAGCCCAGGGAGCCAAGGCAGCATGGGAGCTGGAGGCCAGGAGCTGGACTTGTGGAAAGGGAGAAAAGGGTAGGGCAGAGAGCAGGGTGGGCAATGGGGCAAGAAAGATGTTCAGGAAGATGAGGCCAACCAGGGAGTGGCCAGTAGATGACATGGGCAGTGGGAAGTAAGGAGGACACGGGGGTTAGGGAACCCAGGGCCCTACATCAGTCCTGCAGGCACTGGGGAGCCCCAGATGATATGTGAGCAGAAGACAGCTGTAGCTTTGGAAGACCGACGGGGCATCTTCCAGATTCCTCTCCCCTTCTCCTTTCTGACATTGATCCTATGCTTGTTTGTAAAGACCCTCAGCTTTCTTGGGAAGGCAGCACGATTCCACAGTCAAAAGTAGTGGCTTTCCAGCCTGATAGCCTGGGGGTTCAGACTGTTGGTCAGCCACTTCCCAGCTGTGTGCTGTGGCCTCAGGCCATGCCCCGACCCCTCTGTGCTTCAGGTCCTCCTCCTGAAATTGAGAATGGCCACAAAATACCAACTTCCCGGGATGGTGTGGTGGAGGCATTCAATGAGATAAAATGTGTAGCGCATTTAGAACAGGGGCTGGCACTCAGTAGGTGCTCAATAGATGCTAGTCCTTGCTATCATCCTCATCATCTCTGTCTTATCTCCCATCTTACTTTGCAAGTTCCTCAAGGGCAAAGATCAGCTAGGAGTCTGCCAGCAGGTAGACACCAACAACAGGGTCCTGTCGCCCTCAGGAGATGGAGTCCCCAACCTCACTGCCCCCCCTTGATCCCCTGTGGCTTGCACAGAGTGGGTCCACGGCTGCTGTGAACCAACACCTGTGAGCCCCCTGCTTCAGCTGATTCTCTAGCTCACGTATTCCCCTCTGCAACCCTGTGCCAGAGGCCGTTCTTCTCCCCATTTTACAGAAGAGGAAACAGGCTCCGAGGGGAGGCACCCGCTCTGGGGCAAGCCCGCCAACACCACCATTCTCTCCTCAGGCCTGGCACCTTCTAGGCACTTGTAATCCATCTTGGAAGGCAGAGGGGACCCATTTGGAGGGGGGGGGGCCGCATGGGGAGGGGGATGAAGGAGAAGCGCTTTGGTTTCCCAGGTTGCCCTCGGGTGTCTGAGCTCCAAGTGATAGAGCTGGTCGGGAGCCGGGGCCCCAGGTGGGGAGGGGTAGAGATGCGGGGGCACCTCTGGCCTTTCATCTAGAGCCTGAGGACCCCTCCCCCAACCCCTCAGTGGGGGGCCCCACGATCACTCACCTGGAGCCATAAATGAGCTGGTTCTGAGGCCCACCTGTTGCCTGGCAGGTATGCCAGGACCCAAGAGGGGGAGGGGTCCTCCAGAAGGAAGCGTCGCCCTCCTCAAGCTGAACCATGCCAAACTTTTGAAGCCCCATAAAAGCTCACAGACCTTCCCTCTGCCAAACCTCACCTGCTTGCCTGTCAGCCGCCCCCTCCCCCAGCCCAGCTGAGGTGTGAAGCCAGGAAGCCCAGCTGGGTATCCATTGACCAGAGACTGACCTCTCTGAGCCTCAGTTTCCTCTCCAGGAAAGGGCAACGGGAACATTCCAGGACATCTCAAGGAGCTGACTGCAGGCTGGTGGGCGTGACGCCAAGGGTCCACTCCGTGGCCCGCCCCTGGCCCGCCGTGGCCCTGGGAGGCCCTTCCGACTGTGGGAGGAAGCCGGTATCCCAGCAGCTGTCAGCTGTCTCTGTGGTTCCGAGCTGGAGTCTGCCCCGTAGCGGGCAGGCTGGCTGGGTGGTCCCTGGGGAGGTACCTGGGGAACCAAGCCCAGACAACAGGCCCAGCCTCTACCTGGGGGCTGTGTGGACTCTGTCTGCTCTGTCCCAAGACAGGCAGGAGCTCTGTTTCCTGAGCACCTGTTGTATGTTCGTTCCCGAGGGAAGCATTACCTATTCTCATTTTGCTGAAATACCAAGGCTCAGAGAGGGTAGGTCCCAATCCGAACCCACATCTTGATCCCAGCAGCAACTGGGAACTGGTTTTCGGCCATGGGGGCCCTGCCCAGAAAGGGCCAAAATGCTCCTTTCCTTGCACCGTGCTCCAAAGCGCCTGAGTTTCAGAAGTTGGATTTTCTAGAAAAACAGGTATGGAGTGGAATGGGGACATACCCTGCCCTAGCAAAGGGGAGAGGTAAGCCTGAAGGTAATAATCGTCTCGATAAGGGACTGGTGCATGTATTTTCTTTTGCTTTTGCTTTTTTTTTTTTTAATCTTCAAAGTGATTTGCGAACCTAGGCTAATTAATTTTCCCCAGAGCAGCGAGGACTGTCACCTGTCTCAGTCTCCAGCGTCCCACCCCAGCCCCCAAGCACACCTGAAGGAAGGGGGGGCTGATCGGGGAGTCCTGGAGATGGCGGAGAGGATAACTGAGCTGGCAGAGGCCTGGGGGAGAAAGAGGGTGGGACTGGCCCCTGGGTGGCTGCCTGCCTGAGATGGAGGGAAAGAAGCAGAGATTAGGGGAAGCAGGAGGGCTGGGAGCAGGCAGGCCTCTACCTGCCCTGTGAGCAGCAGGGCCACCTGGTCTACCTTCGAGGAGAGTCACCTCCAAATCGCTGGAACAACCACTGGGCCAGCACCACCTCCACACTGTGCCCCCACACAGAGGAGAGGCCAATCTGGCCTCTGCCCTCAGTTCGGAGGCTGAGAAAATTCACTCATTCATTCACTCCCTCACCCTACTCATTCAGCTAACCAACGAAAATCATTAGGCCCTGCTCTGAGCCCTCCAGTCCTTGCATTAGGAATGGGGACCACACATATAAATGAAAACCCAGTTCCTGGACTTGTGGGAGGTCCAGTCTATAGCAGGAGAGCCCATCAGCCAATGGGAGTGAGTGGTAGAGCAGAAGGAAACACACAAGAGATACTGGAGCAGAGGCTTGGGGGCTTGGAGAACTTTCATAGAAGAAGCAACATTTGATCTCTAATTGGTCTCTGAGGGGTGAGTAGGAGTTTTCTAGATAGGGCATTTGGGCAGAGAGAACAGCAGGTACAAAGCATGAAGCTAGATAGGATCTGGAAAGTCTGGGGAACAGTGAAGAATACCCAACCTCTACCCCACCCCTCCATGGTATACAGAGAAATGATGGCATGGATTGGCTACTGTGGGAAGTAGAAGCCACCGCTTGAGGTCAGAGGCTATAAGCCTGGGAGCTCCAGCCACTCAGCTGGCTCTAGCTGCCTGAGGCTGGGGGAAGTCACAGCGCAGCACACGGAGAACCAGTAACACCAACCGATAGGAAGTTTTATCTTAAATGTTAGTGTTGACTGAACAAGAAGTTCTAAAGTAAGGACCCTGTGCTTGTTCAAGGGTTCACTGATGTCACTGAGGACAATGTCTCCACTCTGCCACTCTTGGCATGCCATTCTATCTCCCCTCATGGCCACAGGAGAGATGCCACAGCTCCCAACATCACATCCCCTCATGAAAGTCGCTCAAGCAAAAAGGGGAGATATGGCAAAAAGGGCTTTCTCTCCGCATGACCCTTCCTAGGAAAATCATTCCCAGACACCCCTGGCAGTCTTTCCCTTAAATACTACTGGCCCAAATGGAGTCACATGCCCATCCCTGGACCAATCCTTGGCAAAAGGGAGTGGGACTGCCAAGATCAGCCAAGTCCAATCAAAATTCATCCTCAGAATTAGGCACAAAACTGTCATAGGATCATAGGATTAATTAAAAATCATAGGATTTTTTTAAGCCAGGAAGGACAAAATGGTATCTGATAGACCCTTAAATTTTATTTCTTTTTTTTATTATTTAAAGATTTTATTTATTTATTTATTTGACAGAGAGAGACACAGTGAGAGAGGGAATGCAAGCAGGGGGAGTGGGAGAGGGAGAAGCAGGCTTCCCGCCGAGCAGGGAGCCCGATGCGGGGCTCGATCCCAGGACCCTGAGATCATGACCTAAGCCGAAGGCAGACGCTTAACAACTGAGCCACCCAGGCGCCCCAGACCCTTAAATTTTAAAATACGTATTTAAGAAAACTCCTTCCTTACTCTCTGTCCCCTGACCCTGCTACATTTTTCTTGTCTGATCTTAACTCCAATTGTCATCTCATGTTTTTGGGTTTTCTTGTCTACCTCTCCACCAAAATGTCAGTTCCGTGAGATCAAGAATTTCTCTGCTTGGGTTTTACTAATTGCCTGGCCTCTAGAGCAGCAAGTGGCATACAGCAGGTATTCAATAAATATGTGTTGAATGAAAGCATGAATAAACCACAGAGTATGGGCAGGAAGTCCTAGGGTGGAGGCCAGAACAACCAGTGGTCCAAGTCACCCAGGATCTAAAAGCTCGGCAGGAGATGGGGGCCATGGAGGGTTTAAGCAGAGCTGAACAAAGTTACAAGTAAATTGGGGGAAGATGTCCTTTTGGCAGAAGGTGTCAGGGATGGATTGGAGGGGCGCAGCTGGAGGCCAGAAGACTAGGGAGGCATGGGTGCAATGGAGGAAAGAGCTCCTGCCCATTGAGTATCTGCCATGTGTCAATGCACCATCTTACCTAACTTCAAAGGTCCCCATTTAACAGAGGAGAAAAATGAGCCTCAGGGAGCAGTTTACCCACGGCTATAGTCAACCCTGGTCTCTGAAGCTGCCAGACTCTTTTCTAAACTAGGGTTTCTCAAAGGGGTTTTTATCACCCCAGGGGCATGTGGACTTTTATGAGGTGTTTATGTTCATCCCACAAGTTGGGGGTAGAGCTGCCCCATTCAGCAGACAGGATTCCTGGAAACTGGACATCTCAGTGTGCAAGACTGTCCCACCCAGCAAGAACTGTCAGCATCCCTTTTTGTGACTAACAGAGTCTAGGATCACACTCGATTTTGCATTTAAACAAAAAGTGGTTTGATTATTTTTCGAAAGGTGTTTGCGTACTCATGAATTTGCCAGGGATGGAACCACTGTGTAAATCACGGGAAGGATATGCTTTCTATTTCCCAGGACTTTCCCAAGAGTTAAGAGTTGCCCACCCTTTCCTAACATCACCTGCAGCCCCCAGCTGTGTCAGTCTGCAGGTGCATATATGGTGCATTCTATGCATGTGTGGGAATACAGGTTTTAGCCCTTATTTCAGTGTATTAACGTTAAAGCGTGTCTTAGTTCTCTTAAATCTAAACACATTCATTGTAAATAGGCACAACCATTTGACAACTTTATCCTCTCTCCTGGCGTAGTTCCCGCCTAAGCATTCATGTAATGAAATATGTACTATTTGTTACAAATTATTTTCCTTTTACTTCTCTGTAATATTGTAACTAAGATATTACATTGATTTGTTTAAATTTGGGCGCCTGGGTGGCTCAGTTGGTTAAGCGACTGCCTTCAGCTCAGGTCATGATCCTGGAGTCCCAGGATCGAGTCCTGCATCGGGCTCCCTGCTCAGCAGGGAGTCTGCTTCTCCCTCTGACCCTCCCCCCTCTCATGCTCTCTCTCTCGATCTCATTCTCTCTCTCAAATAAATAAATAAAATCTTTAAAAAAAAAGATAAATCATAGGTTGCAAGTAGGCAATGTTAGCTATGAATTTGACTTCAGGAGAGGACAGGAACCATTGCAATATACTTATTGAAAGAGGGGGCATTGGGTCTGAGCTCCAAGCCATGGGAGAAGAAGGCTCACTGCATGTGGATCAGACAGAGCCCACAAGCCAAGCCCTTGGGGTGTGTTTCCATGACAAACACTTTTCGGGTCTCCTCTCTGACAGGCCTTCTGTCAGTGAGGTGGGGAAGAAACAGAGATGGTTACTCAGTCCCCAGAGTGTCACTGTCAATGGAACAGATAGGGGCAGAGATAGGGTTTGGGAGAGGTGGAGTGAGCTCCCCCCAAAACCACAACCCTGCTGACATCACTAGCACTTTGAAGCCCTCACAATCATAATGAGGAGGGTAGGACTTCTTTGGGGGCGAGAGATCCATAAACAGGTAGAGAAACAGAAGGGGCAGAGCAAGAGTTTGGAGGGGGTCATTTCCAGAAGGCATTGGACAAGGAGAAGGGCAACATGTGTAGGTCTAAGGAAATTGCCTAAATTGAGCTGAGCTGCTTATAACTAAAAAAAGATACAAGGGGAGAGATGATAATAATTCTCCCCCGGGACACTGTAGAAAGCTGTGGGAAAACACTGAGTCGGACATGCTTAGCCATGGGGTAGCCCTGCTGGCCCCACACAGCTTGGTTGTGGGCTCAGACTGTGTGGAAGACGTGGAGGGAAGCTGGTAAACCCACAGGTTTTCAAAAGGCTGTGTGGAGCCAGGCATTTATATGTATAAGGCCAAATATGATTTCAGCACTGACTTCAATTGTGGAATAAGTTCTTTCTAAAAAATGCTATTAGAAATATATGTAAATTTGTATGTCACACAGTCTTGGAGTAACTATTGCTTTGGACCCTTTCAGATGCCTAACCCAAGCTGGCTTAAGCATACAAGGAATTTTTTTCTCACTAATTAAAAAAAAGCAATGAGTAGATCTGCTTTCAGGCATAGCTTAATGCAGGGGTCAAATTGTGTCACTGGCACTGATTTCTCTCTTCCTCTATGGGGTCCACCTACCCCTTCTGCACTGGCTCTTTTCTCTGGCAGCCTCCCCTGTTGGGGTGAAGGGAGGGATGCAGAGGGGTCAACACTCCACTTCTCCAGCTTTAGGTCCCTGGGGGCCAAAGAACTTGAAGACCTAGCATTCAGTCTTCCTATTTCTGATTGGCCAGGACTGGGTCATGTGATAACCCAATCACAGTGGCTGGGGAAATGATGCACAGATTGGTATGGACCAGGATCAGGGAGCTAGCGGGGAGCCCACCAGGACCATGGGCATTTACCAGAGGATGGGGAGCAGGGCCGTAGAGGTGTTACACTGACACAAATTCCTTTAATTCACAAACATCTGTTTAGCACCGTGGAGAAGGCTTAGAGGTGATAACGATGATGATGACCATTCAAACCTAACATTTACTGGGAGCTTAGCACATGTTCCATATCTCATTTAATCCTCTCAGCCACAGATGGGGCAGGTAATATCATCATCATCCCCATTTTACGGACTGGGGAAACTGAGGCACAGATCTTTTAAGTAACATCCCTGATATCCCACAGTTTTTTGAGTGGTTCAAAGTCAACCCTCCCTCCACCAGATCATGTGGCCACCCTAAGGAGATGGCATCTTTACTAAGCTTATTTTGTGGTCAGGGAGATAAATCCAGACACAAATAACTGATACATGAAGGCAGAAAAACAGACACACCGCTAACAGAGTGGCAAGTGGCTTGGGGCACAGAGAGAGGTATTTAGAGGAGGAAGGACAGGAGTCCTAAAGGAAATCCATGAGCCTCAGTTTCCTCATCCGTAAATCATTCAGACTGGGATGAGGTGATTTGGCAAAGCTCCCAAATGCTGGTCATCTCATAGCCTGTTTCCTACTGTCAGAGGTGGAACAGGGTCTAGTTTCCAAGTTTCATGCTTATACCTATAGACCTCAAGTGTCAAGGAGCTCTATGCTGCCCAAGGCAACCCTTCCTGGCAGGAAGGGGGGGGGGCAGCAGGGAGGCTTCATGGTTGGGGCTACACCTTCTCAGGTTTGAGTCTTGGCTCCTCTATAAATTAGCTGTTGGGAGTTAAACGAGATCTCTTAGGACCCTGTCACATCTGATATTCTATCATCCAGGACCAACTGTTTCCCGTGCCAGGAAGCTGTGATACTTTCAAGGGTCTACCTCTGGCTAAGTGGGCATTTTGCTCCCAAACTACCTGGCCCCAGCCTTCTGTGATTTGAGTTCTTACCTCTGTGTTTTAATGTTTTCCTGAATCCTTCTACACTGTTACTCTCCCCAGCTGCCTTGTGTCTTATTCAATTCATCTGTTTAGACAAAAAAAATTTCCTGGGGCCAGGCCCTGGGGTTACACAGAGGAATGAGGTATCCTGGCCTCAGGGAGCTCAAACACTTGTTCTTCTCGTTTTGACATCTCTGAGAAGGCACAGCAGCTCACCATCCTGGTCACCAGGCGGCAGCGGGGTACGGCTGTCACCGCCTCAGCCTGTGTGAGCTTTCTCAATGGCTGTTCATTTGTCATCACTCTGTTGAGGTCTGTGTGTTGTTGGAATGACATGTGTTACATTTAATTGCCACTTAAAATGTCTTCAACAAGATTACACCAGGACTTAGCGTTGAAGTGAGAAGTTATTGTGTGTGCAATAAAACATGGGAACAGAGTACAAAGGTAACATTAGTAAAGCATATGTGTATCATCGGAGGAATAACCATATTTTCTTGCAAAACAACCACCGAATGTTCTAGGGTCCCAAGATCCATACAAACAGATGAAGTTGTCACTTTCTGTTAGCGATACATGCAAGAGGGTTGACCATGGTACACCAAGCAGGAAAACACCTGACTCAGAACTCACAGAATGGGTGTCAGAGGTTTGGAAGAGAGCCTCAGGGATAACAAAGAAGCACTCTTTCCAGAAATGCTGCAGTGTCATTTGGTATTGACAGCACAGAGGACAATATTACATGGAAAACCACAGGCATCAATGACCAAGTCGGAAATTATTCAAAACAGTCAGACTCTGAATGTGAACACGTTTTAGGACTAACTTACCCAGTTTATTTCTCTTATTTTTTTTAGGCACACGAGTAATAAATGATAAACTCTGTCTAATGAGCTTCTTTCAGTAACAATAAAATAAAAATTCCAAGTGATAAGAAAGTATTATGTCAAAGTTTAGCCGGTAAAATTTTTCTTTGTCAAGTGAACATAAAATGAATGTGCATCTTACAATCAGTGATGTTTTAGAGTCAGCGGAATACGCCAGATTTTGAAGTGCATTTTCTAGCCAGACAATGTGGCCGGACATTTCAGACAGAGAAAGCAGCTCCATGAAGAGGGGTGGATAGAGAAAGGACTCAGCGAGGTTCTGCCTCAGAGGACTTCACACAGGTCAGTGCGGCAGAGGGGCTGGGAGGGCCACAACCAGCGTGGGAAAGGAGAGGCAGGGCTGCACAGTCCTAAGCCGCCCATCACTGGAGACATCAGGCAGTGGCTGGCTGACCCTGCTGAAGAGGAAGAAGAAGATTCAGGCGACACAGAGTCATACGATGTGAGGCCAGGCTTCAGATTTGATTGCATAAGTTCGATTCTGGCTCAGCCCTCCCCCCCTTACTGTGGCTGCTACCTCAGGCACGGATGTAACCTCTCTGGGTCTCAATCTCCTCATCTATAAAGTGGAAATCATAATGTACCCATAATGTATCGTAGGGTTGTTGTGAGGACTAAGCGGTTTATTGCATTTTAAATACTAGTGATCCCTGATGCGTAGTAAACTTTCAAAAAAATGTGGGCTGGTTTTATCTCAGTAGTCTCCCTGTGAGAATTAGTCATTCATTCTTCCAGTAAATACTCCCAGCCTCAACCAGATGCCAAGCCCTGTGTAGGGCTACAAAGATACAAAAGAATTCCATCCCTGACCTTAAGCTTCCATATATAATACCTAGACCAAGGTCATAGAATTCCCTTTGAGAGAGCCTAGGCAAAATCATAATAAATAAATAGATAAATAAATGAATAGTAGAATTTAAAGTGATTTATTGGAAGGATTGATCAGTAAAAACAGCCAAGACCTGGAAATTCGGAGGGAATCAGAGCAGAGTCTCTCTTTTTCTTCTCTCTGGAGCACATCTCTGTTCCAGACTGGAAAGGCACAGATGACATAACAGTTGAGAGCAGAGATCCTGGGATCTGCCTCTGCTCTGCCACCTACCAGCTGGATGACTTTGACCCTGTTCTTTCATCTCTCCATGCTTCAGTTTCCTCACCATACAGAGATAAGAAGAATATGGTGGGTTGTGGTGAGGATTAAGTAAGAACAGTGCTGGGTGGAGAGTAAGTGTCCAACAAATGCTAATTCTGGAATGCAAAGTGGATAGAACATACTGGAGTTATGCAAGGCAGGGGCCCCATCCACTTCCTCCATCCAGGCTCTGATCCCAGATTCAGACATTCTGGAGCTTAGCTTGAGGAGTAGAGAAGGATGTCCTCATTCAGAATCACCCATGGCTGTGGTCAACGACCCCTAAAATCTCTGCACCTACAGACAGCTGTCTTCAACAGCTGTGAGGAGTCTTTTACTGCTTGAGTGCTAACTGAAAGTGAATCCCCTACTGCTTGGTGCCATGACACTTCCTATTTCACACCATTAACTGTCCCCCTGCAACTTTAACTGGGAGAAACTCAGGGCCACTAATGCTTCACCTTTTCCTGTCCAGCTTCCTGTGTGTGGGGTTCATCTCCACCCATGGTGAAGATAGCCTTTGTACCTTTTGAATTATATCCAAGCCCATGATCAATAAGGGAACCAATAGAGATGAAGGTTTCATAGCTTAGACCATATATTGTATGGCTGACTGTGTTTATTTTATTTTATTTTTTTAAGATTTTATTTATTTGACAGAGAGAGACACAGTGAGAGAAGGAACACAAGCAGGGGCAGAGGGAGAGGGAAAAGCAGGCTTCCCGCCGAGCAGGGAGACCGATGCAGGGGGGCTCGATCCCAGGACCCTGGGATCATGACCTGAGCTGAAGGCAGACGCTTAATGTCTGAGCCACCCAGGCGCCCCTGGCTGACTGTGTTTAAAGTTCAATGTGTTACCATCAGAAAACAAATAATATTTTACTTAAGTCGATATCAGTTTTGGCTCTTTCCCTCCTCTCAGTCCCCAAATGCCTAGAATTAGATTAATTTTAATCCTTGACTAATAGGAACTCAAAGAGCTTATAGAAAAATTAGTAAGCACAATGGGAAAGTTTAGCAAGGTGACTGAGTATAAGATAAATATATGAAAGGCAATTGTAGTTTATGTACTAACAAAAAACACTTCAAAGCTTTTTTTTAAGATTTTATTTATTTGCTTGTCAGAGAGAGAGATTGCACAAACAGGGGGAGTGGCAGGCTACCCACTGAGCAAGGAGCCCTACGCAAGACTCGATCCCAGGACTCTGGGATCATAACCTGAGCTGAAGGCAGACACTTAACTGACTGAGCCACCCAGATGCCCCCAAAGCATTATTTTTTTTAAAGATAATTTGTAATATCAAGCAAAAAAAAAATACACACACTACCAAGGAATAAATCCAAAAACAGATGTGTAGGACTTGTATACAGAAAATTTAAGTTGAACAAAAAAGTATTAAAGATGACCTAAATAAATGGAAAGATAATGGATAAGAAATTTTAAATATTGAAAAAATGTCAATTCAACCACAAAATTGTCTATAGATTCAATACAATTCCAATCAAAATCTCAACAGATTTCTTTGGGAACCTTGACAAGCTGAGTATGAATTTTATATGGCACACACACAAAAGACCTATTAGGACCAATAAATAAGTTCAGCAAGATTAAGATAAACAAGGTTAATATACAAAAATAGGTTGTTTCCAAAAAAAATTGATAAGCTGGTCCTAAAATCTATATGGAAATGCAAGGGACCCAGAATAGCCAAAACAATATTTAAAAAAAAATTGTTTGGAGGATTCACATTTCTCGATCTCAAGACTTACTACAAAGCCACAGTAATCAAGACAGTGTAATGTTGGCATAAGGATGGACATATGGATCACTTGAGGGTCCTGAAATAAATGCATGTATCTATGACCAGTTGATTTTGACAAGGATGCCAAGACAATTCAGTGGAGAAATAATAGTCTTTTCAACAAATGGTACTAGGCAACTGGATAACCACAGCAAATGAATGAATTCAGACCCCTACCTCATATCATATACAAAAATATCTCAAAATGGATCAAAGACCTAAGTATGAGACTTGAAACTGTAAGACCCTTAGAAGAAAATATGGGTGTAAATCTTCATGACTTTAGATTAGGCAACAGTTCCTTAATGATATCTAAAGCATAAACAAGCAAAGGAAAAATAGATAAATTGGACTTCATCAAAATAAACACATTTGTGCTTCAGAGGATACTTTTGCAAATCATGTATCTGGTAAGGGTCTAATATTCAGAATAAATAAAAGACTCTTAAAATAAAGAGACAAGTAACCCAATTAAAAATGTGCAAAGAATTTGAATAGACATTTCTCCAAAGAAGATGTTTAAAATGGCCCATGAAAAGATGCTCAACATCATTAGTCATAAGGTAAAGTAAACCAAAACAATAAGATTCTACTTCACACCCACTGGGACAACAAAAAGTCTGGGCAAGAATGTGGACAGAATTTGCTAGTGGGGCTATAAAACCGTGCCACTGCTGTGGTAAACTGCATAGAGGGTCCTCAAAAAGTAAACATAGTCATTATATGACCCAGCAATTCCACTCCTAGGTATATACGCAAGAGAATTGAAAATACATGTTCACAAAAAAGTCTGTACATGAATGTTCCTAACAGTACCATTCACGGACCCAAAAGGTGGAAACAACCCAATTTTTCTTTTTTTTTAAATTTTTTAAGATTTTATTTATTTATTTGAGACAGAGAGAGAGAGCATGAGCAGGGGGAGGAGCAGAGGGAGAGGGAGAAGCAGACTCCCTGCTGAGCAGAGAGCCTGACTCGGGACTCAATCCCAGGACCCTGAGATCACGACCTGAATGGAAGGCAAACGCACTTAACCGACCGAGCCACCCAGGCACCCAGAAACAACTCAGTTTTTCATCACCTGATAAATGGATAAACAGAATATGACGTATCCATATAATGGAATATTATTCAACCATAAAAAGGAATGAAACACTAAAACACCCTACAACACGGATGAACCTTGAAAGCATTATGCTACATTAAAGAAGCCAGACACAGAGGTCACATATTGCATGATTCCATTTCTAAGAAATTTCCAGAATAGGTAAACATAGAGACTGAAATTAGGACTGAGGGAAAGGACAATGGGAAGTGGTTGCTAAAAGGTACAGGGTTTATTTGGAGGATGACAACATTCTGGAAGTAGATTGTGGTGGTGGTTGCAGAAGCCTGTGAATATACTTAAAAAGCCCACATTGTATACTTTAAAATGAATTTTACTGAATGTGAATTGTATAGCAATTTTTTAAAAGCATAAATAACACACAAAAAATTACACGGAACTCAGGAAGAGCCAGGACATGCCTGAAGAAGATGCAAAAGGACTCGCCTTCTCGGATGCCAGGATGGGTTATAAAACTCCAATAATCAAGACAGGGCTGCCTGGGGTTTCATTAAAATCTGGGGCTAGTGTTACCACACTAGTGTGCATATTTTCATTTCATGATGGGCCTCCATGAAAATGCCTTCGATGACATTCCACAAATGTCTGTGTGCATCTCATTCCGGTGACCCACAAAGTCATAAATCATCCTGTCACTGGTGCACCTAGCACTGACGGAAAAACAGACAGGAGCTGCAGATAGCTGCTTCTCAAAGTGTGGTCCATGGGCCTCCTGTGCCGGATCCATCAGAGTGCAGGGAACAGTGGCAGATTCCCAGCTCCCGCCTGCACAGCTCCTGCAACAGAAGCATGACGGGCACACTGACTCTCCTGCTGGTGAGGTGTAAGTACCACGGTGTAAAGGTTTATGATCATGGATATTGCACTGGTTTAAGTTCAGCCTGCTTAGTCCAGAGTTCGAATTTCTCTGGATCATTCTAGATCATTCTAGAAGAGAGTAGCTTACTTGGATTTCCTTAAGATGCAAAGAGTTGGGATGTATATTTCTCTAGCATGTTGAAGGCCTAAAGGATTTAAGACCCTTCTTAAATATTGGGGAAGACAAACTGATTCATAGGCATTAACAGCCATTAGACAGGACATTTGGCTAGAAGGATGGACAGGACTTGGTGAAATCATGAGCTGATACCTAGAGAAGAGTATCATTGCCTTTCTAAAAAATACATGAAAAATAAATTTTAAATTCGTATTTCCCACATCCCAAGTTCCCTTGGCCAAAATGTTGATGGGCTCTGATGATGTCACAAATTTCTTGCATCATCAAATTCTGCCCACGAGCCCTGGGGAAAGTCAGGAAGCCAAATCCCTGGTCTTAACGCTGATTTTTCCAAAAACGTTTTTCACTGAGCGTTTGATTTTGTAAATGCACTAATTAGAACAAGATTGCAAGATCTAAGTGTTCTTTTGCAATTTTACTCCAATCATATTAGCTTTGAAAGCACGAGAAAATTTTCCAATGAACTGCCAGGATCATTACAAATGCAATGACTGCTTTGCAAAAAAACATTTTTTAAAATCACAGGGAAAAACGTCAAACCACCTTTGAGTCTGTTTAGAGCGTTCTTATGATTCCAATTTTTCTTAAGTGTGGTCTTATTTTGTTATTGACAACTCCTATCATGGTACCTACAATAGGATGCTCTCCACCTAATTAAAAATAATTTATAACACACTAATGAGGGCCAAGAAAAGGTTTACAAGGCCAGACTCATCAGCTAAGAGACTCTAGGCAGTTAAAATCTGAAAACCTAAGAGTTCCTATATGTGTCGATTGGTGAAGTTTGCTGATATCAAATGCTGCCAAAGTCCATTTGGCATTTGAAGTTTGACTTCAGCTGAGTATCTTTACAACCATCTTGAATACATCTTCTAATACACACAAGATTCAGTAAAAAGACCAAGCCTGGAGAAAATATCATTTTAAAATGTCCATATCCTTGTTTATTTTCTCCACCTACCCTCCGAATATTGTTAATGCGAAAGGCATCACTAACCACTTGGTAGTATTGATTTTGTAGTCATGCTACTCTTCAAAAAATTTATTTTCATTAAACACTTATTAGGGGGTTTTAAAAAAAGATTTATTTATTTATTTTAGAGAGAGAGACAGAGCATGAGCAGGAGTGGCAGAGGGGGAGGGAGAGAGAACCTCAAGCCGACTCCCCACATAGCATGGAGCCCAATGCGGTGCTCCATGCGGTGCTGGACGTGGGGCTCGTTCTCATGATCCTGAGATCAGACCTGAGCTGAAACCAAGAGTTGGATGCCTAACTGACTGCACCAGCCCCCCCTTATTAGAGGGTTTTAAAACTTGTCTTAATAGTACATGAAATGTGGAGCATTGCTGTCTTTTATATTAAAGTAACAAAAAATTTTAATGAGAAAATTTGTACTTGTGTTTGCACTGAACAAGTATCTGTGTTTTAATATATTGGGCATTATCTTTTTCAGGTTCTGATTTTGTTTACACGGTCATCCTTCTATTGAAAAGAAAACCGAGTGATTAGCGGGATTTGCCACCTACATGCAGCACATTTCACATTCAGAGTTCAGTAAAGACAGAGGAGGGGTTCAATCCTGCTTTGAGGCCCCTTTGAACATAATCAGCAAAAGGCTTACACACTGTTTAGCTCTGATCTGGTGGATCAGGGGTTTCTTTTCTGTGACATTCAAGCTTCCACCCCCCCTTTTTTTATGAACTTAAATTCCTGGAAGAAATATTTTAATGTAACACAACAACAATAACCACTAATAATAGTAATCACTATTACAGCTTTAGTAACGCTGCAATCAATGCTATTACATAAATAGGAATACTCACACTTCCTACTTATGGAGAACTTAGCAACCAGGTCTCTACGAGAGGATTTAGACCTCATTTTTGAGGAAAACAGGTGCTCTTACTGTCCCTGTTGACGGATGTAAAATCTGAGGCTCAGTCATGAAATGAATCATCCAAAGTCACGCTGCTAACAAATTTGAACCCCAGTCCTACCTGATCATGCCCACTGGTCTCTAACCCCACCCAGAGACAGATTCCCAGTCCCTTAAAAATTACAAAGCAGACAATATGGATTATGTAATACAACCATTTCCAAGTCAGTCGTGCTGTAGAGTCCCGGGGGAACTTGTTCTAGAGTCCTGAGTCCCCCCTCCCCCACACCCCCAGTGACGCCAATGGGATGAGGCTGGGAGAGGACAGGGGATTCTGATGTAGTCTGTCCACAGATTAGTAAGCCTGGAATTGGGGCTGTCCATTTGGGTACAAGATGAATGAGTTATGACCCTGACAAGCAAAGTCCTTAGCCAAAAGCTGCTCAGGTTTGCAGCTCTGCTTCCCGGAGCCTAGTACGTCCTCCTCTGATTGGCAAGGTACATTCACCCCCATGGAGTCATCCAAGTCTCCGACCCCAACCGCTGTACATTGTTGCCCCATTGTACAGATGGGAAACCCAATCTGGTCACACGAGCTAGAAGCAGCCCCCGTCCTCCCGAATCACCACCCACTCTTGTACCACACTGACCGCCAAGAGGGGTTTCAGCTCCAGCTCGAGTCAGTGGTGACAGCGGAAGGGAGCTGATGACAAGCATTCTCTCTTGAGTCCTTAGTCATTCACTTTCTGACTCTGGCCATTTTTTCAGCCTTATTTCTAGGAAGAAATGTTTTCCCAATCATAACAGCTAATAAGGTACCAGGCCCTGTTCTAAGCACTTTATATAGACGATCTCATTGACTCCTCATTTACTCCTTTACAGCCCTTTGAAGATGAGACTATTTCCATCTCCGCTTTACAGATGAGAAAACCATGGCTCAGAGAGGTTAAGCAACTCACCCAAGGACACACAGCCAGTAAGTGAAGAAAACAACCAAACAACTGACCCAAATGGGCCTCTGTTCTTGAATGCAGTGATTCATGAGCATTCACTCATTCTCATTCACTGCATCACCCAGCCATGGTGTACTGGGTTCCAGAATAGGATGTGTAGTCCCAGGGTTGTGTGAGATCCACCGTGGAAAGGAAGAGCACATAAGAATATCTCTTTATGTTCATCCATCTCTTTAGTATTTCTATTTGGGGGCACATGTGTGTATAAATCGTGTGTGTGTGTGTGTGTGTGTGTGTGTATATATATATATATATATATATATATATATATATATATATAAATTTATAAATGAGTAGATGGAAGGCCAGAAGGTGGAGAGCTACACTCGATTTTTTTTTAACCTATTAGGATGTGCTACCAAAACAGTTTAAACCCCTTCGGCTAAAAGAACCTCTCTTTTTGGTCTAATGGGCATGATGACAGCAAGAGTTGCCTCCCAGGGTTGTTTTGAGGTGGAGCGAGCAGGGACAGGCAGGGCACACAGCAGAGTGTCTGGTGGTAGAATGCTCTCGATTCATATTAGTGGTCATTACTGTTTGCTGTCCCATGTTCACCCCCTTCCCCAAACATTTGCCCCCTTTCCACCCTACATTTCTTCAGAAACATCTATTCAGCACCTGCTAGGACCCAGGGCCATGGCCAGTCTCTAGGGACCCAGAGGACGCTCAGCCTTGGGCCCCAGCCCCGAAGGAGTTCACGGTGACCGATGGAGGGACAGATGGTGACTGAGTGGAGGGAGGTTAGGTGTCTTCAACAGGCCTTGACCAGAGGGTGTGGTGCATGGGAAGTTCCTGGAAGCCTTCCTGGAAGAGAGGGCCCCTGGGTGGAGGCCTGGTGATGACGTGAACGTCACATGAAGAGGAGAACACACAGGCTGGGGGACGTCAAGCCAGCTGCGTGTCATTAATGGAGCACCTACTGTGTGACAGGCACTATTTTAGCCTTTCAAGTACAGCAATGAACCAACCAGACAAATACCTCTGGCCTCACGGAGCTGACAGTCTTGTGGGGAAAACAGAGTATTGAGTAATATATATGGTGAGTTAGAAGGCAATACGGTAAGAGGAAAAATAAAGTAGGACAGGTGAATAAGAAGTGCTGGAGGGTGGCTGTTCCCGAGAAGGGACCTGAAGGAGGTGAGGGAGTGAGCATGTGAAGGAAAAGCCATCCAGGAAGAGGAAACAGCCAGTGCAAAGGCCCAGAGGCAGGAATATGCGGGCGTGTGCTCAAGGAACAGGCCAGTGGGCCTGGAGCCGAGTGAGTGAGAGGAAGGTAGAAGGAGATAGAGAGGAACAGCCCCGAAGACGTAGGCCTGCAGACCACGGAGAGGACTCTGTCTCTGCCTCTGAGGGAGATGGGAGCCATGGAGGGTGTGAAGCAGAGGAGGGATATAGCATGGCTTCCAGTTTAGCTGCACGTCTTCCAGCGGCTTGTGGAGAATGGATTGCAGGAGGGTGGGGAGCAGGGAAGACAGGCTGGGAGGCTGGGGCCATGATCCAGGCAGCAGCTTCGGGCCTCCCACCCGAGCTCTGAGGGAGGCTTCTCCGGACTTGGTCCCCCCACCCGCCCTGCACCCCAGCCCAGGCAGTGTTCACTCAGAAAGCCCTGCCAGCACCCCCCTGCCCCGGGAAAGGCCCAGGCTAGCGGAAAGAGACATTCAGAAACTGCCAACCCTACAATTACCGATAAGATGGATTCTTCTCCCTGACAGGGTGCGGGAGATACGGAGCCTGTTATTACCAAGGCCTAATTACAGCGTCTCGGGCTGCAGTGCTCGTTGCGAGAGAAATACCAGCAGCCTGCAAAGCGGGGCTAATTATTCCCTCCTCCCTCCTTCTTTTTGTCAGAAGCATTCAATCTGCCCGAAATAATTACACATCTACTCCCCCAAGAGGCTCGGAGACAGGCTTTGCTCTCTCTTAGGCTGGAAATTCAACAGCCTGAATCTGAAATTGCCAGCAGGCAGCTTGGCCGTTCGAATCGAGGCCCCAGGCGAGTCTTGTCTCCCTGGGCCTCTGTGTCCCCAGGTCTGAGTCCCAGCATGGCCCTGTGTCGGCCAGAGCCTCTGGCTTACGCACTGTCCAGAGCAGCTCTCGATGTTTGAGCAAGCGACTTCATGTCTCAGACTCTCAGTGTCCTTGTCAGTTAAATGGTTATGTTAATACCTATCTCGCTAAGTGTGGATAGATGCTCACACTGGTGGGGAGTAGGTGTTAATATCTGGTGCTTATTATGCCACAGAGTCACTTTTTAGAAGTGAAGGAGATTCCATGTGTTGAGCACCTATTATGTGCCAGACATACAATGTTCAGTAAGCATCCACTGACTGAATGGTCTCCTCTTACGATGTCTTACAACCAACCCAGAAAAGGAAGAGTTATTGTTCCTATTGTAGAGGAGAGAAAACCGAGGCCCAGAGAGGGCAGGCAGTTCTCCCAGGGTCACGGCCACACAGTGACAGGTGCATGTGCTCACTAGAATCAAGCAGGTTGCAAGGAAGCAGAGTGACCTTCCTAGAAATGAAGCTTCTAGAGGCAGCATCCTGCTGTGTGACCTTGAGTGAGTCCCTCTTCCTCTGTGGGCCTGGGTCTCCTGGTTGATCTTGAGTTTCCCATCCAGAAGATGACATTGGATGGGACATAGGCATTAGGTAATGTTGGTGCTGCATGCTGAGCCAGTTTCCATGATCCTTTCTCCCCGGCCGCCCCCCCCCCCCCCCCCCCCCGCCCAATGGCACCACGGGGAAGGTCCGGTGCCTGCCTGTCTTTGCCTTCCACCTTTGTTACCCCAGAGAGCAGAGTGCAGGCTCGGCTGCCTGAGACAGACCTGCTTGTTCGCGCTCACCAGCCTCACTTAGAAGTCACAGAGTTTATTTGTACCACTTCTTTCATTTACAGTATGTGATGCTGGGCTTGTTTGTTTGGGTTTTTAAGAGAGTCTATCAAGTTTCCACTTGCTTAAGGGAAACAAAGCAGATGTGCTTAAATAAAGGTCAGTGCAAAGACAAGTAAGTGCTCCGTGATGTGGTAGAAATGGGGAGGGGCCGTGCAGCTCTAGGGCAGCTCAAGAGAGCCTCAAACAAGTGGACACGAGGAACCCTCCCAATGGGTCCTGATCACTGAAACCTGGGCCCCAGTTAGTCTCTGCCCCTGAGCCACTGCCACACTGTGCACGGTCTTCTGCAGCAGGCTCTGAGCCTCAGTTTCCCCCTAGGGGAAAGGACTGACTATTGTAGTCCTACCTACCCAGCCTCTGCAGGCACCAGGGTCCTCTGCCAGGTGCCACGGCTGAGTGAGATGTCACTGCTCAGTGGCTCCGTTTAGCCCAATAGGGTAATAAGGGGGCACCTGACAGCCCCAGAGACCTGACATGTCTATTTTCAGGAAACGTAACATCTGGTTCCCAGCCCCGTCCTTCTCCTCTGCGCCATCTGCCTGGCCTCAGCACTCACCACCAACGTCTGCACCTGACAGATTGCCCTTCTGATATCTTTATTATTGCTTTGAAAAGACGCCATGGGGGCTCCTGACCCACCATCCTTTCCTGGAGAAATGCTCCCCCCAGGGCATTCCGATGTCAGCCAGGTTAAGGATGTGACACCACCGGCAGTTCCTGGCCAGAAGTTCCCCCTGTCACTGGGACATCTCCATAAATAATGCCCAGCCTCTTGGAGCACTCCCGCTCAGGATGGGGCGTGGCAGGTGCTCACACGAGACCCTGCCACATCCACATTTCCTGCCAGAGGTCAGTTGTTTAGATGAGTTTTGGGAAATAAAGATTTCCAAAAAGACAATCAATAAGTAAATTCAAGCACCACAGGGTATACACACCCTCCAAGGCCCAAGGTTGAACTCTTCCACTTTTCTGGCAAAAAGACCAGAAGGATGTATATGAGCTGTCATTCATTCACTAACTCATTCATTCAATTCATTCATTCATTCATTCCAAAGCATGTACTGGTCTACAAGACAAGTGATCAGGTTTGTTCAAGAAATAAAAGGCATGAAAATAAAAAGGATTACAGATTTAAAAGACACTTAAGAGACTTATAAACAAAATGCAATATGTGGTTCTTGTATGGATCTTGGTTTGATTAAATCCATTGGGAAAAAAATAAACACTCTTGAAATGAACAAGAACAACTGAATACATTCCAAGTCAGAAAATATTAAGGAATTATTGTCCATTTTTTTAGACGCGATGACGGTTTTGTAGTATCTGTAAAGTGTGGGAGTTCCTTGAAATTGTTCTAGGCAACCCCTCAGCTTGCCCCCCACAGGCATACAAATAAAGACTCTGGGATCAAACATGAACAACAGAGTTTGATGATGGCCGGCTCTGGGTGAGAGGCTCAGGAGGGTGCACTATCGTGTAATGATTATGCCATGCTCTCAAATCCCCAGTACATTTTTAATGTCCATATTTTTTTCTTTTAAGTTCAGAGGAATGGTGGCTCCTACACTGTGGGCTGTTAGCTGAGCCTCAGCCCGCTGGCTGTGGGAATTAAATGGTATACAGCAGGCACTTATCACTCCATCAATCCCATTTCAGGCAATCCTCCCCAGAGCCCCCAAGGGAGGAACCTTTACCTCCTCTGTGCAGGAGAGAAGCTGAGTCTCAGAGCCATGCAGTCACTGTGAAAGTGACAGCTGTGGGACTTGGGGCCAGGGCCATGTGGCATCTTAGTCTTGAGGAGTCCCCAAAGGCACCACCCATGTCCCCACAGAAGTTGTCCCCGAACCTGCCTGTGGGTCAGAACTTCATGGGAATATATATAATAGAACACATAATACGGTGTTGTATATAATCATTATCTACGTATCATGATCATAAAATTTATTATATAGTATAATTATATATGTATATGGTATCATATAATATTATATATAATGTATATTATATTATACATTATAACATATATAATGTAATATATTTTATACAATGTTGAATGAATAGGATGCACAATGTGTTATATGTTACTTTATTTGTATATAATAACCTCAGAGAGATATATACATTGTTTTATGTTTTTTTAGTTGAGATATAATTGACATAAATAGCGTGCAAGTTTAAGGTGTAAAAAGCCTTGATTTGATAATTTGATACATTTAAATATTGCAATATTATTACAAGAGTAGCATTAGCTAATAGCTCCATCAGGTCACATAATTCCAATTTCCTTTTTGTGTTGAGAAAAATTAGGATCTAGCCTCTTAGCAGCTTTGAAGTTTATAATACAGCATTGTTGACCATAATCACTGTGCTGTGCATTAAATCTCCAGGACTTACTTATCTACTGGTTGCAAGTTTGTACCCTTAAACCACAACTCCCCAATTCCCTCACCTCCCAGCCCCTGGTGACCACCATTCTACTCTCTGTTTTTACGAGTTCAGTTTTTTGTTGTTTTTTTTTTAGATTCCACATATAAGTGAGATTATACAGGATTTGACTTTCTCTGTCTGACCTCTCTCACTTAGCACCATGGCCTTGAGGTCCATCCACGTTGCAAATGGCAGGATTTCTTGCTTTCTCATGGCTGAATGATATTCCATTGTATATATATTACTTTAAATTGCAGCGGGTCCCTCCAGCACTTTCTCCTCCTCCCTGCTCTAGTTCTAACAGCTGTTATCAGATCAGGTATTAAGTGATAATATATAATTATCCTGTATATCCAGAATAGCAGGACATTTCGTCAGTTTTGTTCACTCCCAGCACATGAAAGTCTCCCCAGAAAACATTGCTGGATAATGAAACAAAGTCTGTGTTTATACACACACATACATAGCTCCCCAGTTCTTGGCACACTTGTCCTCATGCCACGTGGGGCCTGACCCCGCACAGAGGAGTTCTACGTGAGGGTCCTGAGAGATCATGGGCATTCACTCACTCCTTCCTCTGTGTAGCCTTCCACTGCACATGCACTGGCATGTCTGTTGTCTGGCCACCAGCCCCAGTACTAGGGATAGGTGTAAAGGACATACCAGTCCCTGAGCTTGGGGACTTTCCCTTTAGGAAGGGAGAAGCAAGCCAGAAACAAATACTTAAATAATTCAAATAACTGCAGGCCAGTATGAGAGACTTAATAAAAGGGAAGCTACAGATAGTGATGGAGAATGAAGGAGATGCCCTTTCCACTGAGTGGTCAGGGGAGTGTCTGAGCAGGTGATCTTGAAGGGGAGTGTGGAAAACTGGGCAAAACCATCCCAGGCCAAGAAAAGCAGGTGCGAAAGCCCTGACACTGGACAAGCTCCACGTATGTGGGGGTCAAAGAGAGACTGGCATGGCCAAAGCTCTGGAGGGGCTGTGGGCATCACCCACACTGCAGTGGGATGCCAGGGCAGGAAACACATCTTCTCTTATGAACTAGAAACGTCAAGGGTCAGAGAAGTTGATCCTGAACTGGTTACTGGCCTGTGAGAGCAACAGCCAGGATCCTAGTTCTGTGCCTTCCATGCAGCAATCCCCTTCTCCATACTGGGCCTCAGTTTCCACTGCTATGGCTTCAGTCCCAAGGACACACAATTGGCATTTGTGGCCCAAAGAGGTAGAATGTGGGATATTCTAGCCAAATCACATAGACTTCTTCCTGCCAGGAGAGCAAAATCCCGTAGGCCTTTAAGGGGATCTAGTTACCTGCCTTTTACACCTTCATTCAATGCCCAAATCCTGGAAGCTTCTATGCTTGAAAAACTGCTGAGATTCAGATAAGAACAGTGGGAGCCTGTGGCCTTTGTGTTTTAGTGGCTCTCAGTCTCCCCAACTCAGTTGGCGCAAGTCTTCTTCCAGGATGGGTCAGGCCTTGAGGACCTACATGTGTGAAGTAAAGAATAGAGAAAGCCCAAGCTATTCACATGCTCCTGGCCAACCCTGAGTTACACAGTTGTAGATAAGAGACATGGAGATTCCCAGAAGAAAGTGAAGGTATAGGCATATTTAAAAACATCCTGAACTTTGAACAGACTCTCTCCTACACACACACATACATCAGGAGAAGATAGAAGCCTTATTGATTCAAAATGTTTAAACATGACCTCTGTCCAACTACTGGATTGCTTTTAAGCTATCCAAACACAGGAATGACCTATAGGAAGTTAGGCTTAAGAGTAAAAACAAGAATTAAAAAATGGAACAAAAACAGCAGCAGCCACACTGTGGGGTTGACAGATTTCAGTTTTAGCCAAAGAAGTTACTAAACAAACAAAAGTTACTAAACACAAAATATCAATAACTTCCAGGGTGAAAATATCATATCAGAACCCAAAGCTACTACATTATCTAAAATGTCCAATTTTCAACAAAATTATGAGATATGAAAAGAAACAGTAAGGTGTGACCCATGCCTAGGAAAAAGAGCACTCAGGGGCGCCTGGGTGGCTCAGTCGTTAAGCGTCTGCCTTCAGCTCAGGTCATTATCCCAGGGTCCTGGGATAGAGCTCCGCATCAGGCTCCCTGCTCGGGGGGAAGCCTGCTTCTCCCTCTCCCACTCCCCCTGCTTGTGTTCCTGCTCTCACTCTGTCAAATAATAAAATAAAATCTTTTATTAAAAAAAAAGGAAAAAGAGCACTCAGTAGAAACTGTTGCTGAGTGTCCCTGGATGTTTGACTTGGAGAAAAATACTTCAAAGAAACTTGTACGAAAACGTCCAAATAACTAAGAAATAATAGTTAATGAACTGAAAGAAAGTATTACAACAGTGAACCAACAAACTAATTATTGATGAGGAGACATAAATTATAGAAAAGAATCAAAGTGAAATTGTGGAGCTGAAAAACACAGCTGAAATGAAAGGAATCCTTGGAAGGGTTCAACATCAGATTTGTGATGGCAGAAGAAAGAATCCATGAACTCGAAGATATGTCAGCAGAAATTATCCAGTCTGAAGAACCAAGAGTAAACAAGATTGAAGAGAAATCAAGAGAGTCTCAGAGACCCATGAGACAACATCAAGCACACCAACATATGTGTAATGGGAGTGCCAAAAGGAGCAAAGAAAGAAGGAGGCAGGAAATTGTTTTTGAAGAAATAATGGCCCAACTTCCCAAATTTGATGAAAAATACTAAACTACATATCTAAGGAGCTCAACAAATCCTGAGATGGAAATAGAAAAGAGATCCATATGTAGACACAAAACTGAAAAGCAAGAGAAGGCAAAACCTTGAAAGTAGCAAGAAAAAAAATGGCTCACATACAGAGGAGCAGCAGGAAGAGTAATGGCTGACTTCTCCTCAGGAACAGTGGAAACCGTAAGGAAGTGCACACCATATTCCAAGTGATGAAAGGAAAATGCTGTCAGCCAAAATTACTATACCCAGCGAGACTATCCTTCAAAAATTAAGGCAAAATTAAAACACTCCCAGATAAGCAAAAACTGACAGAATTTATTGCTGACTTGTGTACTTTTAAAGAAATCCTAAAAGAAGTCTTCCAGGCTGAGAGGAAATGACTCTAGGGAGTAAATCCAATCCATAGGAAGAAACAAAAAACACCAAAGATGATAAATATATGATTTAATATAAAAGATTCTATTAAAACATTTTTCTCATTTCTTTTAACATTTAAAAAAATACATAATGTTTCATAAAGCAAAAATTATAACACTGTATTGTTGGGTTTATGACATATGTAGGTGTAATATGAAAATACCAGCATAAAGGGGAAAGGGAATAAAGTTTTATTGGAGCAAAGTTTTTGTAGTCTACTAGGGTAAGTTAGTATTAAGTTGAAGTAACAGTGATAAGTTAGGGTGCATATTGAAATTCCTAGAGCAAGAATTGAGAAAATAACCCAAAATGTAGGGAAAAATCTACAGAAAAATTAAACTGGTACCCTAAAAAATATTTACTTAATACAAAGGAAAGCAGTCAAGGAAAAACAGAAAAACAAACAAAAAAGAGACACAGAAAACAAATAGCAAAATGGCAAATGTAAATCCAACCGTATTAATAACTACATTAAATATGAATGGTTTAAACATCCCAATCTAAAAAGAGAGATTGTCAGACTGGATGTAAAGGAGAGACCCAATTATGAACTCTTGACAAGAGATAAACCTTAGATGCAAAGACAAATAACTTGAAAGCAAAAGGATAGAAAATATATACTATATAAATAGCAACCATAGAAAGTTAGAGTGGCTATATTAAAATCATACAAAATAAACTTTAAGCCAGGATCTCTCCTTTCATTGCTCATGGGAATGTACAATGCTATAGTTACTCTGGAGAACAGTTTGGCAGTTTCTTTTAAAACTGCAATACAATACATTTTCACTGAGATATAACATGTCAATTATATCTCAATTAAAAAAAAGAAATGATAATTATGTGTTGTGATAGCAGTGCTAATTTTCACTATAATGATAATCATATTACCATATATAAATGTACCAAGTCAGTGTATGTACACCTTAAGGTTTCACAATGTTATATGTCAAAGATATTTCAATTAAAAAAAACTATAATAAAACAGCAATCACTCTCAGGTGTCTATCTCAGGGAAATGAAAATTTATGTCCATGCAAAAACCTGTGCACAAATGTTCATAGCAGTCTTATTTGTAAAAGGCAAAACCCAGAAACAACCAGAATGTTCCTTAATAGGTGAATAGTTAAACAAATTTTAACATATCCTTACCATGGAATACTATTCAGCAATAAAAATAAATGAACTATTGATACATACAACTTAGCTAGATCTCAAAGACACTATACTGAGGGGGAAAAAAATGCCAATCTCAGAAGGTCACATACTGTATGATTCTTATTTATATGACATTCTTAAAATGACCGAATTATAATTATGAGCAGATCAGTGGCTGTAATGTGTAAGGGGTGAGAGAAATGCATGACTACAAAAGGGATGCATGAGAGTTTAAGACAATGAAAATTTTTATATTCTGATTATGTGATGGTTACATGAATCTACACATACGATAAAACTTCATAGAACTGTAAGCACACACACATGTGAATTCATGTAAAAACTGAATAGGGTCTGCAGTTCAGTTCACTGCATCATGTTAATTGTCTGGTCTTGATCATTGTACTATGGTTATGTAAGATAATAACACTGAGGGTAGCTGGATGAAAGGTACTATGTAAGTCTAAAGATATTTCAAAACAAAAACTTAAAAAATATGCACACAAGTCTAAAAGAAGTTTACTGAGAATAGTAATGCTACTGTAATTAGTAATGTCTAGAATGTTAAAAATATATAGGGAATTAAAATAAATTTCAGCAACAACATAAAAATTAGGAGGATATGTCAAATACATCAAAGTCCTTGCAATGTCTAAGAAAGGGGAAAGTACCGATTAATATTAGACTTTGATAAATGAAGGATGCAGATTTTAATCTCTAGGGTAATAATCGAAAGAATAGTAAAAGAGTGTATAATTTCCAAACTAACAGAGAAAAATGGAATGATTTAAAATACATTTAAATTGGGGCACCTGGGTGGCTCAGTTGGTTAAGCATCTGCCTTCGGCTCAGGTCATGATCCCAAGGTCCTGGGATGGAGCCCCGCATCGGGCTCCCTGCTCAGCAGGGAGCATGCTTCTCCCTCTCCCACTCCCCCTGCTTGTGTTCCCTCTCTCGCTGTGTCTCTCTCTGTCAAATAAATAAATAAAATCTTAAAAAAAATAAAAATAAAAATAAAAAATAAAATAAAATACATTTAAATAAATACAAAAGTAGTCATTGAACGAGAGTAAGGAAAATGGCATAGTCTGAATAAATAAAAAGCATTTGGTAAGATGCTAAATTTAAGCCCAAATGTAGCAATAACTACATAAAATGTAAATTGTCTAAAAACTTTTAATTATAAGAAAAAGATAGATTGGATTTTTTTAAATGCTATAGCTATATGCTGTTTCCAAAAGATACATTTGAAGTAAAAGATAATTAATAGATTGAAAGTTAAGGATGGGACATATGCAGACAAACAATAAGACCAAAAGTCAGCAAGTATAGTTATGTTAATACCAGGCAAAGCAAACATTAAAGCAAAAAAAAAAGCATTAGTAGAGATATAAAGTGGGGCATGTCACACTATTAAAAAATTCAATTTACTAGGACTATTTAGCAATTCTAAATTTAGATACACCTGGCCTCAAAATATATAAAGGAAAAAAATTTCAGAACTATAAGGAGAAACAGACAAGACTATAATCATATAGGCAGATTATAAAACACCTCTCTCAGTAATTGATAAAAGTAAAACACAAAAAATCATTAAAGATACATAAGGTTTGAACAACATGGCAAACAGACATCACCTAATTAATACGTATAGAACACTGCATGTGCAAATACAAAATGTTTATTTTTCCTGCACAGTTGGAACATTGTCAAAAAATTGATCATATTCTAGGCTGTAAAGCAAAGACATGAAATCACCCAAAGGACACTCTCACCACAATACAATTAAGATAGAAATCAATAACTAGGAAATCCTCACTTTTTTGGAAATTAAAATATGCAGTTCCAAATAACCAGTGAGTCAAAGAAGAAATCACAGTGAAAGTTATAAAATATATCTGAAAGATAATGAAAATGTTACATATCAGAACTTTTGACTGAAACTAATACAGTGCTTAAAAGTAATTAAAAATTTTTAGTATTCAAAAAGAAGAAAGGCTGAAAAGAAACAGTGAATCATCACAAGAAGTTAGAAAAAGAACAACAAAATAAACCCCAAAAAAGGAAGTAGGAAGAAAATAATAATGAAAATATCAGACCGAGGATATGAGAGAATGAAGACATAAATTATTAATTAAAAGGGGGTATCTCTACAGATTCTGCAGACATTTAAAAAATAAGATGCTATTATGAACAATTTTATACCTATAAATTTGAAAATTTTGGTTAAATGGACGAATTCCTAAGGTAATGCAAAGTATCATGAGATAAGAAGAAATAGAAGTGTGAGTAATCCTATAGCTATTACAGAAATGTCATCTGTACTTAAATGTTTTCCACCCAGAAAAATGGATACACTGGCAAATTCTACCAAATTCAGAAGGAAGAAATAGAGTCAATTTTCCACAGATTTTTTTCCAGATAATAGAAAAAGAAGGAAAACCCTCTAATTAGTTTATGAGGGCAACATAATCTTGATACCAATAGCCTGGTTTCAACAAGGCATCATAAGAAAGGAAAATTACAGGCCAATTATATTCATGAACATAGTTGGAAAATCTTAAACAAAACAGTAGCAATCAAAACTGAGAAATATGATCTCTTTCACATATTCTTTTTTGACAACTCTTTAAACATGTAAAAATCATTCTTAACTCAAGGGTCACACAAAAACAAGCTGTGGGCAAGATTTGGTCTGCTGGCCAGAGTCTGTCAACTCAATCTAAATAACCATGTTCAGGAGTCCACTCTTAAGTGCTAAAAAATCAACCAATGCAATCCCAACTAAACTATTAGAGGAGTTTTTTGACAAGAAGACAATTGACAAGGGAATTCTAAAATTTGTATGGATATACAAGAGACTAAGAATAGCTAAGATAAAGTGAAAACTTATCATTAAGCCTCAGTAAATTAACACAAAAATGGTATAGTATCGGCACAAAAATAGATAAATAGATAAGTAGAACAGCATAGAAAATTTAGAAACAAACCCAGCCATATTTGGACATTTAAATTATGCCAAAGGAGACTCATCTGAGCAATGAGAAAAAGACAATTTCTTCAATGGAGGATAAGAGGAAACTTAACTCCTACTTCATATCATACACACAAAAATCAAATTCAGGTGAATTATAGACCTAAATATGAAAGGCAAAGCAACATAGCTTCTAGAAGCTATTATAAGAAAATATTTTTGTGAGTTCCATTTCCAGCATGACAGCATGAGGAGCTCAATGGACCGCTCTCCAAAGAAATCAGTGAAAAAGGGGCGCCTGGGTGGCTTAGTCGTTAAGCGTCTGCCTTGGGCTGAGATCATGATCCCAGCCTCCTGGGATCGAGCCCTGCATTGGGCTCCCTGCTCCACAGGAAGCCTGCTTCTCCCTCTCCCAGTCCCCCAGCTTATGTTCCCTCTCTCGCTGTGTCTCTCTCTGTCATATAAATAAATAAAAAAATCTTTAAAAAAAAAAAATCAGTGAAAAAGTTTTAAAACAACCAAAATATATGGATATAAGGGCATAGAGCAAATGAATATATTATTCAGGAAAATGTACTAAAATTCAGTAAGAGCAGCAAGTTTGTAGTATTTAAACCAAGATCTACTCCATCCCTTCCCACTCCCAGCTCAATGAGACAGACTGGTACATCCAAGAACACAGGGTTTCCTCTCTCCCCAGCTCCTAGTCAGGGGCTGTCTTCCCAAGAGGGGAAGAGCATCAGCATTTCTCATTCTGTCCCAGCTACCTATTGCTGAGTCTAAGTTCCAGGCAAGTGCAGCCAAGAGGTGGGAGTTCCTTCTTCCTTCTTCTATTCAACCCCTGCTCATGGTATAAAGGCTATACCCGGGCACAGATCCACAGAGATACTAGAGCCTCAATTACCCTTGTCCCATCTCATGGAGCAAGGGTTCTATACCAAGAGAGCCTAATCAAGACCCAGGGCTGCTTCTTCCCATATACTGAGCTTTTGGATCCTAAATTTGGGGTGTCATTCAAAGAGAAGCTCACCACTGCCCCACTCCCAGGACCAGGGCTACACATCAGAGACATTTTCTGAAGGGAGAAGCAGGCCATAGAAAAGAGAGGTACAACTCTCTCCAAAGGAACTGATTTCATTTGCAACCCAGTGTGGAGAAGTTCAAGTGAAAAAGCACACTCAAAAACAGTGGAGGCATGGTGAAAGGCAATTGGGAAGAGATTGATAGAGTCATTGGAAATATAGTGTAAACTGTAAACCAGCTATTTTGCTGGGGAGAACAGAAAAAGAGAAGGCTGGGAAGAAACCTCTGGGGGTGGTTATAGAAAATCTCCAACACTGACTTTAGGAACTATCTGTTCAAAGGAGCCTGGTTTTGATTGGATGTGTTTGTGAAGAAATGTATGCCCCAGGGCATTGTTGAAAACAATAGGCAATCAGCCAGCAATTAATGGAGCTTAATAACTGGGTGCAGCCAGGGAAAGAGACAGTCAAAGAGAGCCCTGTAAAACCAAGTCATCCCAGGATAACTCTGGGTATTCCCAAGGCTGTGCCCCCAGAGGAGTAACATCAGAGGCTACACACTGCAGGGGCTGGGAGAAATAGACTTCAATAGAATAATCCAGCAAGTCACCAAAAAAGTAAACAAAGAAATAATAACAAGCCCCTAAAAGGAGAACTAGTATCCAGATTTGCTACATCATTTAAGATGTCTAGTTTCCAACAAAAAATTATGAGACATACAAGAAAAAAAAAAAAAGCCTAGGAAATTATGAGCCATACCCTGGGGTGGGGGTGGTGGTAATAACAACTGCCTGTGACAGTGACCAGATGTTGCACTTAACAAAGACTTCAAAATATCAATTGTAAATATGTTCAAAGCACTAAATGAAACCATGATTAAAGAAGTAAAGGAAGGTATAATGACAATGCCATATCAAATTGAGAATACCAATAAAGAGATAGAAAATATAAAAAAGAATCCAATGGAAATTTTGGGTTTGAAAAATGCAATAATTGATATGAAAAATTCACTAAAAGGGCTCAACAATATATTTAACTGGCATAAGAAAAAATCAGTAAACTTGAAGCTAAATTGATAGAGATTGTGAAATTTGAAGAGCAGAGGGGGAAAATGACAACAATGAACAGAGCCTTAGATAAACGTGGGACATCATTAAGCACAATGCATAATATTCAAAGAAATACCTGAAAACTGCCCAAATTTATTGAAAAACGTTAAATCACACAGCCAGGAAGCTCAGTGAATTCTGAGTGGGATAAATACAAACAGACTGACAAACACATCATAGTAAAAACGCTAAAATCCAAAGACAAATAGAAAATCTTGAAAGCAGCAAGAGAAAAATGACCCATGTATAAGGGAATCTCAATAAAATAAACACCTGACTTCTCATCAGAAACAATGGAGGCCAGAAGGCAATGAGATAACATATTCAAAATGCTCAAAGAAAAAACCTGTCTACCAAGAATCTTATATCCAGCAGAACTGTCTTTCAAAAATGAAGGTGAATTAAAGGCATTACAGGTAAACAAAACAGAGAGTTTGTTGCTAGCCGACCTACCATATAAGAAATAATAAAGTATGTTCTTCAGGCTGAAAGTAAATGACCTCAGGCAAGAATCTGAATCCACATGAAAAAAACAAAAAATATTGGTATAAGTAATTATATAATTATAAAAGTCAGTATAAATGCATGTTTCTTTTCTTTTGTTCTATTAACTGATTTTAAATGTGCTTATACAAAGCAATCTGTATTGTTGGGCCTATAATATTTAGAAATATATTTGCCAATAACAGCACATGAGGTTGGTGGGAGCAAAGCTGAAAGAATGACTCCAGATGGTAAATCAAATCCATAGGAACAAATGAAAATAACCAGAAAGCTAAATAAGAAGGTTAACATGAAATCTATGAGTGTACTCTTACTCTCTTTTCATCTCTTAACTTCTTGAAAACACATAAAATTATGTAAGCTAATAATTATAACAATATGTTTTGGGTTTGTAATAGTTATATATATTATACATAATATACATAGCAACAATATCACCCAAAAAGAGAGAAAAGGGAATAGAGCTACATAAAAGTAAGATTTGTATTTCTACCTCGAATTAAGCTAGTATGAATCTAAAGCTGATTCTGAAAAGTTAAGATGTATTATGGTAAGTCCTAGAGCAACCAGTAAGCAAATAATTTCAAATTACATAGTAAAAAATTGATTAAAGGAATTTAAATGCTCCATTAGAAAAGATTCACTAAACACAAAAGAAAGCAGTAAAGGATGAATAAAGGAACAGAAAAGACATAGAAAACAAAAAGTAAAGTGGCAGACATAAGTCCAATGACACCAGTAATACCAATAAATGTGATGGTAATAGACAATCCAATCAAAAGGCAGAGGTTGTCAGATTGGACTTAAAAAATGAGTTCTACCTCTATGACATCTGTAGGAAAAACACTTCAGATTGAAAGACACTAAGATATTGAAAGTGAAAGGATGGGGAGAGATAAATCATGCAAACAGCAACCATAAGAAAGCTGGAATGGTAATATCAGACAAAATAGACTTTAAAAGAAAAAAATGTTGTTAGAGATAAAGAAGGATAAGAAAGGTCAGTCCATCAAGAAGGTATAACAATTAAAAACATATATGGACCTAATAACAGAGCCCCAAAATACATAAAGGAAAAAGTGACAGAATTGATGAGAAAAATAGACAATTCAACAATAATAACTGGAAATTACAATATCCTATTTTCAATAATGAATAGGACAACAAGGGAGAAAATCAAAAAGGAAATAAATGTTTGAACATCTCTACAAATCAAATAGACCTAATAGACATCTACAATACTCCACCCAACCCAGTAGGATATGTATGTTCTTCTCAGGTACACATGGAACATTCTCTAAGATATATGATATGTTACAAATCTCAATACATTTGAAAGGATAGAAATTATACAAACTATGTTCTCCAATCACAATAGATTGAAGTCAGAAAGAAATTTGTGGAAATTAAAATATGTGGATATTAATTTCCACAACTATGTGGAGATGAAACAACACACTCCTTTCCAATGACAGGGGAAATCAGAAAATATTTTGAATAAAATAAAAATTATTTCAAATGAATGAATACAAAGATACAACATTCCTAAACATATGGGATGCAGCTAAAGCAGTGCTTAGAAGAAATTCATAGTTATAAATGCCTAGATTCAAAAAGCAGAAAGACTTCCTATCAAAAACTAATCTATATAGGTTATTATGGATAACCTGGAAAAGGAGAGCAAACTCAACATAAACCAAGCAGAAGGAAGGAAACAATACAGGTTAGAAAGGATATTAATGAAATAGAAAATAGAAAAATAGAGAAAATCAATGAAACCAAAAGCCAGTTCTTTGAAAAAGTTCAACAAAATGGAAAAACTGCTAGATTGATTGATCAAGAAAAAATATAGAAAGGCAATGCTGTATTAAATACACCGAATTCCAAGGTGAGAAAGAAATTTCCCATCCAAATCTTTTTAGTCCTTTTGATGATCTCACAGAACAGGTGTTAGCTTGGTGCTGAGTGTCTCAACTTCTAACATTTCCTGGTCCAGCTGGGACAGAGAGAAGGCAGACTTTGAACTCAGGATTCCCACTGACAATAGGATGCTGCTGGGATTTATTGGCCTTGCTCTATTCCCATGTGTTTCTAGTCATGGGTACTTCTGTTTACAAGAAGTGGTGCTGTCTTTTGTCATTTAGATCCACCTAAGTAGAAAAGTTGCTTTAGAAAATATTAAGTGAGGGGCGCCTGGGTGGCTCACTTGATTAAGCGTCTGCCTTTGGCTCAGGTCATGATCCCAGGGTCCTGGGATTGAGCCCCACATCAGGCTCCCTGCTCAGCGGGGAGCCTGCTTCTCCTTCTCCCTCTGCACCTCCCCCTACTTGCTCCTTCTTTCTCTCTCTCTCCCTCTCTCTCTCAAGTGAATAAATAAAATCTTTTAAAAAAATAAAAAAATATGAAGCGAAAAAAGCATGTGGTAGGACAGTGTGCATTGCATGCTTTGTATTGTCTTTAAAATATATCAAATGCATACATTATATTTATTGACATAGCATAATAGCCTGGCCTGTGGGGAAGGGCCAGGTGGTGGGAGAAAGGGCTGGAGGCAGACTCTCCCCAAAGTGTTTATTAAACTTTTTGATTTTTGAACCATGTGAGCATAACTCAGATCCTGAAAAAAAATTAAATTAAAAAATAAATTTAAAATTAAGACAAGCGTGAAATAAATTATAGTAATGTTCACTCATAAGGTAAAAATCTCCAGGGTGGCGCCCAAATGGCTGAGGTTGGACAGTTACCGGGCTGGCCGGGGGCTGTGGTCCCTCCAGCTCTGGCCACAGCAAGCGAGACCAGATTCCTGGGCACCCTGCCCACTCCCCACCCTCCACGGTCACCCTTGTTCCCAGCAGGTGCCCGGGCATGGCTCCCTCAGCCTGCCAGGCTCCCACCAGTGCACAATGTCCTGTCTGTTCTCGCTGCAAGGTTGTGTTGGGCCTGCCCACAGCCAGACACTCCCTCCTGTGCTCACCCTGGACCCCTCCCTTTGAGTCTCTGTTTCTTATGTTCACCCTAGAAGATAATAGTAACAAATGCAACACAGCCCCTCCTCTGTTTCAGGCACTGCTCTAAGCACTTGTCATATATTCACTGATTAACCTGCACAGCAGCCTAATGAAGCATTATCATCATCATCATCATCATCTTTGCCATCATTCCGGTTTTCAAGATGAGCACATAAAGGTAGGTTAAATAGGGCGCCTGGGTGGCTCAGTCGTTAAGCGTCTGCCTTCGGCTCAGGTCATGATCCCAGGGTCCTGGGATCGAGTCCCACATCCGGCTCCCTCCTCAAGGGGAAGCCTGCTTCTCCCTCTCCCACTCCCGCTGCTTGTGTTCCTGCTCTCGCTATCTCTGTCTCTGTCAAATAAATAAATAAAATCTTAAAAAAAAAAAAAAAAAAAACTATTTAAAAAAAAAAAAAAAAAAAGGTAGGTTAAATAACTTGCCACAAGGTCAGACGTTTGAAAAGGCAGAGCCTGGATTTGAAGCCAGGCCACCGGGCCCTGAATCCAGAGTCCCCAACCACTGCACAGCCAGCTACAGAACCCAAGGCTCTAAGAGGGCCTGGAGTCTCTGTTCCTGGAGTTCCAGATGGGACACTGAGTGCAGCCTAGATCAGGAAGGGCCCTGCACAAAGTCACACAGCGAGTCAGTGACTGGCAGAAGAGATAGGCAGCCAGAACCCAGTCCTGAGTGGTGGAATCCCTTCGAAAAGTCTGCCCCGTCCACACAGGCATTCTTTGTGCACCTGCTTTCTTGAGAGAGAGAGAGAGAGACAGAAGGAGACAGAGAGTGACGCCTGGGTGGCTGAGTCGGTTAAGCATCTGCCTTCGGCTCAGGTCATGATCCCGGGGTCCTGGGATCAAGTCCCACATCAGGCTCCCTGCTCAGCAGAGAGTCTGCTTCTCCCTCTCCCTGCTTGTGTCCACTCTCTCTTTTTTTCTCTCTCTTTCTCTCTGACAAATAAATAAAATCTTTAGAAAAACCAAAAAGAAGAAGAAGAACACAGAGAAAGACAGAGTGCCTGAGCCTAAAGATCCAACTTGGCCATTCCACCACCAAATGTCCACTCCCTCCAACCCACCCACAGCCCCAGCCCAACAAACCAGGCCCCTCCTCCTCCTCTTACTGTTCCCGTCCCACCTAAAAGAACACATGCATTCTTCTGCTGGAGACACACCTCTCATTGGGCTACAATCCCCCTGGCAGGGGGTGGGGTGGGGGGGATGTGTGAAAAAGAAAAGAAAAGAAAAAAAGTAGGCAAGCAGGAGGTTAGGGTTGGTATGTATGTTCCAAGGAGAGCCAGTCAGGCAGAGAGAAGTTGAGATTGGGGGTCCTTTGCACTTGGGTTGGGTCTCAGAGCCTGTTTTTTTATCTCTGAATGGAGTTCCCCAAATGTCCTTTACAGATCTGTGGTCAGGGTTAGAGAGATTTCTGTGAAATGGTGTGGCTCGGCGCCCAACAAAGAGTAAGTGCCAATGTATGTGAATTTCTTTTCTCTGTGCTTCTTCATCTGGTAAATGGGGGGGATAGCAAACCCCTTTATGAGATTTGTCAAGAGGATTAAACGAGTTAATAATTGTAAAGCTCACGGCAGGTGCCACGTATGCTGTGTGACTGTATGTCCTGATTTACGCCTCTCATCCCAGGGCAACTATTAATAGTGCCCCATTTGTTCTCCAAGTGTCCTAGTTTGAAGGAAAAACCATATATGCCCTATATCAAAGTGTTAAATAAATAGTGAATACATAACAGACGAGTCTCCCCAAGTTGCATCCTCTGTACTACTCTTCAGCATGGGACCCAGCCTCCAAGGCTTTCTCTCCCCTGTCCCTGTGTGTCTCGGGCAGAGGGGCTGCCCCTCACAGAGGACCAGGATCCTGGGGTGTCTGGGGAAGGAGTGTGTCTGAGCGGCCCCACTGTCACTTCCCTCAGACCGGGGTTCGTTTGCTGAGATGCTGTCTCAGGCCACGTGCCACCCACCTGGATCCTGCAAGCCCTCTGCTTCTGTCTCTTGGGCTATGGCTCGCTCCCTTGCCTGGCTCCCGTGCCAGGGGACAAGGTAAAATGCCATGGTTTCCAGTGCAGGGCCCTGGGCTGGGCTGACTCTGGCTTCTTCATCTTGCCTCAGGCCTGCACATGTTCCCACTATTTCTCTGCCTGGTGGACTCCTATGCATCCTTCAAAGGCCAAGACAAATGGCCCCTCTTCAGAAAAGCCTTTCCCTACCCACCTGGCAGGTATAATCACTCCCTTCTCTAAATTCCCTCATTGCTCTGAGATGATCCACCACTTAATCCAAGGAAAGTTTCTTAATCTCTCTGTGCCTCAGTTTCCTCATCTGTAAAACACGAATGAAAAGAATAAGACTTCCCTCCTAGGGCTAGTTTGAAAATTATATGAGATAGTACAAGTAAAGTGCTTAGAAATGTACCTGGGACATAGTGAGCTTACATTATTATTATTATATTTCCCTAATATCATCATAATCATCCTTGCTGTCAGCACAGCCCTAACTACCTCACACTGTCAGTGATGGCTTTTCTGTCTGCCTCCTTCATGAGATGGGGAGCACTTTAAGGGTAGAGGCTGAGAGTCCATCTCTAGATCTCTAGCTTACAGCACTGAGATGGGCAGAAAATGGGTCCAAATGAATGAATTCGTGAATAATCAGATCTCCGGATCTCCTTTGGAAGACCTGCTAGACCTGCTTCCCATCGGAATCTGGACACTCTTCCAAAGCCGACTTGTCCCACATCTGTCTCAGGATTTCTTGGATGTCTGGAATTTTAATCAGGGAAGTTGGTGTTATCAGTTATTCATTGCTGTGTAAGAAACACTACCTCAAAATGTAGTGGCTCCCAAAAATGATTTATTATTTCTTGCTGTCCTGTGAGTTGGCAAATCTCGGCATGTCCTCATTCAGCTGGGCTCACTCCTGCAGCTCCATTCAGTTCAGCTAGATGGTTCCAGAGGTAATTGCCCCTGGCTGTTGGCTGGAGCCTCTGTTCCCCTTGCCCCAGTGGGCAGGCCAGCTTCTGTACATGGGGGTGCCCCCAGTTCCCCTCCACATGGCCCCCCAGGGGGCAGCCAGCTTCAGTTAACAGCGGTCCGAGGGCAGCGTTCCAAGAGGACATGAGAACAGAGCTACAAGACCTCTTAAGGCGCAGCCTCAGAACCAATACAACCATCGCTTCTGCCACGTTCAAGTGTGCAAAGAAATCACATGGCCAAAGAGAGGGGAAATAGATTCCCCTCTGGGAGGTACAGGGAGGGGACAAGCCCCGCTGCAGAGGGGCCTGGGCACAAGGATGGGGGGGACTTGTGGTGGCTGTCTCTGCAAACAAGCTGCCACATCAATTTTATTTATTGTTGATTCTCAAGCATGTGCTCTGGCCCAGGCCTGGGGAAACAGAGTGGGGACACAGAGAGGCAATACTTGTCCCTATCCTAAAGAAGTTCCCAGTTTGCTTAGTGAGAGAAACATATAGAAATATTGTAACAAGGCATTTTTTTTTAAAACCCCTCCTGTGACAAGGCATTTTGATGAGGGCCACATTGGAAGGTCATTCAGTCATTCATTCAACAGCTGTTTACTCATTCGGCCTACTTTGTGCCAGGCACTAAGGATTCAGCAGTGAATAAGATGCAGTCCCTACCCTCCTGGACCTCACACTCATGCACAGAAGACAGGTAAATACACAAATATAAATATATATCAAGAAACAAATATACATAGAGACAAAGAAAGCAGGGTAGAGAACAGAAGTGACCATGGGGTTGTTGTAAGGAAGGCGTCCTCGTGACAGGAACATTTGAGTGGAGGTCTGTGTGACATGAAGGGGCAAGCCCTAAGGACCCCTGGGGAATTAGCACTCCAAGGAGAAGGAATGGCAAGTGCAAAGGCCCTGAGGTAGGATGAGTTGCAAGGAACAGTGAAGAGGCCAGAGTAGAAGGAGGGAGAAAGCAGGGTAAGTAATGAGATTGGAAAAGGCGCCTTGTCCGAGGGAAGGGGCTCTTCAGGCCTGAGAGCAACATGAGCACAGCAGAGGCCTGGAGATGAGGAAATGCAGGCTGTGCCCCAGGCAGGTGCCTAGCTCAGCAGGGCTGGAGCTTCCAGCGCATCCGGAGATGGCCGTGGAGAGGTGAGCTGGGCCCACCGTCAACAGCCTCGGAGGCCTGGCTGGTCCTGCAGTCAGAAGGCACCGAGGATGGTGCCCAAGTAAGGGCCTGCTGAGGCCCTCCTTCAGCTGGACTACCCTCCTCAAAAGCCTCTGGCTGCGAGAGCCATGCCGGAGACTCCTCCTTACCCAGTGTGGACACCTGGTTCCGCAGCAGAGCCGGTGGCCCTAACCTACTCTCCTGGCATTAATGGCACCTGGACTCCTCCCCAAGCTCAAACACCTGGCTCTGAGTCCCAGCCCTGCCACTGGCTTCCTCGGTGACCTTGGATGACTCATCTTCCCTCATCAGGCCTAGGTTTCCCCATACCCAAAGTGAGCAGGATTGCTGGGGTGTGGGCCATCCTTGCAATTCTTAGCTCAAAATCCAGAGCTTGGGGAGAAACCATTTTGGGTGTATGATCTAGAGCAGGCAAGCTGAGGCCCTTGTACAGATGGGAAGACTGAGGCCAGAGAGGGCGGGCCTGGCCAGGCCAGTCTGCTGGGTAAGTATTTGAGAGGGAGCGTGTGATGTGGGATGATGCTTCAGACGCCCAGGCCGCGGGCAGCAGTCCCCACTGTTTGGACAGATGCTGATCTCCCTGGCCAAGGTTAATGCGATTCCCACTGTCTTGTCTGGGAGCTGGACCCACCCAACAGTAACAAGATTCCTAAGCCCTTTTCCTCCACCAGTGGAGCGGCAAAGGCACCTCTCTGCAGGCGGGCAGGCTGGCTGGTGGGAAGAAGCACACTCAAGGGGGGTCAGCACCTGCCGTGCGCTCACAGCTTTATCCACCTTAACCCTGGAGCGCCGTAAGGAAGCAGGGCTATCGCTGTGCTGGGGGGAAACAGGCTCGGAGAGTTCGCAGAGGCAAAAGGAGACAGTGTCCCGGGACTCCACAGAGAAAAACGGGGGTCCCAAAGGCACAGGAGATCAATCTGCCTTTTGTAGAAATACCATTTTTTATTTTAAAAGAAGAATTAGCCCTTCTCAAATGCAGGCCCTTCTTGGAAGCTCTCGGCATTAGCAGTAACCGTGATGCTGTGGTATTGTCCCATTTCTCTGATGAGGAAACTAAGGTGCCAGGAGGCTTGCAGCTGGCAGAGAAAGGAGAGAGGAACCAGGAGTGTATGACTCCAAAGCTCCAGCCCACCCCATTTTTCCATCCACCCCACGGCTACTGTAAGCATGATGCCACCCAGCCCCTTGGGTGAGTGAATCTCTGGCTTCTGTGGGGCTCACAGCGTGGACCTATGGAGATCCCCTCTCCTCCCCCTCTCCTGCAGGCAAGGGTGGAGCAGGGGCATCTGAGGTCAGAGAGGCCCAGGGCGTGGAGGAATAGTAGTGCCTGAGCTGCCTCCAATAGAGCCATCTGAGGCTGAGTGTCCCCCGTTGCTCTTGCCTCAATGGCCACCTCTTACCATGGATACCTGGGTCAGCTCCAAGTTCAAAGCTCCCAGCAGCCCACTTGCTTGCCTTTCCCACTGCGGAGCTCTCAGTACTGGTCCCAGCTCTGCCCTCTGCCTATTCTACCTGCCCCAGGACAACCCTGCTGATGCAGGGGGACAAGACCAGGTTCCAGTGGAGCCCTAAATGCCAGGACAAATTTGAGCTTTGGCTCAAGCACAACGGGGAGGCATGGGAGGCCTAAGTGAAGAGGGGTGGAAGTTTTAGGAAGGGCGTCCCAACAGCTGTGCTGAGGATGGGGGAGCCTCCACGAAGCAGGCCTGCGGCTCCAGCAGGGCCTGGGATGCAAGGGAGGAGGCCAGCCCTGAGGCCAGCCATATGATGGGGCCAAATGGCCCAGAGGAGGGAAAGGGAGCCGGGGTGGAAAATGGGGCTGACACCAGGCTGCCTGAGGATGGATGGCGGGTCAGGGTGGTGGCGGCCATCTGCCCTTGGGCGGCTTCCTCTGCCTCAGTTTCCCCATCCAGTAGAATGGAGCTCAAATGAGGTAGAACATGCAAAGGCCTTAGAACCACATCTGGCACAGAGTCAACCCCCAATCAAGAAATGTTAGCTATTGTTGGTATTTGTATTATTCCATATCTCTGGATTGAATGGATGGCTTGGGCACCTAGCAACAAGGGACATGGACACAAGCAAGCCCCTCTGAAGCAGATGGGGGGCCCCCAGGCTCAGGCAGGAATTACCATCACAAGCCAAATGATGAGCTCACCCACTCACCAGACTCCAACAATACACAATCAGGCCATAAATCCCCAGGGCATGCTGGGAGCCAGGCCGACATTTGAATATGAAAGGGTGAGAAACAAAACGGCATTCTGGGGGCTGGGATGGGGGACCGGCTGTGCGCGGTCAGGCTGGTGCAGGCAACACACTGGGGGAAAGGCACGCATGCACAAGGCACACACACACGCACACCTACAGAGAGGCACACGTACCAAGACATACATACACACGGACGTGCGCACCTGCACATACACACGCATGCGTGCCAAATGCACACACAAACACGAGTGTCTCTTGTCTCCCCGCCTCAGTTGGGCAACAACGGCGAGAAGACCATAATCGTGGACGTATATTGAGTATGGAGCCTGGATGACATTCAATCCACAGTGTCAGATGCTCAAGAAATTTTTTTAAAGATTTTTTTTTTTATATCTCAAATTCATTTTTTGACTCCTACTCTGACAGAAGTGAGATCTCCATCAATTTGGGTACACCCGTCTTTCACCAGGAGCCCTGGACGTATGAACCAGTCAACCGAGGGCTGCCTTTGGCAGGACTCCTGCAGCCCACCTCCCCCCCACCCACCACCACACAGAAGACAAGGCCGGCCTCTCTCCACAGCCCTGCAGCCCCTGCGTGCATTCTCCTGGTCTCCTGCCGCTCTGGCACTCCGCCTGGCAGGGGAGACCCCACCGACACCTGCTCTCGTCTGCGGGTGGCAGGCCAAGCCCCGTCTGCTCCCAGGGCCCACCAGACCCCCAGCACATCTGGGGCTGGGGCCCGGCTCCCTCCTGAGTCTTCCTCCCCTCTCCACCCCTGGGGATAGCGTGGGGAAATCTCACTGTGTGTGGGGACCCACGGCTGGGAGCTGCAGAGCACACATAACCTCTCTCATCTGTGAAATGGGATAACTGAGCACGTGCCTCATAGGTTGGCATCAGGGTGCCAGGGAATGATGTGTGCAGAGCCATTGGAGGAGCTCCAGCCCAGAGTAAACTCTCACTAGCTTTTTATAGGCCTCCCGCAAGATCTTCCTTTGCCTGTGGGTCTAGGATTTTGAAAGTCAAAGCCAGGAAGTAACTGGCTCATTGAACTAAGGGCAAGGAGGACGAGGCAGGAAAGGGCTAAGCGGTAGCATGAGCTATCTGGGAGAAAAGAACTGGTTAATATTCCCAGGGGGCATCAGTCTGACGTCTCCTACTGTGGTTAGTCGCTGCCGAGTTCTCCAGAAGCTTGAGCTTCTTCAAGCCTCCTGAGACCTCAGTGAGGTCGGTACCATCCCCTGTTACCTCCACTTTAAAGGTGGGGTAACTGCGGCCCAGACAGGTATTGCACTTGGCGTCGGGTCCAGAGCTAGTGAACGGCAGAGGTGGCACTCAGCCCCGGCCCTTACACTGCTGGCTCACATTCACAAACAGGGAAGCTGAGGCTCACTGAGGTGAAGCAACTTACCCAAGGTCCCTCAACTGGATACTGTACCGCCCATCATGCCTCTCATCATCACAACACATAGCATTTGGGAGGAGGGGCTGGCCATGAGGACTCGATTGCCCCAGGAGTCTTGCACAGCCATACATTTCTCTTTTACTGGTGGAAAAGCAGCTTTGGATGACTTCTCTTGTTGACCTCAAATTTCTGCAGGATTCTTCTGGGGCAAGCAGAGAGCAGAGGGCAGAGCCGGGACTGACAGCTTGGGTGGATGGCCAAGGGGGACATCAGAGCTCCCTATGAGGATTGTTTTCTCCCAGTCAGGGAGTCCAGAGGAATGGAGAGGGTGCCCGTAGGGGGGTGAGCTTCCCATCGGGGGGGTGTGCAAGTCAGGTTGGAGGAGTACCCGCCAAAGGGATCTAGGGGCACTGCCTGGTGAAGGCTTGCAACAGAATCTCTAAGTTTCCATAATTGGACTGCCCGGAGTGAGGAAGAAGCCAACCAGCATGCTGAAATGAGCCACCCACTTTGGTTCCCAGAGGGCCCCCACTACTTCAAAATGCTCCACTCACATTGTCTTGGGACACCATGTGGGAGATTTCCTCGTCGAGGCACTGCATGGCTTTCAACATCCAGACTTCAAGGTAGAGACCATGGGCTGTCCAAAAGTCTCCACACTCTCCTTCTTCCTGACCGTAAGAATCCTCTCAGGTTATCTGGGGACACAGCTGCCCTGGCATCTCCCCAGAGCCTGTCTCTCCCCGCTTCCCTTGCAGCATAGATCTGAGGGCATTAGATTAAATCCTGGCCAGTGGGAGGTCGGCCAAAGACATGTGTGCCCCTTCTAGTGGCCCCCAGGAAAGAAATGGACATTCATCCCCTTGCCCTTGCCCTTCTCAGCTGGCTCGGGGAAGGTGAACATGGAAATATTCCCCTTGAATAGAAATGAGGTGAAATTGAAATGGAGGTGTTGAGGGTGCCTGAGTTCCCTCCCAACCCCGAATGCCTCAGTGGACCATAAAGTGGGAGGAGTAAACAACCCCGCTCCCAAACCCTGCCATGTCTTCCATCTCACTCACTCTGACGTATTTGCCACTGTGTTTGGGGGTCTATTCATCACAGCAGCTAAGTCTGGATCATGTGATGCTGAGGAGGTACACAGGGGCCCCAGTGGACCACAAATTTAGAAGTCCTGGAAGGAGCTCTCTTGCCATCTTCAGCTCAAAAACAGGCACAAAGAAGCTCCCAAGAGGTGTTTATGGAAGGAATAAAGGTGAGAGGACAAGGAGATCTCTTCCCAGCCCCAGACCTACATATCCAAATGCCTATTTTCCTCTCCCCTTGAGGCAACTCTCATCTTTCATGTTCCAGACTGAACTATAAATCTGTTCATACTTCATTCTTTCCCACCTCTCAGGAAATGGCACTTCCAATCACCAAGAGGTCCAGGCCACCTGTGACTCCTTCATCTCCTCTCACCCTCCCCAAAGTATCACTAAGTTATGTAAATCACTGATTTTACGTTTCTCCTTAACCCATGACTTCCCACCAGGTCCACTGCCACATGCCCTAGTCCCAAACCTGCTATGGCTCCCATTTTACTCATAGGAAAGCTCACCTGATCTGGCTATGTTACCCCCTGACACCTAGTCTCCTCCCTGGATGTGCTTCTTCCACACTGGCCCACACTCAGTTCCTCAAATACAGGTAGAGCTCACTCCCCCAGACTCAGGGTCTTGGCCCAGTTGGGCTCTGTCCCAGAAACACTCTTGTCTCTACTCTAGGCACATCTCTCTCATCACACCACCTATCACTGTCTCCACAGCCCTCCCCACATCCCCACAGGCTGTGCCCATGTGTCTATTCATGTTGTGTGTGTGTGTGTGTGTGTGTGTGTGTGTGTGTGGTGTGAGACACCTGCTCCCCTTGGGGAAGATCGGCTCCAAAAGGGCCTTTCCAACATGTGCACAGAGCCTGGCACACAGTGGGGACCCAGAACTGCGTGGTGGTGGGTACAGGACGACGGGCCTGCCCTTGAAGGAATCACTTGGTGCAAGCATGGTGGAGAGCACAGGGGAGAGAGCTCTGTTCTACGGCATGGTGGATCAGGCAGGCTGGCTCTCAGGATGGGCGCTGACATGTCTGGAGCACACACGACAGAGCCAGGACTGAAGGCCAGAATCAACACCTCAACTGGCACCTTGACCACTCACCCCACTGCCAACCTCCCTGCCCGCCGGTTCTTGGTTCTGGCACTTGTCATTTGAGAAATGGGAGGGCCCAGGAAACCCGTCTCCAAATTCAGAGCCCCCTGCAGCCCTCCGTGTGGAGGGCGGCCAAGGCTGTGGGGCTGGTAGGGTCTAGGAGTGGACAGATAGTGAGGAAAGCCAACTCTGGGGAGGGAGGCAACCCTGGGGGAAGTCTCTGGAATGTGGCAGCAGCACAAGCAGCAGGTGGGCATTCCAAGTGTGCCCACCCACGTCAGACTAAAATGTCTCTGCACAGCGCAGGAAGCCATCAACAGAGGGAAAGGCAAACTACTGAATGGAAGAAAATATTTGCAAATCACATATCTGGTAAAGAATTAATATCCAAAATACATAAAGAACTCCTATAATCCAATAGCAAAAAAACCCAACCAAACAAAAACCAATCCAGTTAAAAAAAGGTCAGAGGATCAGAACAGACATTTTCCCAAAGAAGACCTACAGATGGCCAACAGGTACATGAAAAGATGCTCCATATCACTCATCATCAGGGAAATGCAAATCAAATCCACGAGATACCACCTCACACCTGTTAGGGTGGCTAATATCAAAAAGACAAGAAATAACAAGTGTTGGTGAGGATGCGGAGAAAGGGGAACCCTCGTGTGCTGTGGGTGTGAACGTAAATTCGTGCGGCCACTGTGGAAAAAAGTGGAAAAACTAAAAAACAGAACTACTATATGATCCAACAATTCCACTTCTGGATACTTATCCAAAGGAAATGAAAACATGAATTTGAAAAGATACCTGCACCCCCGTGCTCACTGCAACATTATTTACAATAGCTGAGTCATAGAAATAACCTAAGTGTCCATCAATGAATGAATGGATGAAGAGGATGGGGTACGTACATATGTACAATGGAATAGTACTCAGCCATAGAAAAGAAGGAAATCCTGCCATTTGCCACAGCATGGATGGACCCTGAGGGCAGTGTGCTAAGTGAAATAAGTCAGAAAAATATAAATATACAATTTCTCTTATTTATGGAATCTGAAAAAAACCCAAAGAACTGAACTCGTAGATACAGAGAACAGAGTGCTGGTTGCCAGAGGTGGGAAGGTAGGGGTGGGCAAAATGAGTGAAGGGGGTCAGAAGATACTAACTTCCGGTTATCAAACACATAAGTCATGGGGATGTCATGTAGAGTGTGGCAACTATAGTTAATAATACTGTGTTGCGGGGCGCCTGGGGGGCTCAGATGGTTAAGCGTCTGCCTTCAACTTGGGTCATGATCCCAGGGATCGAGCCCCACGAGTCTGGGAGACTGCTTCTCCCTCTCCCTCTACTGCTCTCCCTGCTTGTGCTCTCTTGCTCTCTCTGTTGAACAAATAAATAAAATCTTTTTAAAAAATAAATAATACTGTGTTCCATGTTTGAAAGTTGCTAAGAGAGTAGATCTTAAAAGTTCTCTCCACAAGAAAAAAATTGTAAAAAAAAATTGTGTGGTGATGGATGTTAACTAGACCTGTTTGTGGTGATCATTTCACATATATACAAATATTGAATCATTTTGTTGTACCAATGAACCTAATGTAATGTTACATGTCAATTATATCTCAAAAAAAAGGTGTGGCACCCAGGACTCCCTCCTCCTGGGAGCCTGCCCCAGCCCATTCCCCTTTTCCCCCTCTCTTGGGCTCTGTGCTGCACCACCACCCCCAGCCTCGCGATTACGGGGGCCTTTGGTTTAGTGTCACCATAATGAAAGCACAGGGAGTTTTGAGAGTATGTAGCAGGTGATGGTCAGGATGTGGCCTCTCACTGTAGGATTCCAAGGACCTGGGCATTCCCTCGCCTTACTCTGACCATCCAGGCGTGGGACCAGGTTGTCCTGCCCGGAACATTGGATCTGAAGCTAACCCTGAGAGGCAAGGATGTACGGATTCATTCCAGGAACCTCAGGAGCAGTGTCCTAACACAGTCCCTGCGGTCCTGACAGGGCTGTGTTCTCTGTCCCGGCACAGTTCTCCAGGCTTCCTGTCCACTCTGTGAAGCCCCTAAAAGCCTTGTGCATAGGATCGTGTTCAGCTGCATGTAACAAACCCCATTTCCAAGCTTGACCAAACAGGGTTTTGGGTTTCTCGGAAGGGCTGGGCGGCTGCTAGAGGGAGTCATCAGGGACACAGGCTCCTTCCAGCTCCTGGCCCACCGTCCTTAGCATGTGGTGCTCATCCTCACGCAGGAAAGGAAGAAGATGGGAGGGTGAAGGGGGAAAGGCCTATGCTGGCATTTTTAGGAAAACAATGCCTTTTAAGAACCCACCAAGGGGACTCCCATTTAGATCCTATCGAGCAGCACTGGGTCCCACGGCCAACTGTGGCAGGAAGGGGGTCTGGGAGAAGAGCCCCAGGGGCACGAGGTCCTCTGAACCAAACTGGGGCTCTGTTAGCAGGGAGGGGGAATGTGAAAGATAAGGGGCAGTTAACAGCATCTAATTAACACAACTTCCAAAACATTTCTCTTCTGGCCACACCAGGGCTTCTTTTGGGCGATTGTAACGAAGGTCCGCAAATTGATGTATGGCGGGCCTGAATCCAGTCTGAAGGATGCCAGGAATCCTTCCCTGAGGAAATGATGTTTGCGATAAGGTCTGAAGGATAATGGGTGAGCACAACAAAACAGGGCAGGAGATGTTCAAGCATAGGATGAAGGACCTGAGGGAGAAGACAGAGTGGGATATTTGAGGAAAAGAAAACTGTGACCCAAGAACAGAGAGCAAGGGGAAGAAGGGTCAGGAGGACAGGAGAGGGCCGGCATGCAGGCCCCATGGGCTGTGTTCAGGTTTCTGGCCGCCCAGTGAACCATGGCTCCATCCCAGAGTTTTCTGCAGGAGAGTAACATGACTTTGACAGATCAGCCAGTTGGGAGGGGGCCAAGATAGGTGTGTGTGTTAGTCAGGAGAAGTTAATCCTGTAACAAAGAGCCCCCGAGTCACAGCAGATTCAATAACTGAACTTTATTTCTCACTCATGCCACCTCCAATGCACAGTGTTGAGGGTTCAACTCCCCATGCAGTCATCTGTGCACATCTCCACTTCCAACGCATGGCCACCAGCGTCACCTTGGCATCACCCATGAAAACAGAGGACATGTGGAAGATAATGCAGGGTTTGGGGAGCCAAGCATCAGGGGTGTGCATCTCTCTGCCCACATTCTTTTGGCCATAATTCGGTTACTTGGCCAGCTGACTGAAAGGGAACATGGCCTTGTGGAGTGCCCTGGAAGACAGGAAGGGACACAGATGACTTTGTACACTTAGTAGTCGCTGCCATAGTCTGCCCCTTTGGCCAACACATATCCATGAATGTCCCTCCTTCTACACATAGAAAAAACTCACCCTCCCCTCAAGGAGACAGCCCAAGGTCCCATCCGATCACATGGTCTGATGGCCCATGAACTAGAGAGAAAACATATTTGTTGCACACACACACACACACACACACACACAGAGTGTGTGTGATGATGGAGCAGGGGTAAGATAACCCCAGTGAAAACTCCCATTCAGAAGAGAGAAGAATGGGAGACGCCAGAAGCAAGTGGTCCACTGACCAGTGTAAGGCAGGGATTGCCACGGATGTCCCCTGACTTGACCCTGGCTATGCTTTCTTAGAGAACTCCTTGTCCATCTTTCTCTGTGTCCCCTGGATCCACCCTGTAGGGGGTAAGGTAGAGCACCCTGTTGCCCACTGTAGAGTTTCCAGAGCCCTGCTTCCTGTTCGTGGAGAGCTGGGGGCCCAAAGGATATATTAAACTTCAAAGACTCTTTTTCGCCCAGGATCATTGTTTCTTTGGCAATGTAATTCCCTCCAATCCTAAATTTCTAATCTACTGCTTCTAGTCTATTCTAAGAGCCAACAATCACGCCCAGAGCCACATTTATTTTTCTCCCTCTTCTTGCCTCTTCCTCCCCACTTAATCATGACAACCTTGAGGCTATTGTAATTGAGTGGCAATGTCACATCCTTCACCTGGGCTTCACAGCGGCCTGAGGTTTTTTTCAATCTTAATCTCCTACTGTTGCAGATCCAGATGCAGTTGGCTTTTCCAGCCCTGAAAATAAATCCTTCTTTATTTCTATTGTTTCTGCCTCAAACCAGCTGCTCCTCTCCTGAGCTCATCTCTTTCCTGTAATACCTTGCAAATGCAGCCTGTAGGGGCCAAGACGCTTCTTTGCAACCACCACCCCTAGAGCTATAGGCTCAGCAGCCAAGTGCTCTGCCTCCCAGGCCAGCCCAGCCAGCAGTCCTCCCAAGGATTTTGCCACTTTATAACATGGACCAGCAGATTTCAAAGACTCTTATTATCAGTTTCCACCCAGTCACTCAATAGCAAAGCCAATGCCATATATTTAGGTTCTTATGCTAACACTGCACTTCAAATGACCAATTTCTGTATCAGTAAGGGAAGACAGAGAGCTGTAACAAACAGCCCAAAGTCTCCGTGGCTCATCGCCATAAAGGTCTATTTCTCACTCTTGTCATGGTTCAAGGAGGTTTAGCCATGGAGCTAGGCTCCACACAGTCACTCGGGGCCCCAGGTTCCTTCTGTCTTGTGCACCACCAGCATCTTTGTGGCCTGGAGCCTGCCCTGGCATCATCCAGCCAGTGAGCTGAGGCAAACCGTGTGAAGGAGGAGGACAGACCTGCAACTGGCATGCATCACTTGTGCCCCCCATCCAGGGGCTGGAACACAGTTGCTAACTGCAAGCTGGCCTAAGAGATGGGTCTGTCAGTGTGCCCAAGAAGAATGGGAGCATGCTGGGTTTCAGATTTGGAGGGTGGAGGGTAGCCACAGTCACCCCCATCCGCGCTCCCTCAGCCTGGACGCCTGTCTTCTCCCTGGAACACACTTACACCTCCTCTAAGGTTCTGATCCATGCCCCCTTTGTGACACTTCCCTCCCCCAGGATGTGACAAGTCCCTGTGCTGCGTCCACCATGTAGTCTGTAGAGGCCTCTTCCTGACATTCCTCACTAAGGATGCCGATTGTTCCCAGAACTGTCTCCCAGAATTGTCTCCACACACCTCCATGTGCCCAGCAAGGTAAAGCACAGAGCTTGGCATGGGAGATGCACTGGTCACTTCTGTCAAAAAAATGAATGTCAGCAGGGACTCTGGCTCCCTGAAGCAGGTGGTTCCATTGGTTATAACTGGTTGCCAGCTTGGAAGGTGTATAGTCCACCCATTGTCACCCACCTGCAGAATCAGGCCCTAGTTGCCTACAGCAGTGATTAGTTCAGGAACAGCAACTTAGACTGGCTTTCCCCCTTCTCTGCCTCACTCACACCAGTCTTCCATTCCTAGTCTCTGGCATCACACCCCAAAATAAATCACCAGGTCCCAAACCCTTGCCTCAGGCTCTGCTTTTGGGGAGAACCTAGGCTAAGAGTCAAGTGACTTTCCCTACACTAGAAGACCCATCAGGCCCTAGAAAACTGGCCAGCACGAGGAGGACCCCACACTTGAGTCATGTGTCGCTAATGAAAGGGAGGGTCATTCCTCCAGACACCCCCGGCCCAGTCCAATCCAGCTGGCACCAGCCTGGTTGGCTCCAAATGGCTTTTGCATGCTAGTCTCCCTGCTTTGGGGATTGAGGCATGTGTCCATCACATGGTAGCAGACCAGACCCTCAGCTTGGCATTCAGAGCTCCCAGAATCAGGCTTTCCCCCACATCCCCTCTTACTTCCTCATCCACTCCTCATCGTCCCCACTGATATCCACATGACAATCTCCACTGTTCGGGGTGAGTTGTGTTCCTCCAAAATCCACACGTTGATGTCCTAACTCCCAGTTCCTCAGAATGTGACTATCTTTGGAGATAGTTTTGAAAGAGGTTAAAGTTAAAATGAGGTCACGTAGGCAGGTCCTAATCCAACCTGATGGTGTCCTTCTCAGGAGAGGAGATTAGGACCTAGACACAGACAGAGGGGAGACCAGGTGAAGACACTGGGAAAAGATGGTTGCCTACACACCCAGGAGAGAGCCCTCAGATAAAACCAACCCTGCCATCACCTTGATCTCTGCCTTCCGGCCTCTGGCACCATGAGACAATAAATCTCTGTCGTTGAGTGGCCCGGCCTGTGGCACTTTGCTGTGCAACCCTAGCTCACACACCCACCTCCGCAGCTCTGTCCCCATGCTGGCATGCTCTCTGCGGGCCTCCTGAGCTCCCAGGATCCTACCCTTCTCCTGGCATCCACACGCCGCCACCTCTCGGTGGACCTCTTACCTGGCGAGGAGCAAGTGACTTTCTGCGGACCTGCAGAGTTGCAGAACCACACTGGGGACCATAGATAACGTATATAAAGCACCTAGTAACTCTAATACAGGCAGTGTTTTCCACTACAAAGACTGTCTCAACAGCTCTGCTCAGAGAACCTTCTGGTTGACTCTGAGCATGACTCTTCCTTCCCTGGGCTCCCCCCTCCGCCCTCTCCATCCAACCCAGCCCTGTGTCTGGGCCTCACACCCACCTGCTGCCCCTGCCTTGGGAAAGCCTGACCAGGACACACACTCCGCCACAGGGCCCTGGCTGCCTTAGCCCCTCCGTCAACACACAGCACGATTTTGACGCCCTTTGATTCTGTCAAGTCGGGTTCTGGAGACAACACATGCACTGTGTCAGTCCCTGTTTGGGGAGAACCTAGAAAAATGACTGTATATGCAAATGGCATGCAAATGACCTGCTTCAAAGCAGAAAGCGGTCCCTTTGGCATCCTTTCAGGACCTGCTTTAGTGAGTGGAGGAAAATGCCCGCAAGGGGCACAGCAACGGTTGGCATGGAAACAGGGCTTCTAGGGTGCTCGAGGAGACGTCAGACCAGCCCTGGAGTCAACTATGCCAAACATCCCCTCCCTGCAGTCTTGTTCACACTCGAAGTTGGCACTTCAGCTGGAGAGAGCATTATCTTGGCCACTGGAGATAAGCTTCGGATTGTGAGCTCCCAGTAGGGATTCAAGAGATTTGCCCCTGAATAGATTGCTGCTCCCCCAAAATGAACTTTCAAGTTACACAGCTCTGAGTTTGAATCTTGGCTCCCAAATGCCCACCTGTGAGACTTTGGACAGGCTCCCAAATGCCCCGGAGACTTCTTTTCCTCATCTGTGAAATGGCTGCATGCAGGGGGCGCTGCCCGGAGGGTTCAGAGCCAGAGGGGGGTAACCCCCCTCCCGGTGCTGGACGGAAGCTGCCGAGGCCAGGGACCCGGCGGGGGGTGTCAGCTCTGTGGGCCCAGAGCCAGGCCTGGCACACAGTAAACGCTCAGCCAACATTCTGCCCTCCTTCCTTCCTTCCTCCACCATCTGTACCTCTCATGGGCTATTTTTATTCGTGTTCCGGGTGAAATAAAACAAGTTAAAGCAGAGCATGAAATTCAAGGAGGATTCCACCTTAAGGGGAAAAAAATCCACCTTTGCAATAACAAATAGTTGGAGCTGGTGCATCACTTGGGTGAAATTGTTACCCCTCAAGACAAGTCCAAACTTTTCAGCATTATGAAAACTTGGAGGATTGCTTTGCTACCGAAAATTTATGGCCCCCAAATCATTCCTAAAAGACAGCGCACATTCCCAAGCGAGCATTTCCCTCTGGTACGATGGGCTCCGCTCTCCACGCTGCTGCATGCAGAGAGCCCTTCTGCCTCAAGTGTCTGCTCTGGGGGGCCCGGGGGAGGCCCAGCGCATACTACACACTCAGCCCATATCCCGTCTGTGCATTTCTGCCTCGTGGCAGCATCCCCGGACAGCTCGGGAGGGTCCCCTTCTCCCGCTCCTCCCAACCAGCCCCACAAATAGAATCACAGTTCAAGGCACACGCTCCCCCAGTAGGGGTGAGGCAAGCACCCCCACACCCCTCCTTTACAAAATGCTTTCGCCCTTGAAGATGAGAAACTAGAATAGGCCTGCACTGAAACGAAACTTCAAAACTTCTAGATACTGGGTCCCCCGTGAAGTTTATGGATGAGGAAAGCAAGGCTCAAAGAAGTAAGTGGGTGGAAAATTCTGCCAGGGCCACACAAGGGTGGAGCTGAGATCTGACTCCCAGTCACTTTCACCCCAAAGGCCTGGCTTCTTTCTCCCCAGCAGATTGTAGGAAGCACTTGACATCCAGGGTGGAGCAGGTTGGCAAGTGGGGATTTGAGTTTAAAAGACCCAGACCCAATTTGCAATGCACGGCCCTGTCCATGGACCCCCAAGAGTATCTTTGAGAAGAATATTGCCATCACCCCTCCCCCCAAAATTTGGGGCATTACGGAAAGTACATACTCTTGCATCACAATTGACTTCAAAGAAAGACAGGTGTCCCCTTGCTCAAGAACATCCATGGCTCCCCATTGCCATGGTTTGGTCTGCATGCTTCAGGCCACGTCCTTGGCCCCTTACCAGCCCCTCCCCACTCACAGCCAAAGGCGCTCCCTGATGAGCTGTGGTCCAACCAGGCACCTCTTTCTCCTTCACATATCACCCCCCATTCTGCTCATCTTTAGAAACTCCTATCCAGACACTCCTCAACTTCCTGACCTCCCAGGAGGCCCTCTTAGGGCCTGGCCCTCCCTCTTTCAGGCCCATAACTTCCCTGATACTCACCCAGCACCAGCTTTGTGCCAGGGGCTTCCCCACATGGACGCCCTCACATCCTCACTGCCACCCTGTTTTGAGGCTTTGAGAGATGAGTAGCCCACAGAGGGGCTGACCTGAGAGGTTAAGTAGCATTCCCAAGCTCACACAGCTGGAAAGTGCCAGGACAAGGGCTCAATCCCAGGTCCCTCTGGCTTCACACCTCACAGCTCAAGCTGTCCCCAAGGACCCACTGCCTCGCTCTGACATTGTTTCCTGTGTTTAAGCTCATCTCCTGCGTGTACTTTGAGGGTGAGGCCCTGAGCTCTCCAACTGTCCCCACCAATCCCAGCTGCCATCAGCTGTGATGTCCCCTAAGCACAGACAAAATGCTGAGAAGGTCTGTGCTGAGCTTTAGCCCACTCTGAGCCTCAGAGAGGTAGTGACTTGCCCAAGGTCACACAGCAGGTTCGAAATGGGGCAGGAATTCCAAAGCAAATCAATTCAGGCAAGTTAAGGTTCTCAAACTCAGGTGCTTCTGGGGCCCAGGCAGAGCACACCAATAAGGGCACTGGCGGGAAGGGGGTGTGGGGGCTGCAGAGCGTGTCCTCCACCTCATGGGGAACCCTCCCAGCTCCGGCTGGTGGCGGTGGTTAGCAGCTAGGAACGCTGGTATGAGAAAAGTTTCTGGTTCTCTACGAGAAGGTGGAAATCAAGATTTTTATGGTAGACGTAGTTTTGAACATTGACTGACACCCGCCCTGAATGTTTTACGTAACTCAGGGCGCAACAAAGAAAGTGCCTCCCAGGTCTGCCCCAAGCACGAAGGCCACTCACTGCTTGAGATTCTTTCCACATCAGAGTGCCAGAGCACTAGCATACAGCTCTTTTTACAGATGGGGAAACTGAGGCCCAGAGACACAGGTTGCCATGGCAGAGCCCGGGCCAGCCAGTCCCTCAGCAAAAGAAATGAAAAACTCAACAAACAAACTTCCGACTCAACTGCAACCGCAGGGGCACAAGCCATGGGGCAGGCCTGGGGAGAGACCAGGGACTGGGGCCGAGGCATCTCTGTGTGCTTAGGAGGCAGACCTAATGTCTCTGGGCCCTAATTTATCCACCAGCAAAATGGGGGTAAAATAAGAATAAAAGGAGTGATGGGTTAAAAAATACAAGAGGTGACAGGTTCCCTCTCTGTCCTGAACAGAGCTTACAGGGCTGAGAGGTTGCAACAGAGCCTGGGGGTCACAGCCCCCAGCCTTTAAAACAAGTGCAGGACTCCATCTTCTGACCTCCTCTCAGGGGCCCAGTGGCAGGGACCACAGTTCTCAGACCAGGAGGCTGTGGCTTGGCAAGCTTTGGTGAGTGGCTGGCAGACCCAGGACCGGGAGCCTCTGGGACAGATCCCAGGGCTCAGGGGGCTCTCACTACTGCCCCGGCTTCGCTCACTGCTCCCTTTGAAGTTCAAAGAATGGGCCTCGCCCCTTCGAAGCAGGCAGTAAATCAGGCAAGAGAAAGGGAACTGTCCACCTGGGCTGAATTATGGTGGCCACGGCGAGACAGCCCTCACCCTCTGGGACCGTGGGCCCCAGCCTTACCTGCCTCTCTGGCGCCCCTCCTGCCCCTTACCTGCCCAACCAGCCCCTTCATCACCCCCAAGCCCATCACCCAACCCAGCTCCCTCATTCCTGAGCCCCCAAAAATCAGAGTCGAGAGATTGAGGTCCTCTACACTTTCTCCATTAAGGAGTGGCTTAGCCCATGCTTGCACACTTCCTGTGATGGAGAGCTCACTTCCACGCCCAGCCAGCTATGACCTAGGCAAAGCTCTCCCTCCCACAGGATTTAGGGTTGGCTTCCCAGTGGCTTTCCTACCTTCACTCCCACCTTCACTCTGGGTCGCAATCCTCCTCCTCCCCCACAAGACAGCCCTGCAGAGATGGTGGGAGGCAACACAGCCTCCTCAGGTGGCTCTCATTTTCTCAGAGCTACCTGGGGTGGTCACAGGGGACCTCTGGGTTTGCAGGTGTGAACTCAGGGACGAGGGTGCATGGGGGTGATTTGTACTCGGGGCTGTGGACTTGTGTGAGATGAGTGGGTCAGGGACAGGGGAGAGTGCGGTGTGTGAGATCCCAGGGCAGCCATTTGTACATGAACATGGAGGTGAGAGAATGTCTGTCCAGGAGTGTGTGCGCGTGCACGGGAATGCGGGTCAGAGGGTGGGTGCGTGGGAGTGTGTGACTGGGTAGGGGTGCACTGGGGATAGGTTAAGTAATGGGTGTATCAAGGGGATGAAGCACAGGTGTGGGAGGTTGTGGGCCTCCAGGGTATGTGTGAGAGAATGTGCGCGTGTCAGCGTGAGCGTGTGAGAGTGAGTGTGTGAGAGGGAGTGTGTCTGTGGAGGTGTGGGGTCACGAGTATGTGGGAAAGTGTGTGTGTGTGTCGTAGAGAGAGGTTGGGGGTGTCTGAGGGGCGGGTGGGCTCTATCCCACAGCCCTGGGGGACAGCCCTGGGCAGGGTGACATCACTGGGCAGGAATAGCACTTGAGCTCATCTCCTGGATGTGGATCCGAGAAGAAGGTCGCTCAGGAGAAGCCAAGTCTGGGCTTCGGGGAGGACACAGTCTCTTCAGAGCGTGCCTCTGCCCACAGACACCAGGGCCCGGGGGACAGAGGGAAGGGGCCTGACTCCTGACACCCCAGGGCCACAGGGCTCTTGGATTGGGGGGGGAGGGGGCGCAGCACAGAGGGTGGCAGTCATGGCTCAGACTCAGAGCCACGGCCCCTGTGCCCACCTCTAAAGTGGGGGCCTCACACCCTCCTCCAAGGCTGCGTGCGGGCTCCAGTCTGGCTCAGCAAGCACTTTGTCCCCGCAGGGGCTGAACAAGGCCAGCCAGTCCAGGGGACAGTGGGTGTGACGCCTTCTCTCTCTGGGACCCTCATGGGCTTGGCAGCAAGTCAGCCAGGGACCCGGCTGACATCTGGAAGCCACACTGACCTGCTCACCCTCTCTGGCCCCATATGCAACTGCCAGCAAGCCCTCTGGGGTCTCTCCCCTCCATCTCTGCAATCCATCCCTGGTTCTCAGTCGCCATGGCAACCACTTGGGTTCAAGCCACCATTATCTCCTGACTGGACCACCACAGTGGCCTCCTTCCTGGTCTCCTGCCCCTGTCTTGTCTCACTGACACACTCCAATAGGCCCCTGCGTGTGCAAGCCCTCCAGGTCTTCTACCACTCACACTTACACATATCCCTTCCCAAGCCAGCTCCCCTCTGGCCTTGTTCAGGCCAGGTTCCTGCGTCCACCCCCAACCAGTCCCAAGCCAGGATGAGAAATGGAAGACTATGTTATTTGGCCCCAGCCGGCCCGGGCCCAGCCCCTGGAGTCAGGGAGGAGTCAGCATCCCAGAAGCCCAAGAGCCAACAGAAGGGACAGTGCTTGCTGAAGGCCCACATGGCCCCTGTCCTCCCTCCCTGCCGTGTGGGTTCAGCCTGGATGTGCTGGGTCTGAGGCACTGATGACACTTCACAGTGAGGGTGAAAGAAGACTGAGGACAGGGGTGTCTCCAGAAAACACAGTGGCCCAGCTGTGCACAGCACTAGGGCAGAAATCCAGGGAGCTCTCCACCTGCCCTCACAGCCCAGGTCCCAGGGAGCACAGGTGCAGCCAGTCTGGTGAGGGTGGTGATGCTGTGGCACCAAGCTCAAACCGCCCTCCCCTGCCCCAATGGGTGGGGGCACCCATTCCCCCAGCTACTGTGAGGGTACCTACTAATAGCTCACAGCCATGCCTTTACTGAAGAAGTGCCCTTAGCATCTGGAAATAAATGCCAGGAAGGTTTATGCTCCATCCCAAACAAACCCCCAAGAGTAGTCATTGACCAGTGATTGACCAGTACAAGGTCCAGTCCCCTTATCCTGAGGAGGGTAGCTCTGTAGGGTCCTTTACTCTCCAGTGCTCCCCGTGGGATTCAGGCTGAGACCAGACTTCTCCTAAAACCACACCTTTGCTTGGTTTCTTCCCCTGTCTGATCCTGCTTCCTTCCCTCTGTTCCAGATTTCCCCTGGAAGTTCCCTCTGTAAATCACAGGCACCGAATCCCTGCTTCAGGCTCTGCCTCTAAGAAGCAGCCTAAGCAGTGAGGGTGGCAGCAGGAAGGCTGGGTGGAGACAAGGCAAAGGGACCCAGAGAATGACAGAGGTCTGAGCACATCTGAAAACAAGAGGAAGGAGACTGGGGTGTGCAGAGAGGGGAGCTGCTGGGGAGAGGGCTCTGCAATGGATCTATGCCCTTCACTCCCCATAGTAAGTGTCAGAAGGCACCAAATGACATTCAGTGTCAACCTGGAGAAAAATCGGGGGCAGTCATCATCACCATCAGCCCCTAAGAAAGTGCAGAGCCAGTCAGTCAACAAAACTAACCACGGGCCCGCTGCATGCCAGGCCCTCCTCTGGGTGTGGAGTGCTGCAAGGAACACAGACTGGTGAAGGCCCAGGTCCTTCAGCCCCACCTGCCTGCCTTGTTTCCCTTCCTTCCCCCCCTCCTTCCTTCTGTCTGTCTTTTCTTTCCATATCACCTCTCAGCTTCTACATCCTTCCAGATCCTGTGTACAGTAGATTTAACAGAACAACTAGACATTCTTGGAACTCTAAGAGAGGAATAGAAGGCAAAGAGCTCTGGAAAAGCCCAGAAGAGGGAGGTATTGAGTCAGACAGCAAGTCTGAGAAGGTTTCGGGGAGGGCACCTCAAAGTTGTGTCCTGAGGGAGGAGGGCCACAGGTGGAAGGGCATCTGGGTGTGGGTGAGGGGAAGGCTGTCATTTTTGGCTGGCAGCATCCAGAATCTCTCCTAATGCCCCCAGATATTTTTCAGAACCTCTCCTTTCCCAATCCTGAGGCCCTCTTGGCAGAAGGAGGTGCCCAGCTCCAACCACAGAAGTCTAAGACACCAGCTTCCCCTCTCTCTGCCCTAGGGGAACCCCAGACGGGCATAGATCTGAGCTGGGCTAGTCAGATGCTCCAGCCCAGGATCCGGGGTCTTGAGAGGCACCCACGGGCTGAGGAAGGGTACAGGAAGGAGTAGCTGGGAGGGAAGTGGCCAGGCAGGTAAGCACATGGTCTCTGATGAGTCTCCAGAGAATCCTCCAGATCACCTCTCCCCCTTTTTAATAAACACAATGCAAGATTTGGTGCTTGTCAAGCCCACTCATATTTTCTGTCCTATAATCTATAGACATATATCTGTGGACTATGAACAGAATTGTTTTGACTGTTTTTGCATTTTATACATGTGTATCAGCCATAAGTATCCTTTTTGTACCTTGCTCTCTGGCTCAACATTATATTTTTTGAGATTTATCCATGTTGACATTTGTAGTTCAATTTCATTCATTTCCATAGCTGTATGATTATTCCAGTGTGAGGACTTCACAACTGCGCAATTGAACCACAGATTCAAGAGCAATAACACAAGCTTATGCTTTAAGTGACTGAGTTTTGGGTGGTTTTGTTACGCAGCAATAGCTAGCTGACACAGGTGCAGGTGTCTTCAGGATTTTGCTACTACAGATGGTATGGCAGAAACCCATCTTGTGTGTCTCTTGGTGCCCATGAATATAAGCAATTATGAGAATTTCCCTCAGAGGTGGTATCACTGTGGAGTAGAGTTTATGCATCATCAGCTTGCCTGGATGTTCTGGCCCACTTTCCAGACTAGGTCCCCCCGACTCCAATGATTCTGTGAATTCCCATGGTCTCTTCAATAAATTCCCTTTTTCTCAAGTCACTCAGAATTGAGCCTGGCCTAGATGAGAACCATCCGCTGACCACAGACTTGTAAGTGATAATAAATGGGTATTGTTTCGAGTTGCTTTGGGGGTGGTTTGTTACATGGCAATCACTGACACAGACAGGTGTCTCAATGTAGCCGCCAGCCAAAAGCATCCATCCAGCTCTTTAGATACTAGCCCTTTCCAATGACAGAGGGAATATGGACTAACAAAAGAACCACACCAGGACAGGTTAGTTAAAGCATTCTCATGCAAAAAAAAAAAAAAAAAAGTGGCTGTCAGAGCCCCTCCAATAACATCACTAAACTGGCTCAGAATAACTGGCACATGTTCCCCACCCCCTACTGGATTATCATGAGGCATAGGGCATTTCCATTTCTGAGTTTCAGTATTCTTGTCCATAAAATAGGGTACCAACCCCTAATTCACAGGCATATGGTGAGGAGTAAGTGAAATAATGGGATTTGGCAACAGTTGGATTTCAGCTCCTCTGCCCCTGCTGGGTTGAGTGACTCAGAACAAGCCCCTGGCCCTTTCTGGATCTCTTCACCTGTATTTTGGGAGTCATCATCACTACTTCAGATGTGTAGAGTAAATGACAGAATGGACGTCAGATCTCTGCATCAGAAAGGATGCTTTAGGTGGCAAGTAAGAGAAAACTGAATTTTAAGTCTAAACTAAAAGGGGTATTGATTAGATGTATTAATTCACATAACAGAAAATTCCAAAGGTAGATGACTTTAGGCATGTTTTATCAAGGCTCCAGCTTTGTTTCTCTGTGACTCTTCTCTACAGTCCTTTGGATGTTGGTTTTGCCTTCAAGGTACTCTGTCCCCATGCACTGGTTGGCTTAGGCACTCATGGACCCACCACTATGATAAAAGGGATGGGATTGTGCCAACTGGCTTGGACCAAACCACATCTATGCTAGAGCTAAAGTGGAGACCTCCAAAATCTCATGACCACTGCTCAGCAGGGAGGGAGGAGGAATGAATGTTGGGGTTGCCATAACGAGGGCCTGGCAAGTACCTAGTCCTATGAAAGACACATTGCATAAGATGCCACCTCAATGATCACTAGTCCCTGTCTGGGCCTTAGTTTCCCTTGTAGTAATACAAGGAGCTACCTGGATGGTATCTATAGACCTCCACTGCCCCCCCACCCCCAGCAACTCACAGAGCCCAGGCTTTGATGGACCAGTCTGAGTCTTAGGCGGGAGGCTAGAGCCCACCACCTGCCATTCACGGGGTGGAGTGAGTGGACTCCACGGGCAAATGCTTCTGAGCAGGACAAATTGCTAGAGCATTGTTTCTCTGTCACTGGGTGAATGATTTCCAGGAGCTTATTGGGGCAGGTGAATGATTTCCTTGGCCTGCCAAGCCCTCTCCAAGACTATAATTGCATTTCTGGGGACAAATTCTCGACCGGAGCCCCCAAGCAAGGGCCAGGTTGTGGCAAACTCCAGTTCACACATTTCTGAGGTCATCTATCTGCTGCCCGGCCACTTCCTGTCTGCATCCGAAGAGCCAGACGTGCCAATCCTGCATCCAGCACTCTATCATCTCCTACCATGCAGTTGCTAGCCACATGTGGCTACTTCAATTAAAATCAGTCCTCAGTCACACGAGCCACATTTCAAGCACTCAGTGACCATATGGCTCGTAGGTACCATCAGACAGTGCAGACATATAAGCTTTCCATCACCATTGAAAGTTCTACTGGCCAGCCTACCTCCAGTAGAATTTCAGTGGGAGACCTCAAGCCAGTCTCTCTCAGTGTCTACCCATCCTTTCCAGCTCTGAGCCTCAGTTTCCTCCTCTGTCAAGTGGGGGTGATGAGACAAGCCTTAGAGGGATAAATTCATGAGATAAGAGCTGGGGAATGCTGAGCCAAGATCCAGTAGCTACTGGAACATGTTCTGGAGCTCAGGCTCTTGCAGAGTAAATGTGACAGGGGAGGGGGGAATTTGAGCACATGTGACACAGCAGATTTGGTTGAGTCTTCACACAGTAATCATCCATTCTTTCTGTTTATTTATAAGATCCTCATTTTTCACTGGGGCTAAAATGCATAGTCTGGGAGAATGAAGGATGATTGATCCAGCTAATCTTGCCACCCTCATGATCATTTACCCGGAATGGTCAAGGGGTAACCATGTGACATCAGGGAAGTCTGCTGGAGGCTTCTGGGAAAATGTCTCCTGTCTGATAAGAGACATGCGCAAGAGAAGAAAGTCCCATTATACCTGGCTCTCACTTCCTGCTGTGACTCCACGGTGCTGGTGCTTTGGCAGCCATTTTGGAACCATGAAGCACAACCCTGAAGAAAAGTGAACACACTGAGGGGGCCACATGGGAGAACGGGGTCCCTGATGTGTTTGTTGAGCCCCTGAACCCACACTGCCCCCCTCACCTCCAGACTTCGAGTAAGGCAAAAATAAATGTCCTTGATGGATAGACTTTTGTAGCCGAAGGCATCTTGAGCGAATCTCATGCAGGGACGAGTCAGGTTGGCAAGATGTACAGGTTTGTTCCCAGCAGAGAGAACAGTATGTGCGAGGGTGCTGAGGTGCGGGAGGGGTGCCACATCCCCGGGAGTGGGAGAACCGCCTGTGGGCGAGGGCTGTAGCTGCCTCCGCAGCTGGGGGAATCCATGTGGTTGCAGGTTGGTGGGGCAGGGGGCAGTGGCGCATTCTAAGGACCAGCTCCTGAGTTACAGGCTGAGTTATGGGGAGGGGCGGGAGGGATGGGGGAGCCATGGGGAGGAGGCCAGGGAGGAGGGGGGTGGGAAGATAGGGAGGAAGTGAAAGGGAGGATGGGAGGAGGTAAGAGGTTTGAGGGGGGCAGTGAGCAGGTGTTGGTGGCTGAAGGACTGAGGCGAGGTGCAAAGGAGGAGCTGAGGATGCCTCGGAAGGGAGAGAACTGAGGACAGGGCCCCGGGGACAAGGACACCTAAGAGACGGAGGAAACAGGGAGCTCTGAGAAAAGACCAGAGATAAATGCAGAAAGCAGGAGGGGAAAGCACATGCAGCCTCCCTCGTTCCACAGCAGGAGGGAGCCTGACAAAGCCTAAGCTGGACCGCACTCCTCCTCTGCTCCACACCCTCCCATGGCTCCCATCTCCCCAAGGGAAGAAAGGGTCAACATCCTCGCAGCCTCCTTTGATGCCCTACGACCCCCGCTCCCCACCCCACCTCTCCAACCTCGTCTTCCACCACTGTCTCCTCACTGTTTCAGTCACGCTGGCCTCCTTGCTGTTCACGGAACAAGCCAAGACTTACCCTGACGTATCACTCTCCAGAGCCCGTATGTGTGGCACGCTTTGTGTGTATACACAGTTGACCCTGTGTATCAATCGCCCACACGGCGATTATGGGTGCCGACCCCCCATGCAGTCAAAATCCGTGTCTAACTTTTGACTGCCCCAGACACTTAACTCCTAAGAGTCAACTGCTGACCAAAAGCCTTATTGATAACATAAGCAGCCCATTAACACATTTTCTGTATGTTCTATGTATTATACGCTGTATTCTTACAATAAAGTAAGCTAGAGAAGAGAAAATGTTACTAAGAAAATCACATAGAAAACACATTTATAGTACAGTCCTGTATTTAGAGACAAAAATCCACATATAAGGGAACCTTCACAGTTCAAACCCATGGTGTTGTTCAGGAGGTTGACTGTACTATGGATACTTTCATATTTATCAGCTCGAATCAGCTCCATGGGGGCAGGGCTTTGTAAAGTCTGTTCTGTTGGCGGCTGTACCCCCCAGGGCTCAGAAGAAGGCCTGGCCTAGAGGAGCAATGGAGGATAATTAGTAGAGCCAATGAATGCACAAGGATCCAGGACAATCAAGACTACAGAACAGTCTTTCTGAGTTTGACAATGACTCCAGAAAGTGGAAGGTGAGGAAGTCGAGGCAGCAGGTAGGGACGAATCAGCGGGAAGGGAAAAAAGAAATAGGACAAGGGCAGCGTGGGGAAGGAAGCGAGAGAGGCCTTCTTTTCCGGGTACAGGTAGGTGACGCAGGTTTAAATGCTGATGGCAGGAGCCAGGAGAGAAGGGGGAACTCAAGACACAGAGGAGGCTGGCCAGGGGAGGCGGGATGGAGAGGGCCCCAGAGCCTTGGGCAGCTGCGCCGGCAGGAAGAGGAACTAGGGTGAGGTGTAGGAGGTCTGTTTTGTTCCATCCCTCTGAAAGTGGTCCCCGTAACGGGAATAAGCAGGAGAGTTCATAATAACATGTGGCATTTATCAGGTACCTACTTGTGGCCAGGCCCTGGGGAAACTCTGCCCTACAACTAAATACCAGGAGAAACTGAGTCTCTCTTTGCCACACTCCCTCTTTAGAGATAATGAGAATCTTGTCAGTGTTGGTGTTTCCTCCTTTACTTGGCTACTAGGAAGCTCAAAGCCAAACTTGAAGGGCAGCTTTTAAAACTAGGTAGAGAATTCTGTGGCCCACATAGTTGCCTTCTGACTTCCTTCCCCGCTTGATGGCTAGTTAGATTTTTATCTTGTCTTGCCTGAAAGTTTTTGCTTGTCATTGCATGTTTGTGGGAGCTGCAGTTCACAGGAAATCTAACAGTGGATTAAAACATGATAGTTATTTGTCTTTCTCTCTCATAACTGGAAGCCAGGAAGTATACAGATCAGGCCCAGGCCCATACTCCACACTACCCTCAGGGGCCTGGGCTCCACCTCACTCTACTCCACATTCTTTCAGGTGTGCTCCTCATCCTCATGCTTACAAGGTGGCTGCAGAGTTCCAGCATCAAATCCAAATCCCAGACAGAAAAGAAAAGAACTGCCAGAAGATAAACAGCAAAATGAGTTGCCTAAAAGCCCCTCCTAGCAAGTTCTGCTTAGAATTCATAGGCTAGGACCGGTTCCCATGCCCACTTGTACCTCAAGGGAAGCAGAGAAAGGTAGTTCTTTACCCTGACATAGTGCAGCTCTGAACAAAACCGGAGTTCCATTACTGAGAAAAAGGGGAGATGGATACTGGTTAGGTAGATGGCAGTATCTACCGTGGTTACCTATAGTTTTCTCTTTCATCCCTTTATAGAAGAAAGAAACATAGGAATGTTGCAGTGGAGCATAAAAGGCCTACTGTTTTTCCAGGTAGCCATAAACCCTCTGTCTCATCCGTGGTCGTGTCTTCAGTTCCTTGAAAAAGAACCAAGTGACCAAGACATCTCTCCCATGGAGATGTCCTTACTCCCATTTTATAAGAGAGGAAATAGCTCTTCTTCAGACCTCAATGAACATCAAACCACACAGTCATTGGGCTTGAGGTTATTATTCTACAGAGGAGATGTGGTCCCTCTGGGGGGGTGACTTGCCCAAGATCCTACAGCAAAGTCACAGCAAAGCCTGCAGGCCAGGTCTTTGGAGCTATAGTTCAGATGGAACCTGGTCTGGACAGAACTCAGCCCTGAAGGTTGTCTAAGACGAGATTTCTGCATTCCCCCAAGATACTGAAATTGCATTACCTATGGTTGGGTTAGACGTGGGTCCCGGTGAACTGGGACCCTGTGAGTCATGCAGCTGCTGTAGGGTCAGGGGAATGAAGAAAATAATTAATAATAACTTTCAACCCAATTCAGGGTGAAACCGGTAAACAATGAACTTGAGTGATGGAAAAAAAATTGTTTTCAACTAAAAATCCATTTCCTTGAGTCAAAAGCATTTTCAGCAGGATGGTTTTGCAGTAGACCATGAAGACCTGAACATACCCAAAATATGCAATCCCTTAATAAGTGCAGGAGAAACCCTATGTTGGCGCCCTGACAAGCTGCCACCCGAATCACAATACAGTTTCAGCCCCCAGAGAGGAATCAAAGTCCCCATTATTAAAATGCGTTATTTATGGCTTACAGAAAGTCTTCCAGACCCCTGACAGCTCAGGAATGAGCTCAGACATTAACTCTTTGATATTATCAGGGTCAATCCATCTCTCTGGATTCTTTACCCCATGTTCTTCTTTTTTTTTTTTTTCCCCGTTCTTTTTCCTGAAAGGCACGTACTGAAGAAGAATTTCATTCAAGGCACAAAGGAATGACGAAGCTGGTTGGGGAACTGCCTGAGTCCCTTCGCTGATCAAACCTCTGATTCATCTGTCCTTTCTGTACAGACAGAAATGACTTCTCACTTAATTGAAGGTGGCCGTGAGGATGGGAGAGCAAGGAGGTGGCTGGGGATGCACAGTATGAAGCTGGAGAGCTCCTGGTGAACCCCCTTATCCCACGGAGGCTCAGATGGGGCATAAGACCTGGCTGTTGTCACACAACAAGACTGCACACCAATGCTGCGGGAGGTGGCAGGAAACCAGAGCCCCAGAGGCCAGTGCTGCCCTCCTGAAGGTCCTTGGCACAGTCCCGACTCTACTTGGACCCTCAGTTTTCTTATCTGTAAAATGGCTGTGGACATGAGCCCAGTGTATTTCAAATTTTTTGTGTGTGTTTGAACCCCTGTGTATTTTTCAAGCAAAACCATTCAAGGAATCCCCAAAACATATTTTTAAAAAATGAAAAATGCAGTTGTTTTCCTCCTGGAAAACCTAGATGCCAAAGGACCCCAGGAAGTCTGTGATGCCAGGAAAGACTGTTTGAACTTCAGGCATGAGCTGAGCACTGAGACACTTCCAACGTGGAATTCTGGGTTCTGCAGTTGAGGGAAGCTATTCTTCCACCCTTGAACTGAATTCTGACCATGTTGGCCCTCAGCAACATCAGGGCCCCCTTCCCCTCCCTCCAGCTCCATCCAGTGCACACAGGGCTTCCCAGTAAAGAGATGGGCCCTTGCTGGCTGAAGGGACCCTGCTGGGAGGTGGCAGAACAGGGCCTGCCTTGCCTGATGCTGGGGGCTTCGAGCCCCCTCCCAGGTTACCCTTCCCTGGGGGCCATCCTAACCTGGGTAAAGCATAGGAAGCTTTGAGAAGCAGAATGCTGGCTAGCAGCCAGGGGGCCTTAGGTTAGGTCCTATGTCTGTTACCAGCTCGCTGGGTGACCATGGGCAAGTCGTTTCCCTCTCTGGGTCTCAGTTTTCCCTACAGGTGGGATGCCAGAGAATATATTGGTCAGGATTATTTTAGGTGCAAAGGTCGGCCAATTCAAACTTGCTTCCAAAACGAGAAAAGTGGGAACCCGTGTGCACTGTTGGTGGGAGTGTACATTGGTGCAGTCACTATGGAAAACAGTATGCAGGTTCCTGAAAAAATTAAAAGTAGAGCTACCATAGGATCCAGCCATCCCACTTCTAAGGACATATCCACAGGAAATGAAAACAAGATATTGAAGAGATACCTGTGCTCCCATGTTCATTGCAGTATCGTTCACAAGAGCCAAGACGGGGAACAGCCTAAGTGTCCATCAAAGGATGACTGGATAAAGAGGTGGTGTATATACACAATGGAATACTATTCAGCTATAAACAAGAAGGAAAACCTGCTGTTTGCAACAACATGGATGGACCTTGAGGGCGTGATCCTAATAAACCTGACAGAGAAAGACAAATACTTCATGGTATCGCTTATATGTGGAATCTAAAAAAAAAAGAATTCAAACTCATAGAAACAGAGTAGAAAACTGGTTGCCTGGGGCTGGGGGTGGAGGAGATAGGGAGAGGTTGGTAAGAGGGTATAAGGTGCGTAAGGTCTGAGGATCTAGTGTACAACATATAGTTGATAACACCGTATCGTATAAGTGAAATCCACTAAGAGAGTAGAATTTAAATGTTGTCACCACACACACAAAAGAAATATGTGAAGAGATGAATATGTTAATTAACTAGACGGGAGGAGCCCTTGGAACAATGTATAGGCATATCGAATCATCACATTGCATGCTTTAAGTACATTGCAATTGTGTCAATTATACCACAATAAAGCCGGAAAAAATAAGTAATTTTAAATGCTTAAAAATTAAATTAAAAATGCCTGAAGCTCCCAGATTGCAGTCATGTGGCTCCAAGCCTCTAGAATGCAAGAAGGCGCTCCTCTGATGGCGGCAAGCAGAATCTCAGGACTGAGGCTAGTTGGCCTGTCTTAGGTTATGAGACCCCACAATCACTGTGGTGAGGGCATACTTTTGTCTGATTGGCCATGCCTGGGTTATATGCTCCTGTCTGAAACCTAGAGTGATAATCCACTCCCCTTCCAACCCATATTATTCCCCAAAAGATAATAATAAATCCCCCCTAAGAAAGCCAACTGAGTGTGGGAAGGCCAAATCCACAGAGGACCACTAGAGAGAACAAGGGTCTCCAGCTCAAACTATATCTATTGCAGCACCCAATACCTAATGGAGAAGAAAGCGCACATTGTTTTGTTGAAGGAATTGGGTCATCCAGAACCCCATTCACACCCTGCCTTTCCTTTCTCTGTGGATCCCAGCTGGGATGTTGGAGAACCCATCCAGCTTCCTAGAAGAAAGGTTCTGATGGCCTCTGGAGGCTAGAAATCATGGTCTGTGCTGCCAACAACAGCCTGAGATCAGGGACACTGTGCCAAACTGCCCCTTCCTGTTGACAGACCCTGAGGTCATCTTGCCTAACCTCCCATCTGACACCTAAATCCCTCTTCAAAAAGCAGTCTCTCCACCCTCCTTCACGCCACCCTGGTCAGGACCCTCACTCACCTGGCAATTACCACACTAGGTGTTATTGTCTGTTTAGCCTTTACTCCAGCCTATAAGCTTTGCAAGGGCAGAAGCGGTGTCTGTTTTCAATGTTGTGGCCCCAGCCTAGTGCAAGAAGGCTTGGTAAATATTGAATGGATAGGTAGGTGGGTCAATGAATAGATGGATAGATGGATGGGTGAATGGATAGATGGATGGATGGATGGATGGATGGATGAGTGGGTGGGTGAATGAGTGGGTGGATGGGTGGGTGGTGAATGAGTGGGTGGATGGGTGGGTGGGTGAATGTGCGGGTGGTTGGATGGATGGGTGTATATGTGGATGGATTGATAGATGGGTAGGCAGATGAATGCATGGATGGATGGATGGATGAGTGGGTAGATGGGTGGGTGGATGGTGGGTGGATGGGTGGACGACTGGGTGGATGTGTGGGTGGTTGGATGGATGGGTGAGTGTGTCGGTGATTGGATGGATGGGTGGATATGTGGATGGATGGATAGATGGGTAGGCAGATGGATGCATGGATGGATGGATGGATGACTGGGTGGGTGAGTGGGTGGATGGTGGGTGGATGGGTGGATGGATGGATGGGTGGGTGTGTGGGAGCTGGATGGATAGATGGGTAGGTGGATGGATACCTGGACAGATGGATGGATGGATGGAATACATATATCCTGAGATAACCATCTCTTTCGGAGAAACTAGGACTAGGGAAAAGCAGTTATTCCAACAGAGCTACCAGCTTCTCACAGTGTCATATACATATATAGAGAGGGTCCTGTCCCCTGCCTTCTGATCCACAGACTTGCCTGAACCGCCCCACACCCTTCATCATTCCAGGATAGCCCTGAAGACACTGGGGGAGGTAGTGACTGGGACTCCTGGGGCTGCCTCTCTAAGTTGAGTGGCCCAGCTTCTCTAATGGCTCCCCATGAAGTGAATTCTCTAGTGCCTGGCTGCCCCCTCAAGACACACCTCAGCCTATACCTGTCCTTTTCTTAAGGATCTCAGCTATAGCACTTAGGGAATTCTGAAGGATGGAGGCAGCAATCACCTTCCTCCTAGGCTCTATGCCTTTAGTAATATGGCCTGGGCACATTTGCTTGTCTGTACCACAAGGACTGAGCTCCTGGCTACCATGGACAGTGCTAAGCCATACCTTGTGGTCCTAGCCATGCGTAGCTTGCTTTTTGGACCCAAGTCCTGGGATTCACATTAATTTCTAGTCAGATTCATTTTGAGTCCTGACAGTGTGACAAGGCCATTCTGATTCCAGAGTCAGTTTGTGGCCTGTCCACAGCTTTGGGCCATCTCCACCTTGGCCCAGGCTCCGGTCTTTGAGCAGCCATGGGCAGGACACGGTGGCATTTCCCCCTGGAGAAGCTGTGGCAGAGGAGGAGGGAGGTTAGAGGGAGGAGAGTAGTGCAGTGTCCTTGCAGTGAGTGCCTGAGTCAGACTCTGACCCTCGACCCTGCTCCAAGCATTTTCTTTCCCATCCTTTGCTTTCCCCTTATCCTGTGCTCGGTATTGCCATCCCCCTCCTGCCAGAAGCTTCCCAAAGACTTAATCCTACTTTCCCCCAAAGAATCACTGACAAATACATGAAACACAAGTGTGCTTTTTACTTTACAGATGGGGAAACTGAGGCCTGTAGAGAAGATGCGCCTTGCCCAAGGTCTCCCAGGGCATCAGGAGCCATATTGGATTCCACCTCTGTTGACTTACTGCCACCGCTTAACATGCAGGACTGTGCAGTGGTAAGCAAGCAGGCCAAGTTTCCAGGATGGAATCCCAGCTCCAGCCTCCATGAGCCAGGCAGCCTTGGGCAATGACCTCTCTGGGCTCAGTTTGACCAGTTGTAAAGTGGGGATAACACAGGACTTACTCCACACTACACAGGTGTTATGTGGAGTAAATGAGATAGTCTATGTCAAGTGCATGAACAGTGCCCCAGGCACAGAAATGGCAAGAACTCTGCATGTTTTCACCATGATGAGCCAGATGCAGTGCTGGGCACTTTACATACATCATCACCTTTTTCCTCACAACACACATGCTGGTTAGAAGAGACTATTCCCATTTTACAGCTGGGGAAACCGAGACTTGGAGAATGAAGGCAAGTCTGCTTCTCTGCTCACCCCTCAAACTGCCCAGTGTGTATTCTGTTGAACAAGAGGCCAAGAGCATCTACTCTTGGGTCACTGCACACTTGCTTCCAAGTTCATGGTTATTCCAATTCTGATTTCCAGGCACGAGCCTGGGCTTGAAGGACACTGCAGAGAATGGCACAGGGGAGGCTCCTTTTACTCCCATTGAGAGAGACTGGGGCTGACCTTCAGCCTGTGCCATTGCTACTTCCACTTGGTACCCCACCGTCCCCCCAAAGAGCTGGGCCTCAAGCAAGTAAACAAAGATACAGAACAGACGAATTGCAAACGTGACAGTTCTATGGTAAAGAAAAACAGGATAATAAAGAGATGGGGGTGGGCAGGTATATATGAACTAGGATGGCCAGGGGAGACCTCTCAGGAAATAGAATATGAGTTCTTGAGAAAAAGATGGATCGTGGCTATCTAAAGGAAGAGATTCCAGAGGGTGGAAACAGCAGGCGCAAAGGCCCTGAGGCAGAGATATTTGCCATGTTTGAGGAACAGTGAGGTGGCCAGCATGGCTAGGAAGCACACAAAGAGGCACAGAGTGGGAGGAGATGAGGCTGATATTAAGGATACCCAAGAAAGCAGTCTGCCTCTCTGGGTGGTATCAGCTCTTCCAAAGCATGCTTGAAAAAGGAAACAAACATAGCACAGATCATTTTCAAGCCCAGAACATTTTGCACGCAAACAAACACACAGCTGCTGGGAATATGAACTGATATCAAGAATCAAACATTAAAACTGCACAGCCTTTGACCAGGCAGCTTCAGCTGCAAGAGTGATGGGGCATATTAATTACAGCCAGGAAAATCTAGACAACACCTAAATGTCAGTGGAGGGTTGGGCTGTGTGTGTTGTTATATCACGTCAAGGCCTCAAGCTATGACGCGGCCGTGTGAAATGGTGTTGTAGAGAAACATTCACCGACACGGGAAGATGAGCGCTCTGTACCATTAAAGTGGAAAATGGCATGGTCCCTTCTCTCTAAATATAAATCTGCATGCATAGCCACAGTGAAAGAGGCTAGAAATGCAAAGGACCATCTCTGTGGATCATCTAAATGCTCAATGGCCAGCTCTGTAGGTGGAAATTGCAGGCAAGTTTTCTTGTCTTCCTTTTGTTTATCTGCGGTTCTTCCCCCTAAGGTTACTTCAAGTTCCCTGAGTTAAAAGGGAAACTTTAAAAAGACTCATGGCTCTGCGGTCCTGTAGCCAAGATGGCATCCCAGGCTGGTGGGTGCTGGGCTGTGGCTCTGGGAGAAGTGGAAGATAAGGTGGTCACCACCACCATCTGCAGCCCTCTGGTGACACGCTGACCCACAGCTGAGTGCTCTAACAGGGCACTCTCCAGGGCCTGGGGGAGCCCGTGCTGCCCTGGGCTGAGCCAAGGGGAGGGGAGGGGAGGTGCTGGGCAGGGAAAGGCCAACCAGGCAGCCAGGACACCAACGGCCAGCATGCACAGGGCCGTACCATCAGGGGCTTGCCCCACACGGCCTTCTTTCATGTCTCCAGCGACCCGCTCTGGGAAATACTGCTGTCCCCGCTTTACAGATGGGGAAACTGAGGCTCAGTGAAGGGGGCCAACCCACCCAAGTTCTCATAGCTAAGCAGCACTAAAGCCAGGACCCAAACTCAGGCCCGGAAGACTCCAGGGGACCTGTTATGGCCAGGAGTCCACCCGCACTCTCAGCATCTCTCAGCTCTTACCATACACCAGGCCCTGCACAGGGCAGTTCGGTGCATGCCCTCGCCACAGCCTCATGATGGGCAACTAGGCACAGAGAGGGTAAGCAGCTTACTAGAGGCCACATAGCCTGCAGGTGGCAGAGCCTGGGGCTCCGACCCCCCACTTCGCACTCTAGCTTCCACAAGGGGTAATTCCAGAGAGAGCTAAGAAGAAAGCCACCTCCTGTCCCTAAGGACTAGGTGGGGAAACTGAGGCAGTTGTGGATGGTTGCTGGGAGCTGTTGATGACCCCCTTCCCAGGTACCCATGCCTTTCTGCCTGACCCTCCAGAAACTGAGGATTTCAGGTGGGGACTGATCAAAGTATTCACTGGAGGTGCCCCCAGAGCCATGGAGTCCCACAAGGACACCAAGAGGGGTCGTGACTTGCCCAAGGTCACACAGCACAACAGTGAGGCAGGGCCCATACACTTCCCCTCTCCTGGTACTCTGGGCTGGAGTATGGGGGGTTGTCAAGGAGAAGGAAGGAGAGAGCCTGCATCTTCCAGGCAGAGAGAGATTCCTCACGTCTGGCGATCACGTCATCGGCCGGGACGCCGCGGCCCCCAGAGTCACCGTCCCCGTCCTTCATGACCTCATCTCTTGGCTGGGCCCCAACGCAGTGCCTGGTGCCTGGAATCAATACCTCTTGGCAGGGCCCAAGGCCCCCTTGTCTTCCTGCCCGCCCCTCCCAGGCGGCCCGGCCCAGCAGCACATCGACCCACTGCCTGCCTCCCACTCCCAGACAAAGTCCAGTCGGAGCTGCCTGCCACCACTCACCACAGGCTGGAAGTGAGCCCCGGAATCTTCAAGGAGCTCGGACAGATTCTCCTCCTGGCTCACCTGGGCTGTGCCACTGCAGGTGGGAAAAGCAGCCTGCATTCAAATCCAAACGCCTCCCCGCACTTCCCACCCCATCAGGACAGCTCCCAGGGCCTCCTTGAGCCTCAGTTTCTTATTGTGATGAGAGGGTGATGAATCCAGCTTACAGAGTCGTCTTCGGGATCCACCGTCAAACACAATGCCTGGCAAACAGTAGGTGCTTAATAAATGCTAAGTCCTGGGGCTCCTAGGTGGCTCTGTTGAGCATCCGACTTTTAGTTTCGGCTCAGGTCATGATCTCAGGGTTGTGATCTCAGGGTCCTGAGATGGAGCCCTGCATCCATCTCAGCACTCAATGCGGAGCGTGCTTGAGATTCTCTCTCCTCCTCCCTCTGCCCCTCCCCCCACTTGCACGCTCTCTCTCTCTCTAATAGATAAATAAATCTTTAAAAAAATATAATAAATGTTAAGTCCCTCCTCCCTTTCGTCTGGATGCTTACAAACGCATGTTCAGGGCCATTACCATGCGTAAGAGCAATGGCATTCAGGAGGCTGGGTAGGACAAAGGGGCTGGGTAGGGACCTTCCCATCTGTAAAGTGGACATCCAGGGAGGGTCATGCGGAAACAGGTTTAGAACCCAGCACTGTATGATGTCAAAATGCAGCTCGAGGCTGCAGCTCAGGGCCTGGGCTGGAAGGCCCCTCAGAGAACGCGTCACCCAGCCCTCTTTCCGCTCACAGGTAGGAAAACCCACCACAGCCCGAAAGGTGAGGGCACTGCTGAAGTTCACAGAGCCAGTCAAAGGCAGAGGCAGACAGGGGCTCGGTGGCCACCCTTCCAGCCCAGTGGGGATGGGCCGTCTTCAGGGCCCAGGCCTGGAGGGTACCATGACAGGACGGGGCCCTCCACCACGGTCACATGTGACCTTCAGTCAGTGCCCCATGCTCACTGGACCCGTGGGGAACCCATCTCCCTGGGTCATGCTTTACCAGGAAACGGTGGCTTCTCCGGGGCAGGTCCCTGCTGCCCAGGCCCCACCAGCTTCGGGGCATCAGGACAGGGTGGGAGGGGCAGGGAGTAGTGAGGACCCGACGAGGTGTGGATGCAAAATCAAGGCCCAGGCCCCACAGCAACAGCAGAGATGAGAGAAGCGGTTCTGGCTGGGCAGACTGCAGGGAGTGGTGGGGACTGAGGTGAGTGGGACAGCAGGTGCTCCATCCAAAGGGAGGGGGGCTCAGTGCCAGCCAGTTGTTGCCAAGTGGAAATGTGGGCCGTGGAGGCTTCTGGGTTGTTGTTAGAGTGTTGTCACGAAAAGCAATAAATACAGATTTTAATTTAAGATCTCCTCATTGAATCACTGAAAACACGGTCTCAGATCGAACGCACGTGCTGGCTGAAGGAAGGCCCTGCGGAGTGGACGGGGGTGAGGGCACACAGGACTAAGCATGATGCGCACAAAGGCACCTGGAGAGCGGCCAAGTGGAAGGCCCAGTTGGGGGAGGTCACAGGGAACCCGGAGACCTGTTTAGGTCTCCCCGTGGGGCCCCAGGGCCAGCTTCCCTGGGTCATGGTGCGCACGCCTTCTGGGCTCTCCAGAGCTCCACACGGCCCGTTTCGCTGTCACCTTCCTCCAGCTGCGGGAGGGGAGGAGTCCCTCCGTGAGTGGCCCAGCCTGCTCTCTGCAGGATGGCGTTTAGGTCCGGAGGCAGCACTGTGGGACAGGGACCCTCCCCGGCACCCTGAGATCCATGAGCCCCCTGTGAGCCACACTGGATGTGTGGTGATGGCTGTGGGTTGGGGATAATTCCTGGTGTCTTTGCTCTCCCAACCCAGAAAGCAGAGATGGGCTGCTGAGGGGTGAGAACCGGGATAGCCTGGAATGTGCTCTGCCCTGGGGGGCGGTGAAAGCAAACCCTCCCACCCCCTTTAATTCAGGCACAGCCCACTCCGTGCAGCTCACTCACTCGGCTCCAGACTCCCCCAGAGGACCACAGTGAGCAGGGGCTGCCATGTTGGCCACGTGGTAGGCAAATAATGTGCCCCCCAGTGTCTACATCCGAATCCCTGGAGCCTCTGAATGTGTTACCTCGCCCAACAGAAGAGACTTTGCAGATATGGTAACAAAGGATGTTAGGTGGGAGATTGTTCTGCTTCTCCAGGTGGGCCCAACATCATCCTAAGGGTCCCTAAAAGGTGGAAGAGGGGAGGCAGAAGGTCAGAGTCACAGAAAACCCCGAGGCTGCTGGCTCTGAAGATGAAGGATGAGGCCACAAGCCAAGGAAGGCAGGCGGCCAACCGAAGCCAGAAAAGACAAGGACATGCTTCTCCCCTGGTGAGTCCAGAAGGAATACAACCCTGCTGACACTTGGATTTATCCCCATAAAACCCATTTTGGATATTTGACCTGCAGAACTGTTAGAAGAGTGAGTACGTTAAGCCACAGGGTTTGTGGTAATCTGGCAACAATAGCAAATCACACAGAGGCCAAGCCGGCTAGAAGGGGGGGAGGGGACAGTGCTTACAGCCCCGGCCCCGGGCATGCATCCCCCGGGACAGCATTCTAGCCCCCAGAAAGGCCACATGCCTCTCTTGGGTGCAGTCGTGGAGAGAGGGGTGGCCTCGCCTCACCCAGGCTAAGCTGGTCTGTGGAACCCCACCCCCCTCGCGTTAACCGCTGACTCAGATAACCCGGGGCAAGGCCAATGGGAGCGTGGCATCCTCCTCCCTCAGGGGCTGACACAGTAATGGCCCAATCCCGGCAAAGGCCGGAACGTCCCCTGGCTCTGCTAGAAATGCTGCGAGTGAGGTGTGGAACCACAGCAGCCCCTTTGCCATCTTGAAGGAGTTAAAGCCCAGAGGAGACAAGAAGCAAGAGAATGACCAGTGAGAGCTGAGGCCTGAGCCCCAACAATGGCTGTGGAGAAGGCAGAGGGCCAGACCGGGGAAGCCGGAAGCTCCGTGTCGCTGAGGAAGGGAGGACATCCTGTGGGGACACTGAGCCACCAGCATCTTACCTACATTCTCCCCGCGGCAGCCAGAGGCATCCCATGAAAACCTGGATCGGATCACGAGCCTCCTCTGCTCAGACCTCCTGGGGCTCCCACCCCACCCCCAGCAGGGCCAAGTCCTTCCTATGGCTACAAGGCTCTGTCCCATCTGGCCCCGTGACCTCCCTGACCTCACTCCCTGCCTCCTTCCCCTTCACCCTGGCCCTACTCTGGAACTCAGCCACACCAGCCCGTGCCTGCCTCAGGGCCTTTGCCCAGACTGTGCCCTCTGCCTGGCTCGCCCTCTCTCAGATGCTCACTGGGCTCACTCCTCCCTCTCTTTCAAGCCTCGGCCCAAGTGTCACCCACCCCCGCAAGTCCTTCCTTGACCACCAGGCATCTAGAACTGCAGCCCCTGCCTCACTTGCCACCCCAGCTCCTGCTTGCTTGGCTCCCTAGATCATTTATTCACTGATACCTTTTGTTAATTGACCGTGGCTCCCCCAGGGCAGGGACTTTCTCTGCCGCACGCCCAGTGCCTAGATCACTGTCTTATACAGTGTGGCCGTAAAGCACACACCTGAATCCCAACCTGGAGGCCGCCCGCTGGGAGCGCCTGCGCTCAGACCCCGCCCTCCCATCCCCACCCGGCGCCCCGGAGCCTGCTCTCGGGCGCCCCCCACTGCCCGAGCCGGCCCTTGGCGCCAGACCTCTGCCGACGGCACAGACGACTCTGACTTAAAAAGAGCAGGCATTCCTGGGCGCCCCCCTCCCGCCGCCCCTGGCCCCGGGCCTCCCGCGCACGCAGGCACCTGTGCCGACAGGCCGCGTGAGTGGATTCCAGGAGCCGAGGGAGCAGCCCGCCGGGCCCAGAGAGGTTGTCCACCGTGGGGCACCACCTGCCTCTGCCCCGGGAGAGCCCCAGATCTGCTACCTGAGCGGGGGCCCTGCTTCTTGGCACACAGGCGCGCACACACAGGCACGCACACTATATTTAGAAATTCTACAATCTCACAATCTTAGGATTTTGAAAGCTTGTTTATTCCAATTTAGCCTGCATTCTATTCTTTAAAGTCTGGGACATAGCAAATTGTACATTTCCAGACCCTCAGACCCTTCAGGAGTCAAAGCAGAAAGGCCCACAAGATCATTCTGAGACAGAGTCAGCTGGTAGACCCTAGCACCATCCTCCCCTTCTTTCTCTGATCTTCAGCTGGGCTCCTAGAATAAAGACCTTATTCCCAGCATCTCTCCCATTTAGAAGTGACCATGTGACTAAGTTCTAATCATTGGGATGTGTGAAATAGTACCCAGCATCAATTTCTAGGAGCCTGTCTTAAGAGATACCTAATACCCACACTTTGTCCCTTTTTCTTCTTCCATCCTTTCTCTTTCTGCTTAGAACTCAGACGTGATGGCTGGAACTCCAGCAGCCATCTTGGACCATGAGAACCAGATCTCCTTGGTTGGTTGGTAGGCTGGTCTCTCCATGTCAGCACTGTACCAACTACCTGTAGGCTTAAATATAAAAGAGATAGAAATTTCTCCCTCGTTTAACCCATCACTCTTTGGGGTTTTCATTTACAGTCCAACCCTCTTGTTGCAAAGATGAGACAAGTGAGGCCCAAGTCAGGCACAGACAGACCTATGCAACACCAGACAATGAGTCAGAGCAGGACCAGCACAGAACTGAGGCACCTGCCTTGTCTTCTTGTGATCCCCTGGGGGGGTTCCTCATTTCTGCTTGAATGGGTCACAGAATCCTCTTCCCTCAAGGTCATGCAGGGCAGCCCCCTGCCTCATTTCCACTCATGCAGGTCCCCAGGCCCCCAGAGGCAGCCCTGGGTGGGGGCAAACTGAAGCCTGGGCTCTGTCAGAGGCACCTGTGTGAGCCTGGGCAAGGCCCTCCCCCCTCTCTAGACCTCGTGTGTGCTTCATCAGCCCCAGCCAACTTTCTTCCATGTCTTCCTTCCCTAACTTCCCCCAGGACCCAGGATTCTTGGGTTCTGATTTGTCCTTAACTCTCAAGACCACACAGAGGTCTTCAGGGGTCCCCCAGCCCAACCCCTGTCCCTTCCCTGGCATCCCTGGTAGATGGTCACCCAGGTGCTGCTTGGACCCCTCAGGTGCCAGAGAGAACATTTTCTCCATGACTATCTACCCCCGCCCTGCTGAGCTCTGACTGGAACACCTGGGCCCCCAGCCCTCAGTCCTGACCCTCCTCCAGAAGCTGACCTGGGGCCAGGGGCCAGGACCTGAGGCTGCTCCTTTCCACGCTTATGGGCATTTGCCACCCTGCTGCCCTCTGCATCCTGCATCCCCAGAAGTTCAGACAGGACAGTGGAGAGAAGGGAATGCAAACTCACCGGGGTTCTCCTCGAGCACCTGCCGGGTCTTATTTCCACAGATAGGGGGCTGCAGAAGCCGCCCCAGGCCCTGCATGCTGAGCCTGGGCTGTTCACCCTGCAGAACACTGAGTGCTTCCCGTACCTGATCTGTTTTGGTTTTCATAACAATTCTCTAAGGTGTACCCAATCATGAACCCCATTTCACAGATGAGGAAACTGAGGTGCAGAACGGGTTGTCCACGGTCGCGCCCCTAACAAGTCCAGATTCAACCTAGGTGTGCCCGCCTCCAAGACCTGGGCTCCCTCTGGGACCCCGCCCACCTCTTACCCCCGGAGCAGACCCCAGCCACGGGGTCTGAGCACTGGCCCACCACCTCTGGCGCCCCTCCCAGGGCCCTCCCTCGGCCCTCGTCAAGACAAGACTCCAACTTGCAGGAGAAATTATGAATAAGGCGAAAGAAAGTTGTCCTGGCCTCTGTGCATGCCTTAAGTATTTAAATTCTTTTTCATAATTATCTCAAATAGTAATTATTGCAGGAGCAGATGCGCTTATCGCAGACAAGAAACCACCTGCCTTCCCATTTTTGTCAAAAGTGGAAACACTGACATTATTTTTGCGATTTGCTTCAATAGCTGTTTTCACTGTAAATACCACCTTAACCACAAGAAAAATACCCTGGGAGACGCTGGAGGTATTCGAGGTTTTGGAGGAATTATTCCAAGAGGGTTGTGGGTGTTTCACAAGGACGTGGAGAGAGAGGGGCGCAGAAGCGTGGCCTCCCCTCCACACCAAGCGAACAAGGACACCACTGACAGGAGGTTCTTACCCTGGCGGGAGGGGGTTCACACAATATTCCCCAACACTCCTTCCCCCTCCCCGTACCCCCCTAGCTCCCACCCCCACCGCCACCTCCAGCTGCCTGCCCATGCTGCCCACCCTCCAGAAACACCTCCCGCACCCTAAGGACATCAAAATCAAGGGGCTCCCGGGGCGCCTGGGTGGCTCAGATGGTTAAGCGTCTGCCTTTGGCTCAGGTCATGATCCCAGGATCCTGGTATCGAGCCCCACATCGGGCTCCTGGCTCAGCGAGGAGCCTGCTTCTCCCTCTCCCTCTCTCCCTGCTCATGCTTTCTCTCTCTCCCTCTGTATCTCTGTGTCTCAAATGAATAAATAAAATCTTTTAAAAAAAATCATGGGGCTCCCTTCCAAGCTCTGTCAGAAATGAGGGGGCCCCCATCTGATGGAAAATCTAGGAATTCAAAGACTAAAGGACCAGGTTTCCGAGCATTTAGCATTCTAACATTTGCAGCTCTCTCCCCTCGCACACTTGGGCACAGGGAGAGCTGGGGAAGAGAAGGGACATGGGGGGACACAGCCTGGGATGCTCCCACCCTAGCAAGCTCCTTCCTCCCTCTGACACAGCTGGCTTGTCAGGGAGGGACGATCACCTCCTGGGCAGGGGGTGCTGTGCAGGCAGGGCCTACATGGTCCTGGAACATCCAGTGCTGGGGGAGAGGCTGGGGACAGGGGCCTTGAAGGGGCATGTGCTACGGCGGGGCAGGGTAGGCTGCGGCCAGGAGGCTGCCATCTCAGATTCTAGTCCTGTGCCTGCCATAGAGGGGCCTGGGCCAGGCTGACAACCCTTTTGGGGTCCCCCATCTGGCAACAGGACAGGGAATCTTGGGGGGTCTCCTGGCCTCGTTGCTGGTGGGTATAAGTTAGGAAAATCCCTCCCCTTCAATGTTCCCATCTGAAGAGCCCGTCTCTCTCTCTCAGCTCTACACCCCCAAGTCATTAATCGTTGTCATTACAAACGATCATCATTGAGCAGTTACTGGTGCCAGGCACAGTGCTGAGGACCTGGCATGCCCCATGTGTTCTATCAATTTCATTGCACAGGACTCCCACGCCATAGCCCTACCATCATCCCCATCTTACACATGGGGAAACTGAGGCCCAGAGTGTAAGCAAGATGCCCAAAGCAAGTTAATCAGCTGAGGCACACATGATGGCAAACAACATTTCGGAGACCTTCCACGTGCCCCAGAGAGATGGGACTGTGAGTGTCCCCAGGCCACAGATGCAAGCGTCAGGATTTTAGCAGGCACTGTTCTGACTGCCGAGCAGAGAGCTGCAAGGACAGGTACAGAGGAGCAGAGTGAGAGGGTCCGGTCCCCAGCCCCAGCTGTCAGAGAGCCCCCCAGTGCTCGGGGTCAGCCCTTAACCTCCCCACTCCTTCCCAGGTATGTTCTCTGCTGCCCCCGTGTGGCCAATAGAGCTGCCGCAGCCTTTCCCGGCTGGGCCGCTTGGGGTTCCTGAGAGCGGGCTGGAGTGAAGAAGGGGTGGCAGGACTGGGAAGAAGGCAGGGGAGGCCTAGGGCATGGAGCACAGTCCTCTTGAGTCTCTCCTGCCCCACTTCAGCCACTCCAGCACATTCTTGCTGCCCGGCCTTCGCCCCACAGGCCCCTCTGCCTTTCACGGGACAGCCACCTCCTCCTCGTTCAGGTTTCTGGCGCTGTGAGGCTGCCTCTATCTAACCCAGGCTCCCGCTGTTGCTCTGCCCCGACTCTGCTCTCCTGTCCGTCTTCCCACTTGTCACCCCCTGCCCTCACATTCTAAATTTGTTTATCTGTTGATTGTCCTTTTCTCCAGCAAAATAATGTCAGCTCCAGCGTCTGGCACACAGTAGGTGCTCAGTAATGACTTGAACTAATGATTGCCTCAACATTCCCATCCAATGGCCATTCCAACTTGCTCACCCCCAGTATGGGGCAGCTGTGACTAAAATGGGGGCCCTTACTCACAAGCTTAAGTCCTGTCTTCCTAAGGGTCCCAGCCCTGCCCACAGACCTACTGGCCCCTCCCGTCCCTCCTGCCCCAGGACAATCATGCAGAAAATTAGGGACAGTAGCTGGAACCCCTGAGGCTGCACTTGTCCTGTCTGAGCCACTCTTCACAGGAAGGAGTCTCCAGGGGTCACTGTACATCTCAGAGTCCACTGAAGGGTCTGGACCTGAGCATAGGAACCAGGGAGCTCAGAGAAGAGCAAAGTTGAGCAGAACATCCCCTCCCTCACTGCAAGCATAGATCTTTGGTAATGTGGCCTGATAGACACAGTCATTCACTCCACAAACACATCTTCATGCTGTTCCATGCTGGTACGGAGAGGTCTTTAGATATGAATCTGGCCTGGATATTGATCATGGAAGAGACATCTAGGCTCAACCACCTGCATCCTACCCACCTCTGTCTCGCCGTGTGACCTGGGGCAAGCCCCTTAGCCTCAATGACTTCAGTTTCTCTTAGGTACAGTGAGGGGCCAGTGAGAATGGCCACGGAGTTTCCTGGCACCCTGGGAGCCGCCATGTCATTCTGCCCAGTCTGTCGCCCCTCTGCACCTGAAGCACCGCCTCTAGTGGGCTTCTTGCTGCTGCAGCTACTGCGCATCCTCGCCCTGCTGCTCAGGGGATGGCAGCCTCAGCAGGGAAGAGGGATATATGGCTGGGAGAGGGGCTGTGCCCAGGCCCAGAGGGTCAGCCAGGGGCATTGAGAGCTACTGTCCACCCATCCAACACCCTTCCAAGATGGCCTGATGACGGCTGTCATTGTCCCCTCCTGAGTGGTGGGGCTGCCCCGTCTCCGGCCTCCCCATCCAAGCCTCTCTCAGGTGATGAAGCTAGGGGAGGCATCCCATTTTACAGGTGGGGAGACTGGGGCCCGGAGCGTCCAGCCGCTGCCCATACCACCCACGGTCACAGTCATGGCCGGGCACAGACTCCACCTTCTGCAGTTCAACCTGCTGGGGCCTCTCATTTTCCTTTCCTTCCAGAAAGGAAAGCCTGAGCCTGATGTCTCCTGGACGCTCCAGCTACATTTCTGCACTTCCTGATGCTCTGCTCTGCCGCCTGTGAGTGGTGGGGTTCCTGAGCCCGTGAGGCAATACTGAGCGACCATAATGACCACTGCAGAGACACAGAACGGGCACTGCCTCCTTCAGTCCTCAGCAACCCCGCGAGGCCGGGCCTGTCAGTAACCCCGCCCCACAGGCCGGGAAACCGAAGCACAGAGAAGTTAAGGGAACGGCCCGCAAAAAGCTGGTAACTGGCAGCGTTGGGATTGGAACCCAGGATCCAGTGCCAGGGTCTGCGCTCCTCGCCCCTCTACACCGCACTAAGGCTGAGAACACATCCAGGTCAGAATTCGGATGCTGAAATTTGAAAAGTGCAGTATCAGACGCAAGAGAGTGTAAGCTCCTTAATCCACGGTCCCCGTGATCTCTGCCTTTGCTCTCTGGGAAAATGGGGGCGCCCAGAAATCTCCGGGTGCCCATGCCCTGCAGAGAAGTGGCCCAAGATGCCCCAAAGTCTCTACGTCAGGGCAGCTGCTTCCGTGAGAGGGGGGACCCAGGGCTGGCTTGGGGCCTCGGCCCTGGCTCCCTCCAGCCCGGCTTATATCGGCGTTACCGGGGGGAAGTGGGAGCCGGCCCCATCCGCCCCCTCCACCCCCGAGCCAGGGGCAGTGGTGAGTGGCCAGGCCGAGGGGAGGGTGGGGCCCCACGTGACCCAGGCGTTTGGGAACTGCTGCGAGACCCTCAGGGCCAGGCCCGCCACGCACAGGGCCCGGGCTCGGGGCACGCGCGTCCCACGGCGCCGCAGCGCCCCCTGGCGGCGTCCGGCTCCGGCGGCGCCCGGCTCTGGCCTTGGACGCCAGCGGCCCTTCCTGCGGAGCGGCGAGCGGGGAGCCGGGATGCCCTGGGCGGTGGCGGGGCAGGGGCACGCCCCGGGAAGGGAAGAGGCGCCCAAGGCCCGGCTGGGAGCCGCTCAGGGCCGGGGCAGCTGGCAGGCGGGAGCAGCTCCCTGGAGGGCTGGGCCTCACCACCTGCTGGAGGGGGACTGACCCTTCAAGAGAGGCCTGGGCTTCCTGTCCTCTCCCCCTTTCCCGCCCCCCCCCCAGGCCTGGGCAGCAGCCAGGCGGACCGGAAGAGAGCGACCACACCCCTGAGCCCGGAGGTCACGGACCTTCCGGCTGCAGCTCTGTCCTGGGGAGGCACGGGCAGGGGTTCAACCTCCCCACCACCCAGTTGTGCCCAACAGGCGGGCCCTCCCTTCCTGCAGCACCCGAGGGGACTACTGGAGCCCAGGGGATGTCCTCGGTTGCAACCACGCTGACAGCTGTCACTGCGGCCAGTGGCCCACCCCAGCGGAGCCCACATTATGCCCCAGTGGGCACGGGAGCAGGGAGGTGGGCTCCGCATTGGTTTTCTTAAAGCAGAATTGTGTGCAGATGGAAAGGCCGGTGCTACGGGCACAGAGAAGGGCGGGGCCCTGGAACAGCTAAACACAGTGGGGCGCGGACCTGCGGGGGATCCAGACGTCCCTGGTCTGTGCGCGCCTGATCCTCCACCACTCTGCAGTGAACTCTGTCCTTTAACCCGGCCCTTTCAGCATCTGCCTCACCCACGAGACAACACACAGGCTCAAGGGTAAGAAGGATGGCCAGACTGGAGGTCCCCAGTCTTGGCCACTGGCCCCTCAACAAGCTCAGAGCGCAGGCTGTGTTCTTTCCCAAAGCCCGGCAGCAGGTGCGGTGGCCCCCAGAAGGCAGTCCTCCCCAGATCTAACAAAGGGAGGTTAATGCTCCCTCTGCTGGAGCCTAGCGCCTCTGTTTCCATGGCAACCTCTCTTCCAGGACAAAGCGAGGACTCAGAATTACCCACATCTCGTTAGCAGGCTGCTGAGGAGGGAGAGCCCAGGCCTCCGGGGGACACTGAGGCAGGAACTTGTTCTGAGTCCCCCGCAGACCGCTGTGTCTTCCCCATCCCAGGACTCATCACACCACCAGGTATGTCTACCAGCAAGCCCCAGATAATAATCGTACAACTAAATATATAAAATAACATCAGTGAACATGCTTTGAAGAAATTATAAAAGGGTAAGGAGATGAGGAATGATAGGTGGTGGGGGGGCATACTGTAGATATGAGGTCAGGGAGGACCTCCATGAGGAGGTGACAGTTGAAAAAAGACCTGATAAAAGGAGGGAAGGAGTCTTATGAAGACCCGGGAAACAATGTTCCAGACAGAGGGAACAGTAAGCGCAAAGGCCCTGAGGTGGGAACATTCTAGGTAAGTTCAAGAACAGTGAGGAACACCACTGTGGATGTGGAAAGAGGGAAGGGGAGGAGGTCAGAGAGGTGAGCCGGGGCCAAAACTCAGAGGTCTTACAGACCACAGTAAGGAATTTAAATTTATCCTGGGTGTGGTGGGAAACCATGGAGGGTGGGAGGAATTGAGAACAGGCAAGTTATTTACAATAAATGTTCAGGCAGCTTTGAAGAGAAAGGTGAGGACAGGAGGGGTGTGGATAAGGGAGGAGGCAATCACAATGTTCTAGGTGAGACATAGTGGCTGGAGCCAGGCTGGTGGCAGCAGAGGCAGGGGACATGGTTGGGTTCTGAAGTGTTCTGAGGGCTGATTATGAAGGGATTGCCTATGGTTGGATGTGGGGGGGTTAGTGAGAAGTAGAGGCTAGAGAAGAGGTTGGGTTCTAGAATGTTCTGAGGGTCCAGGAAGCCAGACTCACTGATGGTTGGGATGTGGGGGGGTGAGACAGAGGAGTCCAGCTACTCCAGGCTTCTAAATGAGCAACTAGGTGACCCATGGTGCCACCTCCCCCGCATCCCAGATCCAACTCAGGTCTGCCTGTCCCTCCTCCCCCACCCCTGTCCTTCCCACTATGACTTCTGGAACTCAGTTTGAGATCAGCAAAACCCCTAAAACCGCCTCTCCCCTTACTTCTTGCCCATCTGAGCTGCCACTCACTCCTGAGGAGGCCTGCTGAGGAGGCTCCGTCTTCGACTCCCAGTGCCTGGAGGGACAGGTAGAAAGGTGTGCGGGGAGACAGTCCGGCTAAGAACATGGGGATGGGGGAGGGGAGCTCCCCCAAAGTAAACAGAGTGTGGAGGTGGCTGGCAGGACAAGAAGGGAAGGGCCCGCCAGGCAGACACAAACAAGCGATGCCCCCTGCAAATGGCACAACATAACACTGCCGAGGGGCCCCGCAGGCAGCTGCTCCATTACGCCATTCACACTTGAGGAAACAGAGGCCCGCGGAGGCAGGATGTCCTAGCCAATGTCCCTCCACTGGACGAAGGCTGGACTGGCCTCAGGCCCCACCTGTGGGGTACTTCCCCTTCACCGCGGCTGGTGGGTGGGTATGCCCGGCCAGTTCTCATCCCACAGGTGACAAGGTGACTTGTGTTCACTTGGGGACCAATCTGCAGGGGGCTGTTGTCTCAGGACACCTCTGCGCCTCTGCCCCCCTCCTGGCCGGCTCTCAGTTCTCGGGCCCTGCCAGGTCCCCTGCAGGGATGGCTCAGCACCGGCCCAAAGGCATCGGCCTGGTGACCAGCTCCTGGGGTGGGAACATCAAGGCATAAATCCTGACACGGCTGACAGCGCCCCGGGGCAGGCTCAGAGACCCGCTGTCCCCTTCCTGTCCCCACCCTTCCTGGCGTGTTTCACAGGGTCAGAGTGGCTGGGGTGGGGAGGACAAGCTCATAAAGCTTGGCCCTGGTCAGGCCGGACCAGCCTTGAGCTTCCGACCCGATACACGGACAGAGGAGAGGATGAGGCCTAGCCCAGCACTGACCTTTGAGGGCAGAGGGAGAGAGCCACGGAGGGCTTAGCCCCACTGGGGATCCTCAGGGGCCTAAGTGGAAACAACAGCAAAGCAGTCCCTTCCCAAGGTGCTTGCAGAGAGGAACCTAGGGCAGATGCTTCAGGTACTGGGGGGCAGTGCAGCTCACAGACAAGCCCCAGCCTAGGACCCTGCACCCTGACTGTTGCCGTCACCACCTGCTCCTCCCTTCAGCCTAGACAGTTGGACAAACTCGGATTTCCACCTGAATAGCTGGAAAGGCCCAAGCCTTTTTCTCAAGCAGCTCATGGGGGGCGGGGGGCAGGGGGCAATGCACAAACAAGTTTGTTTATTCACTCAACAAACATCTATTAGTGCCTACTTTATGCTGCCCCTGGTGCTAAGTGCTGGAGATGCAGAGTGGTGTTTATCTGCATAAATCCTGAGATTTACAGGCTCCCCTACAAGGGTGTGTGAAGGCAGTGGGGGCCACAGCAAGGAGGTGCCAGCTCTGTGTGGGCGATCAGAATGGGGCACCACAGGATGAGGAGGAGTTTGCCAGGCACTCCCAGCACAGGAAACAGAATAGCAGAGGCATGGGGGTGTGAAGGTGCTTGGAGGGGCTTGGGAAGGGCTAAAAGCTGGGGTAGCTGGAGCACAGAGAACAGACGAGGAGTGATGGGTGATGAGGCCAGAGAGGCCAGGGTCCACAATGCAGGACTGGGGAACTGGGACCTGTGCTTTGGGGAATGGGGAGTCATGGTGGGAGTTACACAGGAGAGACCGAAGTTGAGGGTCTCCTCTGCTAGGTCAGCCTCAGACATCTTCCTGTCACCTCCTGACATGGCAGGTGAAACTACTGAGGTCCAGAAAGACCCAGGCATCCTACCCCTCCATCATCCATGGCTGGACAGCCTACGTGGCCCTGGGCAAAATATTCTACCTCTTTGGGCCTCAGTTTCCACATCTGTAAAATGGGAGTGATCACAGAAAGGAGGATGAGTTTGGTGCGGCAAGAAGGCTACACTTGTAGCCCGCCCTATCTCTCTCAGAGGAGGCAGGGCAGGCCTGCGCCCCAGACCACTGGCTACCCCTGGGAACACCCGGGCAAGGTCTCCTCTGGGGGCCAGAATGACCAGGCTGAACAAGGGGCAGTAGGCCAGGCTGTAAGTCTGGCAGGCACCAGAGATCAGAATCCCCCATTCACACACTCCCACCCCCGCCATCCGCATAGCGGTGCCCCCCCCATGAGATGCACACTCATGTTCACCAGCCCACAGAAACAAGCCCAGACACAACCACGGATGCCCTGTAGGCCTCAGACGTAGGGTAGCCCTTGAGCTGGTGTGCTTGCGAGAGTCCGTGGATACCTGCCGTCCCAGCCTATTAGTGGTGCCTCTTTGTCACTCAGGTGGACAGATCTAGATGATAAATTATATGGACAGCCACTTCATGCTGGGCACTCACTGCAGTCACCTTTCTTCTTCAGAGGGTTTCTCCACCAAGTGTGTGTGTACACGTGCATATTTGCATGCCCATGTGTTTGTGTTCACACGCAAGTTTGTGGGTGCATGTGTACACGTGTTTGTGTGTATCTGTAGGCACGTTTAGGTATGTGCATGCACACATATTTGTGTGTGTGCGTGCCAGAAACCTCTTTGGCAGTCTGGGTGAGTTTTTAAATGCCAATGACACTGAAATTATAGTTATCCAAATACTAAAAAGAAATTGGTACGATGGCACTGTGTGGGCTTCTGCCTTAACACAATGAATAACACGGTCTGGTGGCAGGTCGAACGCCCACGATAATTTCAAAGTACTAACGAGCAGAAATGATATTGTGAGATATCCGAAATGTAGTGTGAACACAGCTAAAGCTCCCGTGGTTTGTTGTCTGTGTGAGTAATGAAAGGAAACACTACAGTTCCACTAGAGGCTAGTGACAGGCAAAAGATGTCGTTTTTGTGCATCCCTAGTCACAGACCCCCTGATTTCTGCCCTGGGATGCGGAGCCCCACCCGGCCCCGGCCAGCACAGACGCTCCCTGGTCGGCGCCGGCGCGGCCGCCTGCAGTGCCCCTCACCACCGCCAGGCGTCGCCGCATACACCCTTAGCCGGCAGCAGCCTCCGCGAGCCCACACCTCGCTTCAACCTCGCTCCAACCTCGCTTCGACCTCGCTTCAACCTGGGCCGGATCCGGGAGGCTTTAAGGAGCGGCGCCCAGGGTCCACTGGCCCGCCTCTTGCGACTTAACTCTGCTCAGGCGCATCCCCACTCTGCACCTGAGAACTTCCGCTGCTCCCCCCAATACCTTGCACTTTGGTGCAAGCTGGTTCCCTCCCTGGAATGCCCACCCTGCTTCTCTACCTGGGTAATTTGCTGGAAGGGCAAAACCCACTGGAGGCAACACGTCCTCCAGGAAGCCTTCTCTGATGCCAGCGTAATAGCCCTTCTAAGAGTCCACAGCCCCCTGTGGCTTCCTCCTCATTGCAGTGACTGTCCAAACGGTTGTACCTGTTTCCATGTCCAGCTCCCCACCAGACTGTGAGCTTCTGGAGCCTGGGTAGGGCAATGCAATGAAGTTTTTTTATTTGTTTATTTTTAATAGACTGTTTTTCAGAGTGGTTTTTTGGGGGGGGTGAGGAGCAGAGGGAGAGGGTCCTGGGCATGGAGCCTGACACAGGGCTCCATCTCACAAACCTTACGTCATAACCTGAGCGGGTATCAGGAGTCCGATGCTCAACCAACTAAGCCACCCAGGCGTCCCTCAGACCAGTTTTGGACTCACAGCAGTATTGGGTGGAAAGTGCAGAGTTCCCACATAGCCCCTACCCCTACACACGCAGTCTCCCCTACTATCAACACCCATTCATGAACTACATGGACACATCATCATCTCCCAAAGTCCACACTTCACCTGGCGGTCCACCCTAGGTGGTGTACATGCTATGGGTTTTGAAAAAATATATAATGACATGTGTCACCATTATAAGTAGTTTCACTGCCCTAAAAATCCTCTGGGTCCCACCTCCTCGTCCCTCCCTCCTTCCAATGCCTGGCAATCACTGATCTTTTATGTCTCCATAGTTTTGCCTTTTCCAGAATGTCATATAGGTGGAATCACACACTACGTGGCCTTTTCAGACTGGTTCCTTTCACTTAATAATATGCATTTTAGGTTCCTCCATGTCTTTTATGGCTTGGTTGCTCACTTCCTAGCACTAAACAATTCCATCATCTGGATAGACTAGTTTATGTACCCATTCACCTACCGAAGGACATCTTGGTTGCTTCCAATTTTGGGCAATTGTGAATAAAGCTGATAGAAACATCCCTGTGCAGGTTTCTGTGTGGATATATATTTCCAATTCCTTGGGGTAAATACCAGGGAGTGTGACTGCTGGATTATATGGTAAGAGCATGTTTAGTATTGTAAGAAATTGCCAACCTGTCTTCCAAAGTTGCTATACCATTTTGCATTCCCTCCAGCAATGAGTGGGAGTTCCCATTATTCTGCATCCCCAGCAGCATCTGGTATTGTCAGTGTTCTAGATTTTGGCCATCATACTAGGTGTGAAGTGGTGTCTCATTTTAATGTACAATTCCCTAATAATGTATGATGTTGAACATCTCTTCACATACTTGTCATCCATACATCTTCTTTGATAAGGTGTCTGTTGAGGTCTTTGCCCATTTTTAAATCAGATCATTCATTTTCTCATTATGTTTTAAGAGTTCTTTGTATTTTCTGGATAACAGTCCGTCATCAGTGATGTCTTTAGCAAATATTTTCTCCCAGCCTGTCACTTGTTTCATTCTCCTGACCACTGAGCTTTTGCAGGCAGGTACACCTGGGTGTGAATCTCTATGTGAGCTTAGGAGTTCACAGGCTCTAAGCCTCAGTTTCCACTTCTGTAAAATAGGAACAGAAGCCCGCCCTTCTGGTTGGAGAGGGGTGGAGTGAAATTTTAGCAATGAGGGGCCCCCAAGCACAGAGGCTGAAACCTGGCAGCTGCTGCCAGGTAGACGCTGGTGGAACCAAGACATGTCGGTTCTCTGGGTGGTGAGCTTGGCCCGCAGTTCCACCACCATTAAAGCACCTGGCCACCAATGGTGGTCATGTGGCAGCACAGGTCAGGCCAGGTCAATAAGTCCCTTTGCCAGGAAGATCCTTATGGGTGAGAATTCGTGGTCCCACAGGTGGGGCAACGGAGCAGACCCCAGGGAGACCACAGCCTTGCAGGGGACACACCTGCTGTTCAAGGGAGGGTTGGCCACTCTGCCAAAGTCAGGGCACCACCCAGGCCACATCCCCTTGAGGACCACCCCTCACTCAGCATGCAATGCTCTTCCCATCCAACTTCCCCCAGATTTCAAGCCTCTGCTCCTAGAACCCCCTTCCCTCCAGCCACAACGGCTCATGAGCAGGGCCTCTGTGTGCCCCATGAGGCGCCATGGTCCTCCTTACCATCAAAAATACCTTTCGCTCAAATACAGATCAAACCACAATGATACCACCTCACACCTGTCGGAATGGCTAAAATTAACACCAGATGTTGCTGCTAATGGATGTTAACAAGGAGAAAGGGGAACCCTCTTACACTGTTGGTGGGAATGCAAATTGGTGCAGCCACTGTGGAAAACAGTATGGAAATTCCTCAAAAAGTTAAAAATAGAACAACCCTATGACCCAGCAATTGCACTACTAGGTATTTACCCAAAGGACACGAAAAACTGATTCAAAGGGGCACATACACCCCGATGTTTATAGCAGCATTATTGACAATAGCCAAACTATGGAAAGAGTCCAGATGTCCACTGACTGATGAATATATAAAGAAGATGTGGGGTGTATATATTATATATATAATACTACTCAGCCTTCAAAAAGAATGAAATCTTGCCATATACAATGACATGGATGGAGCTAGAGTGTATTATGCTAAGCGAAATAAGTCAGAGAAAGACAAATGACTTCACTCCTATGTGGAATTTAGAAACAAAACAGATGAACATAGAGGAGGGAAAAAGAGAGAGAGAAGCAGACTGTAAGAGACTCTTAACAATAGAGAACCCTTTGAAGGCAGATGGAGGGGAGATGGGTGGGGGATAGGCTAGATGGGTGATGGGGATTAAGGAGGGCACTTGTGATGAGCACTAGGTGTTATATGTAATGTGATGAATCACTAAATTCTACTCCTGCAACTAATATTACAGTATATGTTAAACAACTAGAATTTAAATAAGAACTTGAAATTAAAACAACACCTTGCCCTCATACCCACCTGTCCAAATCCATCCCTCGCCATTGGTGGGGGATTAGTTTAGGCTGGGGCTGCAGCCACAAGGGGGCACCACTGCCCCACAGATCCGCCCGAACTCGGCCAAAAAATGAGGAGCCGCCTCGGTAGCCCTGGCAGCAGAGCAGCGGAAGGGGGGAACATGTGCCTAACAAAACCATGGAATCTTGACAAGACAGAACTTCAAGGGCTCCATCCCATGTCCTGGCCTTCCTGGCCCACCTTGCATACCTCCTGTGATGGGCCACTTACTACCTCCAGCCGGGCTGCCTGGCCCATTGCAGGACGGCTCTTCCTCTGAGAAAAGTGCTCTGCAGGGTCTGTTTTTCAGATGCCATGAGATTTTAAGGGGCCACAGGGGCTACCAAATCAAAATATTTTAAAAGAACCACTTTTCCTTGGGAAACCATAAGTTGATGTGAAGCATTGGCTCAAAACTTTTCCAAATATTGTGCCAGCCAAGCGATGGAGCACAGGGGTCCTCGGCTCGCTGGGTGGGGCCCTGGTTTGTGGTGTAGCTTGGTGACTCGGATAAAGCAAGCCTCGGGTGCCCAGTGGGGTGCTCAGACCCCCTCCTGCACAGGGGCAGCGGCACTGCTCGTCCCCCGGTGGGGCTTGTGTCATCTATGGGGACAGAGGTTATAGGAGGCTGACATGCTGCCTTTTGGAGGGCAGCCTAACAAAATGTCACAGAACACGGATACAGACACCCCACGACCTGCAGTGTGCTCCTGGTCTCATGTCCAGAGAAGTCCTGAAACAGGCCCCAAACGCACGAGGACATGGACGCTCCCCATGGCAAGGTCTGGGGGGTTGGTACCCGGGGGCAGCCTGGGCATCATCACGGGCACCCCCAGAGGACTCTGCAGCCACAGACCAGACCCACATGGCAACAATGGTAACAGTTTAAAACAGTGCCAAGTGCAAAGCAATGAAGAAACTGAATGACCACTGTAACACGGGACCGTTAAAGAATTAAAAGTAAGGAAGCGGGAGGGGAAGAAGGAAAAAGAGTAAGGTTACAATCAGAGAAACCTCACCGAGAGAGAAACCTCAGCTAGGTGGTCAAGGTCAACACCCACAATGATTTGTCACACTGACAGCTTGCAACCTTGATACGGTGTGACATCTCTGGGGTCTTCCTCCCCCCAGACCACGATCCCAGTCTAATCATGAGGAAAACACCAGACGAGTTCCAGGAGGGGGCAGCTTACAATGCACCTGACCAACACTCCTCAAACAGTCAATGTTGTCACAAAGAAAGTCTGACAAGCTATCAAGGCCAAGAGGAGCCATGACTAACGGTAACAGGGTGTCCTGGGTGGTGTCCACGGATGAAGAAGGACACGGATTCAAGGAAATCTGAATGAGTGGTGGACTTTAGTGAATAATAGTGTATCGGTATTGGTTTGGTCATTGTGATGAATGCAGAGAATAGTGTAAGGGGCTAACAATAGAGAAAACTGGGTGGGTGGGGGGTGTGCAGGAATTCTCTGTACTATCTTTGCACTTTTTCTACATATCTAAAACTATTCTAAAGTAGAACGCTTATTTAAAAACTACATCCAGGGCGCCTGGGTGGCTCAGTCGGTTAAGCATCTGCCTTCGGCTCAGGTCCTGGGATCAAGCCCTGCATCAGGCTCCCTGCTCAGCAGAGAACCTGCTTCTCCCTCTCCCTCTGCCTGCTGCTCTGCCTACTTGTGCTCTCTGTCAAATAAATAAATAAAATATTTTTTTAAAAACTACATACACACCCAGTCATAGTACTCATTTTCTAAAGCTCCTCCTAACACAGAGATACACAACAAAGTGTCCGGATGGAGGCCTGGGGGAGCAGGACGGGGACGCTGACCCAGACCCCAGGGACAGTTGTGGGGGTGACTGCCAGCCTTCTGCCCCAAGGTCTGAAAACCAATGCCACAGAAAGGCCAGCGGCCCCAGGCGCTCTGTGCACGACCCTCTGTGCATGGACACACTGGCCATCCCTTGTGGGTCCCAGGAGGGAGGCCTGAGCGCTGGGATGGTGAGCATTGGCACAGACATCCCCCCCCAGCCCTGCCGGCGCAGGGGCCCTGCCTCTAGGCAACTCTGCCTGGAGAGGGCAGGCCCCCCAAGCTGGGCCCCAGAGGCACCAGGAAGCTCAGCAGGGACAGCAGCAGGCAGGCTGGGGCCTGCTGGAAGATGTGGAACTAAGTGCACACGCACGTGTGTGTGTGTGTGTGTGTGTGTGTGTGTGGTGCTTGGGCTCCACCTGACACACGGCCATGAACTGCGGCCCATCCCCAGGGTCTGGAGAGTAGAGTGCATGCAGAAGGGCAGAACGCATAAACATTAGAGTGAATGTCACCAGTTTGGGTTAAGATAGTTCCAGCAGGTTCGTCCAGTCTGATGAGTGAGTCATTGGCTTGCCCCCGAGATAAGTAAGAGAGGGGCCTGGACAGGAGATAGGGCTGGAGTGATAAGACCAGGTCCAAGGGTCCTAACCCAACAAGGTGCTGATATCCCCCAAGGGGTCAACGCCTGTAGGGACCTGCCTTCACCCCCTGTAATCCATTCTCCAGACTGCAGCCAGAGGGACGTCTGTAAGACACAACAGTGCCCCTGTCCCCACCCCGCCACACTCCCCACTGCTGAAAGGTTAGATCAGACCTATCTGAGGCCTCCCTGCCCGCTCCGGTCACACCCCAAACTCCTCACCAAGTCTCCTTCATCCCTATCCCGGGAGCTCTGCACGTGCCGTTCCCTTCCTCTGGCACACCCTTCCCCACTTTTTACCGCATCCTGTTGGGTTGTCCTGTTGCATTTGACAGAAAACTCAACCAAACTAGCTTACACAGAAAAGAAAGTAATGACAGAAAATTCAAAGGCTGCTGTGACCGCAGGCCTGGCGGGGCTCGGGGCCCAAGCACTGCCATCAGGACATTTGTCACCTTTAACAGTGCTGGCTTTGGTCTCAGCTTTCGCCTGCAGCGACATGGGGGCAGCGGCTCCAGGCCTGATGGCCCGTCAATGGCCACTCCCCCTACAGTCCCACCTCAAGCCACTCCTCCTTCCACGCAAAGTGGATGAGGGGCTCACTGCCCACAGCACCACCCACTGGGAGATGTCCCCTCTCCACTGTCTTTCAAGGTCACTTCTGGATGTGGCTGTCATGCAGGTGCCGTTCATTTCCAACCTGCACCTGTCGGAGCTGACCCTTCATTAACCAAGCTCTGGCATCGTCTTCCTCTTCCAGCTGGTTCTAGAGAAACCTCCACCTGGCAAAAGGGGATAGGCTTGGTACAACAGCCCTGGGCGACACAGGAGTGTATACCACTTGCTCATGAAGCCCCCTCATGCCTCCGGTCCTGCTCAGGCTCGATCCTGGACCTGTTTCCATCTTACGATGGACCGTGATGGACGTGTCCAACTCTAGGACTTGGGGGGTCTGGCGGACGCAGCTTGGAGTGGGTGGCTGCAGATGCACAGCCACATGGTGCCCGTGGTCAAGTGTATGGTCTCCACGAGGGCCCAGGAACACACCACAGGCCGTTTCTCAAGCGGTGGATGGCATGGCCTTGCTCTAGAACCCCAGGGGCCCGCACTGCGAATCCCCCCTCCCCGGGGCTTGCCATGAGCTCCCCTTCAGGGCTGAGTGTGTCTGGCCCAAGTAGCAAGGCTGCCTGCATCGCGACCTACACCCGCTGCGGACCCCTTTCCCGCTCCAGCCCCACTCGAAGCTGGCAGCTTCTGGGACAACTTAGAATCAGCCATCATTTGTGTCCAGGCCACGAAGCGCCACTTTGTCAGTGAGTAGGCCCTATCCCCTGGGTTCCTTGCCAGGACATGGTGTTAAACCCCATGTCCCCAAAAAAGTGCCCCCGAGTCAGTGAAGTCATGTTTATCCAGACTCTCATTCCGGCTGTGCTGGTCCAGCACCCTCAAGATCCATCTCGGGGAGCTCCCCTGGCTCTCGTCATCACTTGCCAGATCATTTCTGCAATTCTTGGGTGTAGAGTCTCTTTCCTTCTTTATCAAGCCCAGCACACCTCTTGCCAGCTTATGCTGGGCTTTAACCCTAGCTATCGGCCTGGCAGCCAGGAGAGGAGGCTCGAGCAGCACCCAAGGGGCACCTGGGGCCCTGCAGGGTAGTGGCAAGCCTCCTCTGTGTCTCCAGATGTTCCCCTCCATTTTCACGGTCTCAGGTGTCTCACCCTGGGGCCCTTAAGTTCCCATGACTGACCCTGGCTGAGCAGCAAATGTCCCTGGAGCTCCGTGACTCCCACAGTCAAGCAGGTCTTCGGCCTGCCCTCAGGCGTTTCTGCCCTTCCCCTGCAGGAGACAGGTGCCTCTGTAAGCTGCCACTGAAGGGCTCTGCCCCGCCCTCAGCCACTAGCTGCTAACAACCCCAGAGTTCTCACTGTCTCTCTGCAAGTCAGCGCAACTTAGCGCTAACCATGCACTTCTGTGTCTTTGTAAGCACTGGTCCCTCGTATTTTTCAACTGCGTGCCTCACCACCTGTGCTGTAGCATCCCCTCCGCTGGGACAACCCGCTCCGGGTGAGTCCGGGTGAAATCATTAGCGACTGTGCTGCCACCTGGGGCCAGGCACCGTGTGCGCCCCAGGCACCAACCAGCTCCACTACAGACTCTGGACTCCAAAGGCGCAGGCGAGCCTCCCTGTTGGGTGATCCTCCGGGGGCATTATCACACATCGAGACTGGGAGGAGGCAATGCCATCCGGGACTCCACGGTGACAGCGTAACTGGAAACCACATTTGGACCCTCCTGGATTCTGCCCTACGTGTCTCTTCCCTTGGCTGATTTTGATCTGTATCCTTTTCTGTAATAACTATAAAAATACGTAAGACACCTTCTTCAGTTCTGTGAGTCTAGAGAATTACTGAATCTGAGGGTGGTCACGGGACCTCAGAGTTTGCAGCCAGTTGATCTGACGTGTGCCTGCGGTGTAGACGGGCACAGTGGCCGAAGCTAACGTCCCCTCCAAAGGTGGAAGAACTGGAGTACAGACTGAGAGAAAGGGAGTTGTAGCTGAGGGTAAAGAAATGGGTGGGTTATGCAATGAGACAAACCCGATATTCTATTTATCCGGCATTACATTAACATCTTGGGAGAGGCTTGGAGGAAGAGATGATACGGTCTCTTAGCTCGATGACACCAGATGGGGGGAAGCCAGGCCCTCCCGAGCTGCCTTTGGAACCTGACAAGGTTGAATGGAAGGTGCAAACCTGAGTGGGCCACCCCAGGAGACATTTAGTCATACAAGAGACAATGGGCTGGACGAGGTGCTAATGACAGCACGGGACCCAGTCTTATTCTCCAGGTGACCCCCACCTGCTGCGGCATTGTGGGTGGGTTTCCATGCTGACACCGACGGCCATGGCCTTGAGTAAGTTGCAGCACTGAGTTCCAGCCTCCTCAGGATGCACGACTACTGGAAAACAGCCGGCCTGAGAAAGAACTGGATTTGGCGAACCACTAGCTCATTTCTATGCTAAATAGTCCTGCCCAAGTTTATCATAAGGTACACACAGCAGCAGATCAGGAGGTGAAGCAAGTTAATGCTAAACACACGTGCCCAAATATGATCACTCCACTATCGGAAAGCCTAGGCCAGGGGCCAGGGGGCTGGAATTCAGCTTTAGTACCTAAAGGCAGAGCTGGCCTTTGCCCTCAACTGAGGGAGGTGAGCTCTAGGCCCTTGGAAGGTCCTGACGGGACTGGCTTTGCCTGGGGACGTGGGGCAGTGGACAGGTTAATAATGTGACTGAGGAGGCGGGCTTTGGGACATGCCGTATCAACTCAGACCTGCAGGAGGGACTGGACACCACAGGTCAGTCAGGCTGCAGTACGAGCAAGCTCGAATGAAAGTGCTGGATACTGAAGGCTTCCTGGTTGGTCACACTTTGCACAAACTGTCACCCATCACGCCGGGAAAGGGACACATCCTGGGGACATGCACCCCTCCTTTCTGCCCTATGCACCATTCCCCTTGGATGATTTGTTTGTCTGCTTTTTATCCTAACAGAACTGTCATCCTAAGTTTGGCGCTTCCCTGAGTTGTTCAGTTAACGAACCTGAGGGTGGTCGTGGGGACCCCCAAGTTTGTGTCTGGCATCCGGAGTGAGGGCAGTCTTGTAGGGCCTAGTCCCTCAAACTGTGGCTTGCCAAACTCCTTGTAGACATGGAACTCTAGAATCACCGAACCTTAGAACCTCTGAAGTCAGAAGGAAAACTCGTTTTCCAAGAGCCTCCAGGCACCCAGCTGGATGCTGTATGTGTGTTGCTCATTCTAGTGGCATCGCGGCCCCGTGAGGGAAAACTTGTGGACACCCCCCTCCACTGATGAGGCAAATGAAATCCAGGGAGGTGATGTCACTCACTCGAGGTCCCACAGGAGTAACCCCTGAGCTGGAGGAAGAAGCCAAGCCTGTGTAGGCCAGGGCCAGCTGCCGCCAGCCAGGTGCAGCCCCGTCCCCTGCTGGTGTCCCTAACCTGCCTGTAGACTGGAGGTCCGGTCCCCACTGGTCCCCGCCTGGTGAGCACCAAGCCTGACATCGTTGCTAGCTCCGGTTTTCCCCACAACCAGGGAAATGGAAGAGAGATGGCCAAGGCCGCGAGAAGGAAATCCTGGCTCCTGCTACATGGCCTTGGGGACGGAGCCAGGGAGGGGCAGGGAGGGGAGAAAAGGCCACGAGACAGAGAGGCCTCCAGGGGAGGCTTACAGCAGCAAGCTCCGGGGCTGGCTCGCTCCTGCTGCTAAAAAGTTTTAAATAATCACCACATCTTAAATTGGAAGATTTTACATCAAAATGTAGTCTGGGAGCTTGTCTGGAAGAATGAGAGCATCCCGCCACGCGGGTGCGGGTTTCCAGAAGGCGGGATGGCTGGAGTTGTGTCCTGCCTCCTCCTCCCAGGGCATGCGCTCCCGGTTCACCACCGTCCCCCTCGGGCCCGCTGCACTCCGTGTCCCAGCACCACCCACCAGAGCTGGTGGCACACGCGCACGGTCATACCCACTGTGTCCTGACACGTGCCCCCACCCCCCCAGGTGCGGAGTGTTGTGAGACTGTCCGTTCTAGCCGGGCTTTTCAACGGCGGCTGCTGCCTACCACATTCAGTTCAAGACCCCCAGGGTCACACACTGCCTGCATCGGAAATCCACTGGCTTAGAGAAAGAGCCAAGGAGAGCGGCAGCGTGCATGTGTGGGGGGCTCAGACTAGGGCCCCGGCGCCGCGCCTTCTCAGCCCTCCTGGTCTGCTGCAGCCTCAAAGCCCCAGAAACCTACACGGGGCAGCGAAGGAAAGATGAATTCTCTCAGCCTTCAGGGGCCTGTCCGAGTCCTCTGTCTGACCTGATGTTTTCCGGGCCCAGTGACCAGGACCAGGACTGCAGTCTCCAGATGAAATCCAGAGTGACAAACCAGTGGGGAGCCACCTCTGGGGAAGGAGGAGGAGGCAAAGTTGTAGTAAAATATGAGGAAAGGATCCCAAAGCTAGCACTGTTTACACTGTGATTCCTTCACCCCCAAGAAAAGAACTCCCGGTTGGGGGCTAATTCCTTGAATAAGACATCAAGGACCATCATGAGCAACAAACCGGCCTGAGACATGCAGATACGTCATCTAACACAAACACTTCACAAAATAAGGGTTTTTTTCTTTTTTTTGTTTTTTTTTACTTTATAACCCTTTGGTACTATTTGAATATATTTTTTGCAATGTGTGCATACTACTTTTATAATTAAAAAAACACTCAAAATGATTTTTTTTTTTAAAGTAAAGAGCTAATCACAGTGGAATATGAAATGGAATATCAGCTTTGGGGACAGGCCACTCAGTTAAGTCCAAACACCCCAACGTGGTCGCTGGGTTTCCAGTCTTCGGCCCTCTGACTCCACCCACGGAGCACCTACTGTGACCTTGAACTGCCCTCAAAGTCTAGGCACACTTCCTGTTGCTAAGCTCCCTCCGGCGGGGCGGGGCACAGGAGAAGCCCAGGAATCCAGGAGGAAATGGGTCAGCAAAATTAAGTTAATTTACAGAGTTATAGTAAAACCCACCACCATAACCCGGCCCCACATATGCAGCGTTCAGCGACCGCAGAATGGCGAGCGCCTGCAGGTGGCCCAGAGGTTGCCGCGGGGACACTGCGAAGGGATCCCGGGGTTCCGCGGCTGCCGCAGGGCGCTCGGGCACACACGTGTGCCTCACAGCGCGAAGGTGGTAAAGAAGATGTGCATCTTGGCCAGGAAAGTGGTGACGGAGCCCTGTCGCCAGAGCTTCATCTCCACGTCCAGGGCGAAGTCCCGGGGCTCGCGCACCAGCCGCTGCAGGTAGACCACGCCTGTGTAGGCATTGAGCGGCCGCGTGCCGAAGTAGCCCTCCTCGTTGCCCTTGGTGATGGTCAGGGAGATGGTGTCGCCCGCGAAGACGGGCACCGGGCTGATGCGGAAGATGTGCGCCGGCACCAGGAGGCCCGTCTGGAAGTTGAGCTGGTAGTAGGTGATGCGCGCCGGCGAGTTCTGGCACTCCATGAAGTCGTGGCACGTGGTGCGCTCGCACTTCCTGTGGGGGGCACGGGGGGCGTGGTCAGCGGGCCCGGGGGGCGCTCCCACCCCTGACGGCCACCCGGCCCGGACATGGCGCAGGCCTCAGTGGCAGGCTCAGGGCCAACTGGCCCGGCTCCGTCACCAGCTCTATTCTGCTAAGTCGCCTTACCTCTCTGGGTCTCAGTTTCCTCATCTGTGAGGTGGGATAATAGCCTGTGGTCTCGCCCGTTGGTTGGGGTGAGTTAATGGGCATGCAGGGCTTCACACGACGCCTGGGACACTGTGTTAGCAGCCCTTAGCCACACGTTCCTCCCTGTCTTCTTCCTTCCTCCCTTCATTCTGACCCGCCTTCCTCCGTTTTGTTTTCACTTGCACACTTCCCATTTGCACAGATTCCCCGGGCACGAGGTTTTGATTGTTTCACCATTTTCCAAATTCCTTTTCTTCCGTAACTGACTCTCCTTTGGAGCCGTCTCCTTTTCTGACTCGGGGTGGCCTGCCCTTTCCCAGGGGAAGCCTCTCTGAGTACCAGGGCCGCTGGCCCACCTGGAGCTCCAAGTCACCCACTCCCTAGGAAGCCTCGAGACTCGGCCATGCTACATGACAATGACAATGAGGAGGGAAACTCCACCAAACCCCACAGGGGGTCTAAGAGCTTGATTTCTGAGCACAGCATCAATCTGTCCCTTCTTGGCTCTCAGAGCCACTGTCACCCCTCCCTCGTTAAGTCACTCTCCACAAGCTCACTGCTTCCAAAATGGACGCTGCTTAGGCGCCAGGGCTCAGCAGCTCTAGAGGATCCTCTGAGCAGAGTCCCCACCTGGTGTACCACGGCGGCACAGGGCCACACAGGCGCCACGACGACAACCATGCCACCAGCAACAAGTGGAAATGACGCAGTGCTTACGTCACGCCATGCACCGTGCCAAGCCCATGCATCCCTTTACTCATCTCGTGCGCACACCCACCCCAGGCTGGTGCTGCTCTCACCCCCATGTTCCAGACGGGGCAGCTAAGACCCAGAGAAGGGAGGACCTGTCCAGGTCACCCAGACACACTCCCCTAAATGTCCCGACATGCATGCACATGGACGTCAGGGGGTATGTGACAGTGAAACAGGGCAATGTGCCGCAGGGCAGCCATGAGGTAGAAGCAGCAAGCCGGGCCCAGCTGAGCACATGTGTGACTGCAGAGTCACCAGCACCTCGTGCCAGTGTAAGAGGGAAGGTGGGCGCCCTCTGAGCCCGTCACATCCAGCTGGGGGCAGGGGCAAGAGCTTTTGCTTGACCCACTTCTGTTATGGAAATATTTTTATAAGCACGTGTCCCATTTGCAATTATAAAAACATAAGTATGGAAAATACCTTACAAAGTAAAATAAAGTGGAAGACAACTGAATTATAGGAAACACGAAAGTGCTTTATGAGAATGTATGTTTAGTAAAGGACAGGAAATACGGCAAAATGCCAAGAAGTGATCAGTAAGAAGTGTGGTCACCGGTCTGTAGGATGGTCCTGGGTGTCCCACCTCCTGGTGGCCACACCTTGTGTGGTCAGGGTATCCTCAGGGTACCCCCCACCTCTCGCAGTGCTGGACTGTGTGCCCGTGGCACAGTATGTCACTTCTAACGTTAGGTTAGGTTACAAAGGACTGTCACCTGCTCTCCTGATGACCCGTGCCAGGGAAGCCACATCACAAGCAGCCTCACGGAGAGGCCCCCATGGCAAGGAGCCTGCTGCCCAGAGCCACGTGGCTGAGTGACAGGGTCCTGCAGCCCCACTCGAGCCTTCAGATGACACGGCTCCAGGAGACTTGAAGCCAGAATCACCCAGCTAAGCTGCTCCCAGCTTCCTGACCCTCCAAACCACGGGGGATAATAACTGGTTGTCATGGAAAGGTGCTACGTGTTGGGATAATGTGTTACACAACAATCGCTAGCTAGTATATTATGTGTGTGTGCGCGTGGGAGGAGGGAAGGGGATGGAGATTTTCTGTGAGTTGTCTTCCCTTTGTTCTCTTTGCTCTGAGCTTTCTGCAAGGTGCTTTTATTTGTACCCTGTGTGGTCAGACCACAGACCCAGCCGTGTGGACCTGTGAAGAGCAGGAGGGGTGAAGACTGGCAGCCCAAGAGGGGTGCAAGGGTCCCTGGCCCAAGGCCAGGCAGGGGCACTCACGTTTCGGAGACCCGGACGTAGTTTGGAGGGCACTCGAAGCGCAGGCAGCGGAAGCTGCCCCGGATGTTATGGCAGGTCTCGGCCTCAGAGCAGTTGTGGGTGCCCAGTGCACACTCGTCCAGGTCTGGGGGGGAGAAGAGGAGGGTGATGACGGGGACCCCTCAGCTGGGGGCATTCGTCCAAACCACCACAGCCCACGCTGGAGGCCTGGGTCTCAGGGCAGCTGGTCCCGGCTGCAAGCACACAGCTCCCCACCACCCTCCACCACACACACCCACCTTGTCCACTCCACACCCAGCAGCTGAGGACCTCGCTTTAAAATAAATCATCTGCGTCCCCTGAAGGCTTCCCATGCTCCCAGAATAAAAGCCGAGTCCCTTCATGCACACCCCTCTGGCCCTTCTCTGAGCTCCTCTCCTTCCACTTGGGCTGCAGCCTGTTGGACGTCTCTGCGCTGCTCCAACGCCCCGATGCCCATCCCACCCCAGGGGCTTTGCACATGCTGTTTCTGCTACTGAAACACTTTCCCCACATCTTCCCATGGCTGGCTTCATCTCATCTTTTAGGTCTCAGCTCAGGGTCACCCCCTGCAGGACGCCCTCCCTGACCACCCTACAGTGGTCCCCCTCCCATTTTATTCTCCTTCTACTGCCTGTCCTGCTTGGAAACACATGCTACTTCGTATGTCTGTTCTGTGTCCAACCTCCCCTTCCTCAGTGTGAGCTCCAGAAGGGCAGGGTGTGTGTCTTTCTTGGTCCCGTGGTGTCCCCAGCAACTAGCGGAGTGCCTGGCACAGAGCAGGTGCCCCACACATATTGCTGGATGGAAGTGTCAGACCCATCACTTGTAAGTACAGACTCTGAGATGCGCAGTTACGAATGCCCCCCAGAGCTGCGCAGACCTGCTCCCGCCTCCTGCGCACACTCACACAGACAGGCATGAGGTTAAGCACGCCCCCATGCTCAAGCATACGCACCCAGGTACACAGAATCACAGACACAAACGGATGCTGACACACACTCACACACACACGCAGAGACATATAGGTAAGTATCTGACAGAAGCTCAGAGAAGCAAACTTGGGGCGTGTTTGTGCACAGGCAACCTGCAAGACAAGTAAGATCAAATAAATGGGTTCCACAGACCCTTTCCGTGAAGACTAGCGGCTCAGCGGAGAGAGGCGCCAGGGGCCGTTGCTGGGGTGATGGGGGGCAGAGCCTATCAGGAGCTTCCCTGGGAGGCTTCTGGTTTCTTGCTCCAATCCTCCACACTGATCCAGTTTAGGGGCTTCTCCTCATTCAATCCTCATGCCGCCTGTAGGGTGAGGGCCACGGGCCTCCCCGGACACAGGAGGGAACTGAGGCCCAGAGAGGGGCACAGGCTCGCTCAAGGTCACACAGCGGTCAGCAGGCAGCTGGGGCTGGAAGCCAGGGACCCAGTCCCGATGCCACACGGACTCCTTAGAAGAGCAGCGTGACAGGAACGCCAGGAAAGTTGTAACAACAGAAGCCAACTGCATCCCAAGTCTACGCCTGACGTCCATCCGATGCTCGGGGCCCTCTGGGCTCATTAACTCATTTGTCCTCACAACCCCACGAGGCAGGAACGGTGTCACTTCCCATCCTCACATGCTGACTCCAGGCAGTTGGCCACCGCCCTCTGTGGCGACAGACCAGCTGACATTCATTCACCTCTCCAAGCCCCCCTCCCTTTCCTCCCCTGCAAACTGGGTCATGATCCCGATTTCCCAGGGTGGCACAGAGGCGAGTGGGAGAAAACAGGGCAGGAGCCGGTGGGGCCAGGATGGGCGCGGTTATTGTCCTGATGGTTCATTAACTGAATCCACATGAAGGGAGGGCCCCTGCTCTTCCCCCTCTGGCCCCAGTGATACTCAGGCTGCCCACACTGGTGAGCAGGAAGTCCTGCCCCTGATCCTGGGCAGGGGTGTGGCGGGAATGGGGAGGGAGCTGCTTCTTGCTGTCTGCCGGCCCAGTGCTGAAGTAGGAGGGAGGAGAGCCAAGGGTCAGCAGCCCTGTAGCCTGGCCTCACCATGCTGTCACAGGACTTCCCTATGACCCCAGAGTCCTCGCCCCTTGTGTCTGTGGGGTCCTCATCCCTGGAGCCTCTCTTGGAGAGGTCAGGCCAAAGGGAGAGCTGGACAAGGCCATATCCTCGGGGGTGTCACTGCAGCCCCAGCTGAGACAGCCAAGTGCCACCCACAACCCAGATGGGGGAGGAATAGGGGACAAAGTCAGTGCTCAGATTAATAGCGGTGCTAAGAGCTAGCCCATCGTGAGTGGACTGCTGATAAGGTCTTTACATATATTCAAAACAAAACAAAGGCAGAATTCAAGGTTATTTTCCGCATGATCTTAACTCCTATTATATCGTATATATACATACTGTATGTATGTTGGCATAACAAGAGTACTGGGAAAAGATGCATCCAAGTATCAGCAGAACGTGCCGCTCGGTTCAGTGGAGGGGTTGAGCGTTCACTAAGCACCTGCTACGCGCTGGACGCTGCCCTGCGTGCTGATGCATGAGGGTCACGGCCCTGCCTGCACGGAGTATGTATTCTGGGAGACAGTGCCAAGTCTCAATTCCTTCACATTTTTCTGTCCCCACTTTTTTTTTTTTTTAACCACTGAAGAGGGGCAGGATTTACTGTGACATTAACCAGAACACTGTTCTCCCACGGCTGTCCTCCCATCCTCCCGCTGGAGCCACGAGACCTCCGTGGTTGGCCTGAGTCAGAACAGGACCACGGAGTACAGAGAGGGCCACCACTTAGCTCTGAAGGTCAGCGGCTGCAGACGTGGGCACCACGGGTGACTCAGGAAGTGGACACGACCAGGCAGAACCACCCTTCCCGCGCTCTGTCCTTGACCACCCTATGACAGCGCAGAGACTTTTCCAGCAAGACAGTGTGGAGGGGCAGCAAAGGCATCCCATGTACAGTGGGGCCTCGCTCTCGCCTGACCTCCTGGTGGGGGCTGCAGCAGGGACTGGAGAGAGGGGACCTGGGCCTCGTTGGGGGGGCACCCCTGGGAGGAGGATGCAGTGACCAGGGATGGGGGCAAGCACAAGCAGCTGCAGGGGCCACAGCCAGAGATGGGTGCTGGGGGTCAGATGCACCAGGGCCAGTGAGAGCAGCCGTGCACCCGGGCCCAGGGAGCCCTCTCTGGTGGCAACAGAGACGCCGTCGGCTGGCCAGGCAGCCCACAGACCACAGCGGACATGGGCTGGGGAGAGACCATCCTGGACTCGAACAGGTTTTCAAGAGCAAAGTCACTGCAGGGTCTGACTGGACTTCAGAGAAGGGACCCCACCTGTGTTCTGCCCTCAAGTGGAACAGAGCCTTGTTCTCTAAAATGAAATCCTATTCTAGGAACATAAAGCCATGTGTCCCATGCAACTCAGCTGATGGTGGGCAAAATCCTTACCTTTGATGGAGCCCATACTTACTCTTTTTTAAACTAAAAAGCAGAGGGCTTTGTAGCCAGGGAGGTCAGCTTCTGTGAGCCTACCAGGCCTCCACGACCATGATTTACCTACCCTCACTTGGGGTCTTTTATTTTTTCTTTGCATCAACCTATGGTAAAGAATCCTTTTGCATTAGACTAAGTATACATATATGGACTGGAACAGTCTGCATAGGTATGGTGCTCCCTGATCTACTCTGTCCACTGCACCCTACCTGATCCTATATTTTGTTCTTCACTAATTAAAAAAAAAACCCAAAACCAGCCAGCTGAGATCTACCAAAATGATCTCAGGACCCATTTACAGGTAGCAACCACCAGGCTGAACACCACTGGTCTAACTCTGTACCCTGCCCAGGACCGATTCTGACCCCTGGGCCTGTAGGAATACCAGTGCCTGCCTTGGTGGACCAAAGCTGCAACCCAGGGGACTCTGGATTCTTAGCCCCACCATCCAGGGAAGAGTCAGTCATGCAGGCCAGGAGGAGGGCAGGCGGGCTGTGCTGTGAAGCCCTGAGTGGTCACTTCTCGTGCAGGGGGAGGGGGGGCGCAGATATTCCTGTGTCCTGCCCAAGTGGATTCTAAACCCCTCCACCTTCCCCGGGTGGCTTGCCAGGCCTAGAATTTGGTGGCCTCAGTAAGTCCCAATGGAACTGAACTTAGTATCGTGACTCCCCAGCATAGAAGGAAGATTAGACGTCACAGAACCTGGTCTCCATCCAGGAAAGTAGTTGCAAACTGCAAGAACAGGTGACTGCCTAGCCGGTTTGTACATCCTTGGTGATGGGAAGCCCCGTGCAGCCCTACCCAGCTCTACACAGCTCTGGCTGGGACAATGTCTTTCTGCATGCAAGGTTAGCAGATGCAATGCCTGAGGACAGACGCTGGGACCCCGGAGACCTCCTCAGGTTCTCCACTGGAGAGGTCTCCTTTTAGGATCCACCCCTCAGGATCCCTGTCCCTCTCCTAGGAGAGGGCTCACAGCTGAGCCCAAGCTGAGTCAAACAGCAGAAAGACTGTCTCCTTCTTCAACCCAGGCATAGACCTTGGTTAATATACCCACTAGCGGCATCGGCCATTCCATGGTTATGTCCTAGGTGTCAGGTTCCAATCACACAGCAAGCTGCTCAGAGCCTGCCCGAGACTCTGGTGGGCAGGGACCTCCTCGCTTACCCTTGCAGGACCTCCCATTGGCCGTCATGGTGTAGCCCCGCTCTGGGCACGCACACTGGTAGCTCCCTGGCACGTTGACACAGCGGAAAGTACAGAGGATGCCGGCACCCTGAGCACACTCGTCAATGTCTGTCAGAAAGAGGTTCGGCCCCTGGTGAACCCCTCGTACCCACAGGGCCCAGCCGCGGACAGTCATCCCAGCCCTGCCACAGCCCTGGAGCCTAGGGGCCCATTTTAACGATGAGGACAACAGGGCTCAGAGAGGGGAAGAGAGTTGCCAATGGCCACACAGCCAAACAGAACTCCCATTCCAGTGCTCACTCCCTGGACTCCCAGTGCTCACTCCATGATTACTACTAGCAGTGCAGGGCCAATAAGGTACCAGACACAGGCCTGGACAAGGTATGTAGCCTCATCCTTCATCCCCCTGAGGCCAGGACCATCACCTCCACTTTACAGAGGAGGAGCCTAAGGTCACATAGCCAAGGAGATCGCAGGGCTGGGAATCCAGTTCTAATGTGAGGCTGAAGCCTTTGTGTGTCCTGTGTGTCCCCGGCCCAGCAGGGAGTCTCTGGGACCCTGGCACACGGGGAAGGGGTGCCTCTCAGGAAGGGGGCCCCTGGGCAGAGGAGAGTTACCTGTGCAGGTGTGCCCGTCCTCGGCCAGCTGGTAGCCTTGGCGACAGTAGCACTGGTAGGAGCCATAGATGTTGGTGCACTCCTGGCTGCAGCGCTGGGCCTCACATTCGTTCACATCTGTGGGGACACTGGCCTGTGGTCAGGGCAGAGTCCTCCCAGCCCAGCGGCGAGGGCTGAGGTCCCAGCTTACTTAGAGCCTTATCTTGGGAAGCCATTCGTTCCAGCCTCTCTTAAGGGCCAGTGGGGAATTAGAGGCCCGGAAAAGGGCAAGGAGCCCACCTGGGGCATGCAGCTGGGGCAGGGGCAGGGCTAGAGCTTGCTGGTGGGGTCTCGGCCTGCTGCCTGGAGGAGGCAGCCCCAGATCGGGCTCAGATCTCCCCAGTGGGGAGCTAGATGCTGCCCCATTGAGAGGCCATAACAGCTGGTAGAGATGGCTCTGGGAAGCATCATCTAGGTGCTAATAAGGACCCCCTCAAGCTCTGGGGCCTCACCAGCCTGCCCTGATCCTCACGCCTGGCTCTGCATGGGGCTGGGGGGGAGGAACCAGAGCTGCATGTGTGGGCACATGAGCCAAACGGTGTGGGAGTATGTGAGGGGAAGGTCAACTCATGGCTCAGATGGAACATCCACTGGGCTCTGAGCTCGGTGAGGGCTGGCACTTGGCTTTCCCTCATCCAACCAAGAAATGCTGAGCTGTTACAATGTGCCGGGCCTGTGCTGAATTTGGGGACTTAGCCATGAACAAGACAAAATCTCCACCTCGTGGAGCTGTCATTGCCATGTGTGTTGGGAAAGGAGAGGGAGGGCTAATTGAATGAGTCAAATAACTAGTACGTCCAAGGAGCAAGCGCTGTGGGGAAAGAGTAGAGAGGGGACAGAGAGAGTGTCTGGGAGGCTGCAGCTCTGCAGTCATGTGGGCAACTGGGGGAAGCATTCCAGGCAGAAAGCACAGCAAGAGCAAAGGCCCTATGGTGAGAGTGTGCCTCGTGACCTCAAGGACAGCAAGGAAGCCGCTGTGGTCAGAGCAGAGGGGGCCAGGGGAGAGGAGCAGGGGAAGTGGGTCACGCAGGGCTTGGTGGGCTGCCATCTGACTCACGTCCAGATCCCCCTCAGAATTTCCCAACACACGTGGCGTTCACACAAAATGAGCCATCATCTTCTCTACTGGGCTCTGAGCTTCTGGTGCCAGGGGCCACACTGGCTTCATCTCTGGGTCTCTGACCTCCAGCCACAGAGGGTGTAGAGAAGCTGCCTGAAGCAGGGATGGTGGCAGCAAAGGCAGAAGGGCCAAGAAGCGAGTGAATGAGCCACACCATTCGAGACCCATGCCCGCAGCTCACTGCACCCAGCCTGGCCTGGAAGAGGGGCTCACAGGTGATCAGAACACAGACGAAGGAATGAATGTGGCAAGGTCTATTCTGGGGGGCCCTCCAAATGCCCTCTGAGGCAGCCGGTCCTGGTCACACTGCCCTGCCCCTGGGCTGGTGCTGTCCCATGGGAGGGCCAGCTCAGGGGTCTCCGCAGGCTCCCCTCCCCAGGAGGGAAGTAAGGAAAGCGCCTCCAGGCTAGGAGGGGCTAGAGACCCGCATCCTCTTCCCTCACCTACCCTCTGACCCGTGGGCAGGGTCCAGCCCATTCATATGCTTGGTTTAACTCACGGTGTGTTTTTTAGAAGTTTAAATCTATCGTAACATGTAAAAACCAGCAGCTTTTACTTAGAGAGCTACATTTCTAGCATCTGGAAAACCAAGACCGGGTCAGCCTGGACTGTCACTGCTGGGCAGCACCATCTCCAGGTGCCGTGTGGCTGCCACTCCCTCTTGATGACCACTGGGCTCTCCAGCTGGCCTGAGCCTGATGTCATGTTTCACTCACTTCTGTTCCTTGCCTGGACCCCCAGGCTGTGCAATCCTGACCAGGATCAGAACCTACTAAGGGGCCGAGGCTGGGCTGTCATCCCTGCCTGAAAGGAGCTCCTATCTGGGGGTGCAGACGATGCAGAAACCCAGCCCCTCTGGTGTGAGATGGCCGGACCCTGGGCCCTCTGGGAGGGCTTCGGCAGAGGTAGAGAAGTGGTGTGAGGTAGGGATGGGGCCGGGGAAGGTATGAAGCTAGGGGCTGGCAGGGCTTTGGGCTTTTTCCATGGTGGGGACCTCTGTGCGGGGTCAGAGGTCGGGTCAGCAGTACCTTCACAGCGCTTGCCATCTGCAGCCAGCAGGAAGCCGGTGGCACAGGAACAGCGGTAGGAACCCAGCGTGTTCTCACACGTGTGCTGGCACAGGCGGCCCGGCGAGGTCCAGCACTCGTTCACGTCTGCGGGCGGGCGGCAGGCAGGGGGTGGGCGGCCCGAAGGGAGGGCAGAAGGGGCCTGGGAGCCAGCTCCCTCCACCCCCAGGTAGAAGAGGGGTTGGGTGAGGACGGGGACACAGAGACCCACAAGGAGAGACAGGGAGGAACCTGGACAGGGAACAGGAGAGGCAACAAGACCAGGGCCCGAGGAGAAACGCAGCAAGAGTGTTGGAAGGAGGCTGGAGGCAGAGACAGAGGGACGGACAGACACAGCAAGAGGCAAGAAAGAAGGGTGACAGGGCCATGCTGAGAGAAGCAGAGGAGACCAGAGCAAAGAGGAACAGCAGAGCAAGGCGGAGGACAGGGCCGGCAGGAAGGAGGAGGCGGCTTGAGGGCTGGCCCGGCGCAGGGCCGGGGCAGGTGGACACCACAGAGGGGTTCCCGGCCACCAGGGCCCACCTACCGACACAGGCCCGACCGAAGGCGTCCCGCTGGAAGCCGGGTTTGCAGTCACAGCGGTAGGAGCCAGGGAGGTTGTGGCACACCTGTCCCTCGCCGCACTGGTGCACCCCCGTCTCACACTCGTTCACGTCTGCCAGGGAAGGCGAGCAGGGCACCCTGAGGCCCAGGCTGCCCCTCGGCCAGGGCCGCCCACGGGCCGAGGAACCCAGGAAGCCCCAGGCTGGGTGGAAGGCGGGCAGGGAGGTGGCTGGCCTCACCCACACACTTGGTCCCGTCCTGGCTGGCGTGGTAGCCACGCCCACAGAGCAGCGGGTTCCTCTGGCACGTGTAGGAGCCCACGGTGTTGATGCAGCTAAAGCCTGGCCGACACGGCTCAGCCAGCGACGTGCACTCGTTGATGTCTGCAGAAGTGATGAAGGTGACAGGGAGCCTGGCACGGCCCCTCCCCGCATCCTGCCTTCTGAGTCCAGGGCCACACCCAGAGGTGGCCGTTTTGGGGATCCAGACCAGCCTTGGACAGGGCTGTGGGATGAGAGTGTCCCCCTCCTGTGTCCTATGACCCCAGGGCCTTCTCCTCCAAGAACCTAAGCACCTGCCGAGCTCTTCCTACATTAGTCTCACAGCTGCCCTGATGAGGCGGTTGAAAGCAGTGGCCCCCCTAGAACTTGAAGCTGAGTTCTAGGGTGACTACAGTAAGTCACGCCCCTGCTCTGGCTCCTCCTGCCAACCTGTCACGCTCATCCTCCATCTCTCCCTCACACTTTGCCCCAGCCTCACTGGCCTCATCATCTCAAGATGCCCCCAGCCCACCACAGGGCCTTGGCATATGCTGTCCCCGCTTCTCAGGCACACACTGCCCTCTGATATTTGCATGGCTGGCTCCCTCTCTTGCTCAGGTCCCTGCCCCAATGTCACCTCCTCAGGGAGGCCCCCAACCATTCTAGGTAGATGAGCCCCCCTTTAAGATTTTATCCCCTACTTGTTTTATTATTTATCAAAGCACCTTTGAATAACTGCCACTTCTATAAATGTGTTTGCTTAGTCCCTCCTCCTCCAAAATGTCTCAGTGAAGTGCTATAACTCCCTGACATCTAGAACCAGGCACATAGTAGGTGCTCTAAAAACGCTGTCAATGAATGAATCACTGAAGAACTGTTGGCATTCGGGCAGACCCCCACCCCCACGTTTCCCTGACCCTGGCTGAGGATCGCAGGGAGCCTCTTGTGCCCACAGCCCTCGTGCCACTGCCAGAGTCACACGGTGAGGAGCTGTTAAGGGGGTATCCTAGAAACAGCTCCAGCTCCCAGAATGGCTAGAGGGACCCCCACAGAGTCTTGAGAAAGGCTTCAGATAAAGCCAACACTCCTCTTGTCCCTAAGTGTCTTCCCTGTAAGATGGAGACACCTGTCCCACCAGCTGCCCGCGTGAGGGAAGGGTGTGCGATGGAAGCGGTTTCTAACACACCCCGGTTTCTGTCCACAGCCAGCGGCTGGCCTTGCACACCTGCCTGTCTTTCCACCTCTCCTGCATCTTTCACCCCCCCCCCACACACACACACACAGGGTTGAGCGCCGCCTTGACCACGCCCGCTGCAGATGCCGTCAGTCCCACAGGGGCTCTGGCGCCCCGCCTCTGGACCCGACATCATCAGCAGCCCTGGGAAGGGGAGGCTGCAGGCCAGCGGTGTTGTGGAAGGAGGTGAAGAGAGGTGGGGAGAGTGTGAGATCTCAGACCCACGCGAGGACAACGAGGCCACCATGTGCCAAACTGCAGGTCTTGACCCATGAGTGTGGAATGAGCTCGACCCCATATGTCTCACTAACATTCTTTGCAAATAGAAATTTTAGCTAGTATCCCAGGTAGTAGGGTAACGTTTTGTGGAATCTCTGTTCCAGCTCTGTGTGTGTGTGTGTGTGTGTGTGTGTGTGTGTGTGTGTGTGTGTGTGTGTACCAGGTCAAGATATAAAGATATTCCTTACTGCTAGCTTGGTTAAAAACCTCCGATAGACATTCATGCCGTCCAATCCCAGAGAAGGGTAAACTGAGGCCACAAGCGCAGGAACTCAGCCAAGGTCAGACAGGTCAGGATTTCAAGAGTTCTGTTACGCAAGTGCGTCCCGGGGCCAGGTCCCAGCGAGCCCTCCCGGAGCCCCCCGGCCGGCGGCCACAGCCCCCGCAGCCCCCGCTCACCCACGCAGTTGCCCTCGGGGTCCTGCAGGAAGCCCTCCATGCAGCGCTGGCGCGCCTGGCAGTAGAAGGAACCCTTGGTGTTCTGGCACGTGAAGCCTGCCTGGCAGTTGTGTGTGCCCAGCTCACACTCGTCCACATCTGCCACACAGAGACGGGGTGTCAGGGGCCGGTGGGCTGGCAGGCCCCTGCCCCCACGCCCCACCGTGACCTTGATGGTTGCAAAGGTCTCCTCCATCACGGGAGGGCAGCAGAGCAAGTTCGCTGCCGGGACCCAGGCCAGTAGTAACGATGCCGTCACCACAGTGCCTGAGCATCTCTGCGGTACCAGGCACCTTGCGTGGCACCCTGACGGGGCTTTCTTTACCCGGTGCTCCCAACAACCCCAGCAAGTAGGGGCTACGACAAACGCCTTCTTAAACAGGGGGGATGGAGGCACGAACATGGCTGACGGCTCGGGGACCCTGGGCTGGGGCCTGCTCCAGGGTCTGTGCTCCCGGGGCAGGCAGAAATGAGGACGAGGGCCCAAGTCCCCCAGGGCCTGTGTCCAGCCTTCTCGGGAGGTGGCACTGAGGGGGAAGCTGCCAGATCTGGAAGGCACCGCTGTCCCCACCTGCTCTGTGGCATGGAGCAAGTCCCTGAGGGCCCCTGACGTCCGTGCAGCACCCCACAGTTTACAGAGTGCTGGCTGAGCCCTCCCTCAGCCTTCCAGCAGCAGGTACAGCTGGCCTTTCTGACAGACGAGGAAACTGAGACAGGATGCAGAAAGGTGACCCACAGGGAGTCCGCGGCAGGGCGGACACTCACTCAGTGTCGCTGACTGCCAGACCAAGGCCTGTGTGTCTGTCTGTCTGCAGTCCTTCCACCTGTCCTTCCCTCCATCCCTCCCCTGTCTGGTTTCCACGGCTTCCACCACTGTTCCACAGCAGCCTGGTCTCTGCGAGGCCCTGTGCTGGGTTTCAGGCACCCAAACGTGGACCGGGTGTGGCCCCTGTCCCGAGACCATGCCTGAGGAAGCAGCCCCTCCGCAGCCGCTCTGGTCTAAGGAGGTGGCAGCCAGCACCCGAGATGACAGAGGGGCAGGGGGCGTGGGACATGTCCAGGGAGGTGGCGCCCCTCCCCAGGTGTCAGAGTCTTCAGAGGGGGGCTGGCCCCGGATCTGTGTGTGCATATGTGTGTGCCGTGGGCTCACCTCTCCTCCCAGCTCACTCCACCCAGGCTCAGGGCCCAATGTGGGGCTTGCTAATCCACCTCCCTGAGCTCATGCCCAACCTCAGGTCACTTTTCATCCAGTTTCCAGGGTTTGCAACACTCGAGTGCTTCTGTGGGTCTTACCTCTTTGGTGACATTCTTCTGGACATTTTTAGTTAAAAATGTTAAGACTCCAAACCTCCTCCCTGATGGGACCTACCAACCCTGTCCCACTTCTTGCACACTCCCAGCCTGCCTTTACCCCTGAGACTTTCTGTTCTTTGGCCACACCAAGATCTCTCCCTTCTCCAAAGCCCTCATACTTGCTGTTCCCTCTGCCTGCCTAGAGCCTCCTCCCCCAGAGCTTCTCATTCTGCAGGTCTGGATTCCTGGGACATCACCTCCACGGGGGCCTCTTTGGAGCCCCACTTAAAGTAACACCCAGCCCACAGCCACTCCTGCCCTTCCCATTTGCTTGGGTGGCCCGTCTCCCTCATCAGGAGGTGGGGGCAAGGACACCGCACCCCAGCCCATATCCTGCCATTCAGAACACTGCCAGGCACATAAAAGCAGCCCAAGAAGTTATCTGTTGAAATGGTTCCATGATAATCCTCCCTCTTCTTAGGAGGCTAGAATTTTCCAGTGAAAGGCACACAAGTGATCCTTCTGTGGAGCTCCACCCCCCAGTGTACAAACAGGGGGACTGAGGCATGCTGAGGGAATAACTTGACACCACCCAGAAGCACATTATGGCCTCCCCCCACCAGCCTCAGATGCCCCACTCTGCCCCAAACACCATCATCTTTGAGGTCTTCCCACAGGCAAGAAACCCAAGTGCTTGGAGCTTGCTGGAGGGAGAAGCTTCTGGTCAGGCCACGGGCTGGTCAAGGGGCAGGGTGGGAGCGGACAGGATAGGTCAGGGTGGGATAGGAGGTGGGGTGAGGGCGGGGCAGGGGGTGGGGCAAGAGGCAGAGCACATCAGGGGCGGGGCCTCCGGGCCGCCCTCCTCACCTGCACACTCGTCATCCTTGAGGGCATAGCCAGGCTCACAGGTGAGAGCCTTGTAGCAGCGGAAGGAACCCACCGTGTTCACGCAGTGCTCGCCCCGGCTGCACGAGTGCAGGTCCGTCACACACTCGTTGATGTCTGCAGGGAGAGCGGGGCCGTTAGAGGCTGCAGGGTGGTGCCAGGACCTCGGGCCTGGCACAGCCAGCCCTGCCCTCAAGACCTCAAGGTGCCCACCACCCAGAGAGCCCCACGAGGTTGATGTGCACCTGTCTATGCAGCTGTTCATTCAACAAAGATTTATCAAGCGCCTGCCGTGCCAACAAGCATTGTTCTTGGCACCGGGGTACATCCGATGGTGGACGAGACAGACAAATCCCTGCCGGGGCCGACACAAATAAACAAGCATCAAGTAGGGAGGGTGGTGGTCATGAGGGTCATGGAAAAGCCAGAGCAGGGTGAAGGGAATGAGGAATAGAGAGGGCAGCAGGGAAGTCCGGGGGATCCTCAGACAGGAGGCCATTTGAGCAAGCATGTGAAGGGCTGACGGAATGAGTCAAGCAGATATTCCAGGCAGAGGGGACAATGGATGCCAGGGTCCTGAGGAGGGAGCCCCCAGGCAGACTCAGAACTGGCCAGCAGGGGGTTTGGCTGCAGGGGAGAGAAGAGGAGAGAGTGTTTGTAGATGCAGAGGGAGGTGGGAGCCATAGAGGCTGTTAGAACAGGAGATGGATGACGGGGCTTGGACCACCACCCATGGAGGCGAGGAGAAGCAAGTCAGGTCTGGAAATGCTGTGAAGGTAGAGCCAACAGGATCTCCTGATGGATGAGCCAGAGGTGAGCGAGAAAGAGGAGCCGAGAGGTGTACAGCGCTTTCCGGCTGAGCGGTTGGACAGGCGAGGGTGCCAGCCTGGGATGGGGACGGCTGCGAGGATCACGCCAGCAGGGAAGGCTGGGAACCCCACCGACACACTGAGTTTGAGTGTCAAGAGGCAGCCAGGCATGCATGTGAGTTCATGGAAGGGGTCTGAGTAGAGACACTAACTGGGGAGTCGTCAGGGGCTGAGGTCCCCTAGGGGACAGGGCATACAGAAGAGGCCAAGAGCAGACTTGGGATGAGCAACTGGGAAGGGGAGAAGCCTACAAAGGTGAGAGAAGGGAGGGTGGGAGAACCTGCCCCAGGTTCTGGTGCTAAGGATGAGCATGAGCAGATGACCGGCCACGTGCCGGCCACCCCCACACTCCACCTGGCAGGGAGGCGCAACAATCCTTCACTGATGCATTCATCCCTCGGACACACATTAGCCAGCCCCTATTCTGTGCCAGGCCCAGCCGGCCAAGCGGGGATGTCGCCACAGCGCCCGCCCTCAAGGAACTGCCTGCCTGGCGTGGGGACGGGACAGGGAAGGTAGAGATGCTGGGGAGAAAAGCTGCTGTCTTGGAGCCTCGGACTGTCAGAGCCGCTTCTCAGGGCCGGTGACCTGGGACCTACATCTACGAGGATGATGGAGACCAGGTAGAGAGGTGGCGTGCAGGGCTGTGGGGAAAGACCCCCTTCCAAACTCACAGGTGACCAAAGGGCATGCAGGCCAGGCTGACCCTGACTCTGGGGGCGGAGGGGATGGGGAGGTGGGAAAGGGAGAGTTTCAGGCCAGCAGTTTCCGGGGAAGGCTTGGCTGCGCAAGATAAAGACTTCTGATTCCCAGGATGGAGTGACAGGGAGAGATGCTCCCACGACCCCAGAAAGGCCACAGCTCCACAGCCCCAACAGCCTGGGAGGAACCACGGTAATAAGTAACAGCAGCTGACACTAACTGAGGTTCGCTAGAGGTCTGGCCATTTACAGATGCCATTTCACAAACGAAGTGACTTGACTGGACCGAAGTCACACAGCCTGCACATGGCAGCAGCAAGAAGGGAACCCAGAGCACCCAGCCCAGAGCTGTACTCTTTCCACGCTGCTGCGGGATGGGCCCCAGAACCTGGGGCTGCTTCCTTCCCATCTAGCAGAACAGCTCACCTGCAACACTTTTCCCAGGGGCCAAAATGGTCCTCAAAGGGCAGGGCACAAAAGACAAACTGCAGAAGTCATACATCCATTAGAAGTCTTCTGGACTTGGCTCCACCCTATCCCACTTCGGCTTACATACCTTCGGTGATGGGGAGCTCATTACCTATGCAGGCTGCTTCAGTGTAACCCATTTGTTGAATCATAACAATGACATCAAATACTCTTTATGTGGACTAACTCAATCTCCACGGTGACGAAGGCAGGTGTGACTACTATGTCATTTCACAGATGGGGAAACTGAGGCTGAGAGGCTAATGGACTCGTCTAAGGTCTTGCAACTAGAAAGCGGCAGAGCCAGGCTTTGAACCCAGGCAGTCTGGCTGCAGAGGGCACTCTTCACCCAGGTGCGAGTCTCTCATCGCACCAGCCGGGGTTCATAGCCGAGCCTGGAGCTAGCAGATGAACCACAGAAGACGTCCGTACTTGTCTGTGCATGAAGAAGTGATGGGGAGAACAAGTGCTAACAGATGATAAAATGAGCATGTCAGTGGAGCAGAAGGAAGGGGGGGCACTGGCGCGTCAGTGCAGAATGAACAAGGAGAGAGACATGAAAGAACGAGAATGTGAGCTCATAAATTTTGCTGAATGAAATATACCTTTGCTCTTTTAATCCCAGAACCTGTTTTCTGGCTGCCCGGGGACCCCTTCTAGTACGAGGTCTTCTGTCCAGGGCATTGGGGGAGCCCGCACCCCCAGGCATGGCCAGGGCATCCTGGGAGGGGTCCTCGCAGGCCCGGGCAGGATCCGCCTTCCCAGACATCCACACACAGACACGACCCAGACAGGAAGAGCTGCCCAGCCACGGAGAAGCGGGTTCGGGAGGGTGCATGTTGTGCCGACAGCTGGAGGCCAGGGCAAACATGTCTGCAGCCGCCCCTCAGCCCAGCACCGTGGGCCCATCTGCCCAGCGGCGGAGGGTGAGGAAGAGAACATGTCCGGGCTGGACATGGTCCCCAAGCATAGAGAAGACAGATGGGGCTCTGATCACGTGCCCTGGATGCACTTTGCACTGTTCCTACCTCCACGCTTTTGTTCGAGCTCTTCCTTCCACCCTGCATGCCCTTCCCGATTTCCAAGTCCCATCCATCCTCAGAGACCAGCGCAAATGCCATCTTCTACGGGGAGTGCGTCCAGATGCCACCAGTGGAGATGACCTCTCCCTTTGCTTGTGTCTCTACTGGAGCATTTCCAACCTTCTGCCCCAAGTCTCTGCTACTTTGAGTCTATCTCTCTGTTGAGGACCATCATGTTCCCTCCATGAAAACATCTGGCCCCTGAGCCATGGGAGAACATCAAGTCTGCTCTCCTCACTGCCCCCAGGGCACACCTGAAGTCCCAGCCCCTGGCCCCCATGTGCACCGAGAGGCAGGAGGGAAGGGCCATTACTGAGCACCAGCCCCATCCACACTCAGGCCAGGAGCTAGGTACCGCTGGGTAGCAGCCCTTGCCCAGTCCTCTGGCCCCCAGGTTAGAGGCAAGGAAACAGGAACAGAGAGGGAGCTCCACTACTCAGAATCACACAGCAAATGAACACTGAGTCGAGGTGCAATGCTGGGTCTGCCCAACCCCAACTCCATCCATTCACCTCTGGAGGGGATTCTATTAGCACCTAAGGGTAATCTCAGCAATCTCATGCTCACTGTGCCCCAGGCTCTGCGCTACACCATACACACATCATTTCTAAAGGAGAATCAATGCCTCCTTTTTTACAGGTAATGAAACTGAGGCTTGGAGAAGGGAAGACATTTGTCCAAGTCCATAGAGCTCCTAGGGGGTCCCGCTTCAAATGCAGGCCTCCCTGCCTCCAGACCCCATGGACTCTATCCTGCTGCCGGCACAGGGGGCCTTCTCATTTCAACGACCCAGCCACATCACACATCAATTCGTTTTCTGACTCTTGGGCACACAGGTCCCCGGGGAAAGCAGCCTCCCTGTGGCATCGATGAAGCAGCGGGACAGGACACCAGGACACGTAGGGCATGACACGGAGCGGGGGGGTGCCGGCGGTGCTGAGAGCTCATATGCAAAGGGCAGGCCCTTTAGCATGTGGCCACGGTGTGGCGGCGTGGCATGGAGCAGAGCAGAGAGCCGTGACGGCGGCGGCAGGCGGGGGCTCTCGCTTACCCACGCACTTCCTGTGCATGTTGAGAATAAAGCCCTCGGCACAGAGCACCGTGTGGCTGACACAGTAGAAGGATCCCAAGGTGTTCACACAGAACTGTCGCAGGCTACAATCATGAGTGCCCATCAGGCACTCGTCTTGGTCTAGTGACGGCCGCAGGAGGAAAAACAGAAGGGCCGTTAGAGGGGCGTGGCCTGTCATGAAGCACTCCGTGACAGAGAGGGAAACTGAGACCCAGAGAGGGGCAGGGACCCGCCCAGGGCCTCCTAGCGCATCAGTCGTACCTCTGGGCTCCGGGCCCAAGTCTTGAGTTTGTACGGTCAAAAAGCTGTCAGAGCCAGAAGCCCAGTGAGGACAGGTTGCAAGGTGAGGCTCAGAGAGGATAGGCGGCCTGCCCATGGGCACACAGCAGGGTGGGATCAGAGGCCATCTCCCACCCAGCTCTGGACATTCCACCTCGAGGCAGTCAACGAGCCACACAATGGCAGGGGTCTGGAACTTAAGTGCCTAGCGGACCAAGCTGGCAACATATATAGGAAAAGGGGTTGGGGGACAAGGGGCTCATTGGGGCACTCTGGGCCCTGTGCTCTGTCTATGGGGAGACCAGGACTGTGAAACCCTTGTGGGCAGAAGTTTGAAGACAAACCTTAAATCTGGTCATTTAAAAAAAAATTCGTGAGTTTTCATGGTTGGTAACTCTCATCTGATTATTTTAAACAGGGTAAAGCCTAGCAGGATCTCCCTGCAGGGCAGACTGCCCCCTCAGAATGCCATCCGCAACCTCTGGCCTGGACCTCACAGTCTTTACTGCCAGGGGTCCCGCAGAAGCCTGGAGACACACGGACACTGGCCTGAGGCCTGACAGGGACCGAAGGAGTCCCGACCCAGGAGAGATGCAGTCCTCACGTTTTCAGGACCCTGAGGAAAGCGGACGGAAACCCAGAGGCCACCTGAGATCTGCTCCCACCACCTGGGAGAAAGGTCTGCCAGTCACTGCCATGCTGTGTGCCCTGGACCAGCCTCCTGCCCTCTCTGGGCATGTGAATGATTTTCATCCACATCAGAACAGTCTCAGCCAAAGGGCTAGATGTGGGGTTTCAGCTTTGGATAGGGATATGGGTACCCGTGGACACCCACCGAAGTCACATCTCCTGAACTTGAACCTGAACTAAAGCATTTCCTAGACTGTCTCCACGCTCCATGCTTGTCCTGCCTCCAGACATGAGGAGATGTCATCTCGAGGTCTCTCAGGTTGCTCTTGAAGTGTTATTCACTGTGGGAAGCACCCCAGCAGGTGCCGGATCCAATGTCCCCATTTCACAGCAGGAGGTCCTGGTCCACTGAAGTCCCACCAAGACAAGACCTGGTCCTAGCAGGACAAGCTTTTGGTCTCTTTTTGGCCCTTTTGGCCCTTTTGTGAATGGCAGAATTACCAACATCCACTGCCCCTTCTTTGGTTTCAGTAACAGAACTGAGCACGTGCCATCCAACCGGGGCTCCTGCTGTCCAGCCCTGCTCCCCCTCAGAGACAAGTGGGGAGCGATGAGCATCACTTCTGAGTCCTGCATTACAACAACAGGGCACGTACTCCCCTCTTTCTCTTTCTCCACATGTGGCTAGAACAAGGACAAGGTGGTCACAAACCAACCTCAGCCAAGGAGACAGGGCTAGTCAGAGTGTGGTCCAGGGACCTTATCAGAAACCCAAATTCTCGGGCCCCACCCCAGCCCTACTGGGTCAAGATCTCTGGGGATTCTGTGGAATTCTCAGGATCCGTGCTGTCACCAGGCCTCCATGTGACTCTGTGGCATGCTGAAGTTTGAGAAGCGCTGTTCCAGAGAATGGCAGAACAACAAGATGGAAGTGGCCTGAAGTCCTGGCCCGCCCGTGGGCACACCTGGATGGCATGCACACACCTGTGCATACCCCAGGACGGCATGCACACACCTGTCCATACCCCTGGACGGCATGCACACACCTGTCCATACCCCTGGACGGCAGGCACACACCTGTCCATACCCCTGGACGGCATGCACATGCCTGTCTATACCCCAGAACGGCATGCACACGCCTCTGCATACCCCTGGATGGCATGCACACGCCTGTCCATACCCCAGGACGGCATGCACACACCTGTCCATACCCCTGGACGGCAGGCACACACCTGTCCATACCCCTGGACAGCATGCACACGCCTGTCCGTACCCCAGGACGGCATGCACACACCTGTGCATACTCCTGGACGGCATGCACATGCCTGTCCATACCCCAGGACGGCATGCGCACGCCTCTGCATACCCCAGGACGGCATGCACATACCTGTGCATACTCCTGGACGGCATGCACATGCCTGTCCATACCCCAGGACGGCATGCGCACGCCTCTGCATACCCCTGGATGGCATGCACACGCCTGTCCATACCCCAGGACGGCATGCACACACCTGTCCATACCCCTGGACGGCAGGCACACACCTGTCCATACCCCTGGACAGCATGCACACGCCTGTCCGTACCCCAGGACGGCATGCACACACCTCTGCATACCCCAGGACAGCATGCACACGCCTGTCCATACCCCAGGACGGCATGCACACACCTGTGCATACTCCTGGACGGCATGCACATGCCTGTCCATACCCCAGGATGGCATGCGCACGCCTCTGCATACCCCTGGATGGCATGCACACGCCTGTCCCTACCGCTGGACGGCATGCACACGCCTCTGCATACCCCTGGATGGCATGCACACGCCTGTCCATACCGCTGGACGGCATGCACACGCCTGTCCGTACTGCTGGATGGCATGCACACGCCTGTCCATACTGCTGGACGGCAGGCACATGCCTGTCCATACCCCAGGACGGCATGCGCACGCCTCTGCATACCCCTGGATGGCATGCACACGCCTGTCCCTACCGCTGGACGGCATGCACACGCCTGTCCATACTGCTGGATGGCATGCACACACCTGTGCATGGTATCAGGAGAGGGAAGAGCTGTTTCAGCTCCTCTATCTGGGGCTCCAGTCAGAGCAGCCAGACCCATTCCTTTACTAACACAGTGAGTTTCACATCCAGAACACCTCCACCTCATTCTGTTTGCCCCGTCTCCCCTCTGGGGCCCCCGCCACGAGCCAGCCGAGGTTTGCACAGGTAGGAGAGCGGCCCCGGGGTACTCACCTTCACAGGACACACCATCCGCCATGATGGCATAGCCAGGAAAGCAGGAGCACATGGCTGTGTCCCCAACGATTCTGCACACCTGCTTACAAGGCCCGTTGTCTGAGGAAAACCACATGGAGATCAGAGACGACCGGGCTTGTCACCTCCGGCTCCAGCAGAGGGTCCTGGGAGCCAAGGAACCCCAGCCCCAGTCCTTTCCACAAGATCCCCCGGTAAATCGGCTCATACGCCAGCTGGTGTCGGGGATGATGTTCAGGACCTCCCACTGCCACCGCCGCTCAGATACCAAACCCCTCCCTGGAGTCACAGTGCTGGCAGAGAGGAGGGGACAGAGAGACAGGGAAGGAGGGAGAGAAAGGATACGGAGACAGGAGGAACAAGACAGAGGGGAAGAGAGGAAGAACAAAGAGAACTTTCCACACAGGTCTGCAAGCAGTCTCCAAGACAGTTTCTTAAGCAAGGATTCTATTCTTTCCATATTATAGGACCTGAGATGAAAAGTCGCTAACTGACTTGCTTGGGGTCACACCCTGGCCCTAGGCTCCCCCTCCCCCACATACAACCTCATCTCCTCAGCTACACTCTCAACTCTTGACCTCCAGACAGGCAAGACCAACCAAATTCCCGAAGCAGAAGCACCCCTTTGGCAGGAGACCATCTCGCACATGCCCGGCACTGGGGAGCTCACGCCCCGCAGGCGGCCCAGACCCACTCCATGGCCCAGGTTACCTTTGCAGGTGTTGGGCTGCGGCACTGGTAGCATGATGGTGTTGGAGGCCACTTGGGAGGGATCTGGCTTCAGTGCAGACTCCTCTGCAGCCTCTGGCTGTGGGGGATCACCATCTGTCATGGGCAGGACAGACAGGAGGGGGACAGCTCATGCCTTCAGCCTGGCCTCAGGCTCTTCTCACACCCTGGGCACCACACCAGGCATTTGACAGAGACTGCCTTGTTTAATCCTCTCCTACCCATTTCATAGGACAGAAAACTGAGGCTCAGAAAGCAACGTACCCCAGGCAAAATCAATCTCACAGCTATTTGGGGTGGAGGAGGAGAGGAAGGAGGGGAGTGAGTTTCTAGACTAAAAACGTATCTAACCCTGGACAGCTGATGGACAGAAAGCCCCCCAGACCAGGGACTGAGGCAGCCTCCTAGGTTGCCTGTTGAAGCCTGACCACCTCAGGCCGAGTGCTGGGGACAGTTTAAGTTGAGTTGGTGGGAGCTTCTGTAGCCTGGGTCCTAGCCCTGCACTGGGATCGAGGGTGGGGCACTGGGGCTGCCCACGCAAATGGAGCTTCAGCTGGAGCAGAGGGTTTCAACCTGTCCACCCGGCCTTACAAACCCCACTGCTAGGGGCCTCCAGTTCCCACGGGTTCCAGTGTGTAGGGTGACAGGAGGGGAAGGAGCCCATTGTGCCCATCACAGGAACACCGTGCTCCTCTGGCAAGCTCAGCCCTGCCGCAGCCGTCTGGGCCCTTACCTGGACGGCAGGTGCGGCCGTCGTCCTGCAGTGAGAAGCCGGGAAAGCAGGCACAGTGGTAGGAGCCCACGGTGTTGATGCAGAGATGCTGGCACAGCTCCCCGGGGAGGAGCAGGCACTCATCCTGGTCATCACCGGGCAGGCTGTTGGGCAGCTCAGCCTCCGCGCCCAGGGACAGGGCCTCCCGGCTCGCCAACTCTGCCTCTGCAACTAGAGCGGGGGTCAGTGCTCGCGATGGGACACGGGCTGGCCCCAGCAGGTGGCTGACACTGTAAGCCCCCGGGAAATCAGTGTAGGCCCTCCTCAGAATCTTCTGTGTGCCCAGCTAAGATAGCGCAGATGGACAAAGCATGGACGCATGGATGGATGGATGGATGGATGGATGGATGGATGGATGGATGGATGAACGGATGAAGAGACGAACAAACAGACCTCCAACAATAAGAATGAACCCATCAGAGCCAGGCCCAAGTCTTTATGCCCTGCAATATGACAGGGCCAGGCTCATAACAGTCCCCAGAAAGCTTTGGCTAAAGTGTTGAACTAGATCCAGACCCCTGATCTCAGTGACATCTGGGAAGACCACCCCTAGCAACAGAAAGGACCCCAACATGTGTTCTGTCAGATGGGGATCTGAACTCTCACTTGGGCCTTCCGCAGCCATGTCCCCTTGGGCAGCACTGGGTCTCTCCAGCCTCCCAGGGCTGCCATGGGGAGCAGGTGGGAGAGGCAGAGAAGGCTCCTGGGGCTGAGCTGCCTTGGAGGCTCTTCATATACCAGTAATGGAATGGGGCAGGGGACCCGCAGCCCTCCATATTTACAGTCAGCTTGGGACTTCAGCCTAGCTCACTGGCCCCAGGCAGCAGAGCCGCCCAAGAGACCAGCTGCATGAGGTCACATCTGAGAAACATGTTTCGTATTGAGGGTGTTTACACTGTGCTCCAGCCCAGTCCGCCCTGGCCTGGTGCATGCAGGCGGGGCCATGGCAGCTGGTGGGCTGGCCCGGAGACCTAGCGCTGCAGGTGGGCAGATGGGCCTGGGCCCAGGGCTCCGCCGAGCGTGCTGAGGGCCGGACAGCATGTCTAGGGTTCGTGCTCAGCTCACCCTCACCAGCATGCTCTTCATACCATATTCTTGGCAGGGGGAAACTGAGGCTCAGAGGAGCAAAGTGATTTGCCCAAGGTCACCTAAGCAGGACGGGAACCCAGGCCAGTCTGACCCTACCATCTATGTCTCCTGAGGCCCAGGTTACCCACCAGTTCCCCACTGGAGGAGAGGAACCTGCACCTCTGGCCCTGTCCCCACCCTCTGACTCCTAAGGCCAAACTTTCCCCCAAATTTTACCTTAAACCAAACCCTTCTGGGTACTTACCAGACCTTCACAGCACTGCTCCACCAGGCCCCTACAGCCAACCCCAGCAAGTGGTATTTCCTTGGACTGGACACAGATCTGTGTCCACGCTAGCCTGGTAAGGCCGGCCAGTCCCTCTTAGCAGAGTCCCTGTGGGCTCACTGGGACACCCTCATCAGGCTCCTGCTGGCCCACAGGCACAAAGAAGGCTAATGGTCATGAGACCAGGAGACATCCCTGGCTAGGGTGACAGCAACTGGGCATGGCAGCTGGAACAGGGACCACAGCACATGGCAGTCAGAGGAAGGAGGAGACCCCAGGGACACGGAAGGCTGGAAGTTCTAAGACTGCTCAGGCTCCAGGCTCTGCACTGGTACCAGAGCTCCCACCCACATAGCCAACAGCTGCTCGGGGGCAGGCTCTGGGCAGGGGCACAGAGGAAGAGGGCACAGGCCTGATCAGCCCTCAAAGGGCTCATGGTGGTGAAGGGGAGGCCACCAAGCAAACCCAGCATTCATTCAGTTATTTGCTAGTGACTCTTCGGGGCCAAGCACTGGGAATTCAGGGAGAAAGACAGTGCTGTCCTGAAGGGGCTGATCAGCGGGTGGGGCACCATTTCTGAATGCATTCTCTATACTAGTTCTATCCTGTACCCTGAAGACACGGAATGACATAGCTGACAGGGATGGAGGGCAGATGGATGGAGGAAGGTGAATGAATGAATGAGTGAGAGGTGTGCTGCTGGGTGGGTTGGTGAATACATGAGCAGACGGACAGAAAAAGGATGGATGGTTGGATGGATGGATGGATGGACGGATGGATGGACGGATGGATGGACGGATGGATGGACAGATAGATGGATAGGCAGAAGGGTAAACGGCTGGGTAAGTGGACGGGTGGATGCTCATGTGGCTGGGTAGATACATGAATGGAAGGACGGATGTGTGAGTGGCCCGATGAGGGGACACGGGAATGGACAGTGTAGTAGGATGAATGGGTGGAGAAATGGACCAGAGTCAGGAGGATGTGCCGGGGATGATGAAATGGATAGATGGATGGATGGACAGAAGAGTGGATGGGGAGGTGCAGGCGGACATGGGAGGGTGGAGAGTGAAAGGGTAGCAGGAAGTTGGTGGTTCGGTGCGGGGTGTGGATGGTACATACATAGCTGGATGGGATCACCATCTCAGGAATAACAGGGCAGAGGCCACCATCAGAGGCCACAGAAGAACTGTACCCAGAGCAGAGCTTGCCACAGGTGACAGTGGACCCCGGGTTCCCACAGAAGGCGAGAGGACACCCAGCCTTGGCTGGAAGCCCCAACAGCTATCTGTGCCCCTCACTCACCTCTCCGTGGTACGGCTTCAGGCTCTGGAGGCCGGCGGACCTCAGGCACAATGAGGGGGTCTTCACCCTCACAGCAGGAGAGCATGACGTGGTTGCAGGGGTAGCCCAGGTTGGGGTTGGACTCACACGAGTGGCCCTCAGCCCGCACACGGAGCCCCAGGCCACAGCAGTCACAGCATTGCTGGAGAGAGACGCACCATCACTGCCCACAGCCCGGCCCCTCGGAGCTCATCGGCCTTCCCCATGGACTGTAAGCCCGGGGGACTCACTCAGGGGCCACACATGACCTCTCCAGAAGAAAGACCGCATTCCCCAGCTCCCTGGGGCCACACATGACCTCTCCAGAAGAAAGACCGCATTCCCCAGCTCCCTGGAAGCTCAGTGTGGCCACTGGACTAAGTTCTAGCCAATACAGTGGAAGTGAAACACTGTCCTCAAGAGAGAGGCTCTTCTTAGCCCCACGTTCACAACAGTATTCACATTAGGCAAGAGGCAGAAGCAACCCAAGTGCCATCAGCGCAACGTGTCATAACCACACGATGGACGGTTATTTAACCTTGAAAAGGAGAGAGCATCTAACACACACTACAATGTGGGTGACCTTGAGGATGTGAAGTGAAGTGAAATAAGTCAGATACAAAAAGAAAAAACAGGGGCACCTGGGTGGCTCAGTCATTAAGCGTCTGCCTTCAGCTCAGGTCATGATCCCAGGGTCCTGGGATCGAGCCTTGCATCGGGCTCCTGGCTCAGTGGAAAGCCTGCTTCTCCCTCTCCCATTCCCCCTGCTTGTGTTCCCTCTCTCACTGTCTCTCTCTGTCAAATAAATAAATAAAAATCTTTAAAAGAAAAAAAAAAAGAAAAAACAGAAACAGAAAGCCCTGTGAGAGCAGGCCTTTTCATGTGCTGTTCATTTCTGCATCCTTAATGCCTAACGTGGCCCAGTACAGGCTGGTGTTCAACAAATAGTTCCTGAATGAACTGGCCACTCCAATAGCTGATGATGGTTTCTATGCAGATGAAGAGCCCCCCAAACCTCCTACGGAGGAGTCCCACAGGGAGCCTAACCCCCCAGCCTGCGAGGAGCTCGGGCCCAGGCTACGGATGCCACAGGTCGGGCTTGCCTTGTACAAGGAGACGCCACAGGTGTCGTTGTCCTCAGCCCCACAGGCCTCGCCCTCCTTGGCCCCCATGACGCCACCCATGCAGCTCTTCTCCTTCAAGTAGGACACACAGCAGTGCTTCTGGGCTGTCCTGCAACAGAGGTGTGCCTCAGCCCTGCCTGAGTGCCGGCCCCCATCCTCCCAGTGACCCCACCAGGAGGGATGACTGGTCCCATTTCCCAGAGGAGGACACGGAGGCTCAGAGAGGGAAGGCCCTGCCAGAGGTCCACTGCAAGCAAGGCCCGTGCTGGTGTGGGGGACTCGGCAAAGCCAGCGCACCCCCCATCAAAGAACGTGGGTTCTGTGTCTGAGCTTCACCAAGAACACTGGACTCCACACTGTCTATCCCTGACCAGTGTGGGAGGCGGTCAGCATTCTGAGGTCCCCACAGGGCTAAGGAGAGGGAAACTCAACCCCAGGAAGCACAGGGCAGCTCAGCCTGGAAGAGAGCAGCCTCCAGGCCCCTCGGCCGTGTGCCCCATATCTATAGGGCTGCCCTGGGCAGCCAGCACACAAAGAGGGGGGGCCGCCAGGAGGTGAGGTTTAGCCTCACTTCAGAAAGGGCACATCCCAGTGGGAGCTATTCAGTGACGGAACTGCCTGTCTATGAAGTAGTGAGTTTCCCATCACAAGAGGGATACAAGGACACTTCAGGGCCACTAAGCTCAAAACTCCTGAACAATGCATGTTCTACATCCTAAGCAGCCCTCAAACTGGCAGGATGACAAAAGGGAAGGGAAAGGGACAAGGTTAGAATTTAAATGTCTCTAAAGTAGGCAGGGAGGGCTAGACATTAGGAAACAGGGGCTCTAATTCTGGCCATGCTCCCAAGGAGCCGTGTGGCTTTGGGTGAATCATATCACCTCTCTGAACCTTCCTCCTTATCTAGAAAAATAAGTAGGTTGGGAAAGAAGGCAACCCTGGGAAAAAGGAGAGGTGAATGGCTGACCAAGACATCTTCCCAGTGTAGCACAGAGGGGCAAAGGTACAAATGATTCCTCCGCAGAGAACACTAGAGTCAGAGAAAACAATCAACACAGACAACAGAGGACAGGTGAGGGGCCAGCCTTCTGGAGACCCCAGGGTAGCAGAGAGGGGAAAGAAAGGAGGGCTGAAGGCTCCCGGTTCCAAGCTGAGGAGGAAAATCTCACGTGGGCTGAGCACGAGTGAGTGAGGCACCTCACTGTTCCCAGGTGATACGGCCCTTTAACACTGGCTCCAAACTGTACGCTCTCCTAACCGTGCTCATCGGTCCAGCTACAGATGTACGTGGCTCGTTTATTCCTGCAGCCAGCCTTGAGCTCTCCACACCTGGAGAAGGCCCGGCCGGCGGGCTCCTGGCAGCCACAGCGTGCACGCGGAGACAGGTGGAGCAGATGCACCCCCCTTGCACTGCCGGGGCCCACGCAGAGCAAGCAGGGGTCTGGAAAAGGTGAACGGGCCGGGCCACTCTACCTGCTCCGGGGTGCCCACCCTACCTGCAGGCGTCACCCTCGGCGCCACTCTCGGGGATTTCCAGGCACTCGTCATTGTCGATGGCCCACTGCTGTCCAGCCGCACAGCACGTCTCGATCAGATCCTTCGTGGACACTGTGGGTGGCAACACAGGCAGAGTCACCACCCTAGAGGAGGCACCCGGTTCCAAGGTGTCCAGAGTCAGCAGGTGTAGGAGATGCTGCTGGGGCTGTCAGGACCCCCATGCCCAGGCAGGTGACTCACTCACCCCCACCCCCTGCAGCTGTGCAGGGTGGCTGCTAGCAGTTCCCAAGTACGACCTGCTTCGGAGAGCTGCCTGCGAGCTGAAGTCCACCCCACGGAGGAGAAGGCTGGCAGAACTATGGCCAATCAGTGACTAGTGGGGGTACAAAAACCTAGCCCTGCCTCAAGGGGGCCAGTGTGTGGGGCCACTCGCACTCCAGAGCTCCCAGTGGGATCGGGGGCATTGGCTAGCTCTTTCCCTGCCCCCTCCCCAGGCCGATTCTCCAAATGAACCACCACATGCACAAAACCCTCAAGTCAGGCTCTGCTTCTTTTTTTTTTTTAAGATTTTATTTATTTACTTTTGGGGTGGGGAAGAGAGAGAGTGAGCATGAGCAGGGGAAGAGGGGCAGAGGGAGAGGGAGAAGCAGACTCCCCGCTGAGCAGGGAGCCCAACACAGGGCTCAATCCCAGGACCCCAGGATCATGACCTTTAGCTGAAGGCAGCTGCCTGACTGAGCCACCCAGCTGCCCCTCAGGATCTGCTTCTGAGGAACCTGACCTAAGCACCAAGACAGGACAAGGCATAAGAATCAATAGCAACAGCGAGGGAAGTTTAAAACTCATCTAGGAGGGGTGCCCGGTTGGCTCAGTGGGCTGAGCATCCGACTCTTGATTTTGGCTCAGGTCATGATCTCAGGGTCATGAGGTCCAGCTGAGCAGGGAGCCTGCTCGAAATTCTCTCTCTTCCTTCTTTTGCCCCTCCCCCCACCACACTTGCTCGCTCGCTCTCTCTCACTCTCTAAAAAAAAAAAAAAAATCTCATCTAGGAAAGTTAGTGGAGAAAATATTTGTGTGGCTGGGAGAGCAGGAGGAGGAAGGGGTAGGGGAATGTCTTAAAACTGAAAGGCACAGACCACAGCTTAAAAACAGATGAATTTGCCCACCTCAAAATTAAAATTCTTTGTATAACAAAGAACCCCAGGGACAAATAGAAGACTGATGACAGGTTAGGAGACATTTTTGGAATGCCTAGAACTGGCAAAGAATTGCCATTGAGAAAACAGAATAATCTCCTGAAAATTAACATAAAATACACCCCAAAGTAAAATACCTATTAAACTGGAAAAATCAGAAAGAGTGATACATGCCACGCACAGGTGGGAGCCCTCATGCCCTGGGGGTGGAAATGGTCACTGGCACAGCCAGTCTGGAAGGACATAAGGCATCACTGACACAATTAAGTAGACACATCGTCCTGGACTCAGTGTTTTTGTTCCTGGCTGTGCATTCCAGGGAAGTCCTCACCCAGGCCCATAAAGCAACCACTACAAGGATGCCATACTTTGGCGTCATTTGTGGAAGCGGGTGTTCATCAGTGGAGAAGTGGCTGAATAGAATTTGGGGATGTCCTCCATGGAGGACTCCACAGCTGTCAGAAATAACAGACTAGATGTACACACACAACACCATGAAGCTGGACACACATACACACAGCAAGAGGGAGTGGCACAAAAAAGCACTGGGGGGAAAAGGAAGAAACCAGGTGAGATCTGTTACACAAATTAAAAATACTGCATTCAAAATCACAACACACATTTTGCACATAAATTAAAAACACACACACATATGCAAATTAAACAGAAGAGAGCAGTTGCCTCTGGTGGGGCAGAGGTTGGTGATGGGGAAAGGGATAAAAGGGAGTAAATACATAAATAAAACAGGAGAGAGTCTTACAGAGACAATGATGTGTAAGGTGCCAGAAAATGAATATAATTAACCCAACCATTTGCTTCTGAGGCCTAAAAATAAATGACATGAAAAGATAAAGCACATCTAGGCCAACAGACACATAAAAAGGTGTTCAACATCACTAATTATCAGGCAAATGCAAATCAAATCCACAATGAGATATCACCTCACACCTGTCAGAATGGCTACTATAAAAAACACAAGGAACAACAAGTGTTGGGGAGGATGTGGAGAAAAGGGAACCCTTGTGCATGCTGGTGGGAATGCAAACTGGTGCAGCCACTGTGGAAAATAGTATGGAGGTTCCTCTAAAAATTAAAAACAGAAATACCTCATGATCCGGTAATTCCACTACTGGGTATTTACCCAAAGAAAACAAAACACTGATTTGGAAAAGATAACTGCACCCCTCTGTTGATTGCAGCATTATTTATAACAGCCAAGATATGGAAGCAACCAAAATGTACATCTATAGATGAATGGATAAAGAATGTGGCACATGTACACAATGGAATATTATTCGGCCCTAAAAAAGAATGAGGTCTTGCCATCTGCAACAACATGGATGGAGCTAGAGGGTATTATGCTAAATGGAATAAGTCAGACGAGAAAAACAAATACCATATGATTTCATTTACGTGTGGAATGTAAAAAACAAAACAAAAAAGCAAATAAAAAAAACCCAAAGAAAAGAGCCTCTTAAATACAGAGAACAAGCTGGTGGTTGCCAGAGGGGAGGTGATGGGGGGATGGGCGAAATAACAAAAAGGATTACGAGATACAAACTTCCAGTTATGAAATAAACAGAGATGAAAAGTACAGCTTAGGGAATATAGTCAATAATATTGTAATAACATTATATGGTGGCTACATTTATTGTGGTGAGCACTGAACAATGTATAGTATTGTTGAATTGATATCTTCTACACCTGAAACTAATATAACATTGTATGCTATGATCCTTCAATAAAAAATTTTAAACCAGAAAAAGGTAAAGCTCATCTAGAATACCTATATCCATGCTGGGGGGACAGCAGGGTGTAATGGAATAACTCTGAGCCTGGGTCCACATCTTTGTGCTACCATGTATAGCCATTTCTTCTCTCTAAAGACTTAGTGTCCTTCTCTACTATGAGGACCTTTAGCTGCACAACTGCTGAAGCCTACAAAGACCTCTAAATATCCTTGAGCAGTTCACATAATCTAGCAGAGCTGAGGAACAAATGTGCCAATGGATGTCAGCAGCCTGCAAGGTTCCAGGGAAAGAGTGACAGCTCACTGAGAATCATCAGCTTCATCTGCTGAGTGGGCATTTCAAGTTATTGAACTTTTCTAAGTTTCAAGTCCCTTTCTGTAAAAGAGGGAAAATAAGTTTTCGTAACAACCTGAGGTCTGTACCAGGAGGAATGAAAAGAATTATCTACCAGAAACAAATAGCAAATATCACACTCAGTGGTGAAACATCAGACACCTGTCCCACTGAAGTCAGAAATGTGACAAAAATGCCTATTGACACTCTGTTTAGTGTTGTCCTAGAGATACGAGCAGATGCAATAAGGTAAGAAAAAAAAAGAGGCAGTAGAAATATTAGAAACAAAGAGATGATGGTCATTCTTTGCAGATGTTATACGGTTTCATCTTTCTAGAAAATCCAAAGGAACCAAAACTAACACAGTATTAAAATGAATGCTAAGGAATAATAATAATAATAATAAATTATACAGTAGCCAAAAACAAAATCAAGATGCTCAATTTAGTGCTTTCCTATACAAGAGTAAAAATAGAAAAGGTAATAGAAAAAAATCTCATTCAAAACAGAAATAGACCTAGAAATAAATCTATCATAAACATGCTAAATCCACATGAAGAAAAAAAATTGTCTAATAGATATAACAGTATATTTTATTAGAAATATATCCCATGTGTCTGGATGGGAAGATTCAGTACCTTGAAGACATTAATTCTCCTCCTTTTAATCTACAACTTCAATGCAATACAAAGTCCCAACATAATTTGTCATGAAATTTGTCAAGCTGATTCTAAAATTCATCCAAAATTGGAAATGTCTAAGAACACCGAAGAAAAATTCTGAAAAGAAAAAGAGCATATTTTAAAGTTCTAATAACTAAAGAGACAAGGAGATCAATGAAATGATAGAATTTAGAAAGAGAACTATGTGCATATGGGAACATCATATATGATAAAGGCGACATTCAAACTCAATGTAGAAAGGATTGAATATATGATGTTGGGACCGACCTCACACTGCACACAAAAACAAATTCCAAATCTAAAGGCAGTATTAGAGGAAAACCTAAGAAAATAATTTTAGGATAAAGAGAGCTGTTTTCAAAAGTAAAATCCACAAAAAAATGAAATTGGACCCTCACACCTCACACCATATACAAAAATCAACTCAAAATGGATTAAAAACTTAGATGTAAGGCCTGAAACTGTAAACTCCTAGAAGAAAACACAGGGGAAAATATCCTTAACATCAGTCTTGGCAGTGAGTTTTTGGAAGACACCAAAACACAAGCAACAAAAGCAAAAATCAACAAATGGGACTCCATCAAACCAAAAAGCTTCTGTACAGCAAAAGAAACCATCAACAAAATGAAAAGGCAACCTGCAGAATGGGAGAAAATATCTGCAAACCACATATCTGATAAGGGGTTAATATCCAAAATATATAAGGAACTCATACAATTCAATAGCAAGAAAAATTAATTTTATTTAAAAATGGGCAAAGGACCAAAATAGACATTTTTCCAAGGACATATAAATGGCCAATAGGTATGTGAAAAGATGCTCAACATCACTCATCACCAGAGAAATGCAAAGCAAAACTTCAATGAGATGTCACCTCACACCTGTTAGGGACGCTAATATTTGACAAGAGATAACAAGTATTGGTGGGATGTGGAGAAAAGGGAACCCTGTACACTGTTGGTGGAGGTGTAAATTGATGCAGCCACTCTGGAAAACAGTATGGAAGATCCTCCAAAATTTAAAAATAGAACTAACCATATGGTCCAGCAATTCCACCTCTGGGTATATATCTGAAGGAAATTAAAGCTTAGTCTCAAAAAGATACCTGTACCCCCATGTTTACTGCAGCATTATTTGCAGTAGCCAAGACATGGAAGCAACCTAAGCGTCCACTGATGGATGAATGGGTAAAGAAAATGTGGTATATACATACATATATACATATGTATGTATATAAATGTATATGCACATATCAATGTGTATGCATATGTACGTACAGGTGTGTATATATATGTATGTGTGTGTATATATGTACACATACATACCTACATATATAATGGAATATTATTCAGCCATAGAAAAGGAGATCTTGCCATTTTCAGGAACATGGATGGACCTAGCGGGTATTATGCTAAGTGAACTAAGTCAGCCAGAGAAAGACAAATACTGTAGGATCTGACTTATATGTGGAATCAAAAAAAAGCCAAACTCAAAGAAACAGAGTCATCTGGGGGCTGCCCGGGAATAGGGGGGCCCCTCCGGGGAGATGGGGAGATGTTGAGCCAAGGGTACAAGCTTCCATCCAGTTATAAGATGAATAAGTTCTGGTGATCTAATGCACAGGATGGTGACTAGTTACCAATACTGTATTGTGTGTTTGAAAGTTGCTATGAGAATAGATCTAGACGTGTTCTCACCACAAACAACAACAAAAAATGGCAACTCTGTGCCGTGATGGATGTATTACCTAACGTTACTGTAGTAATCAGCTCACAATACATATGTAGATCAAATCATCACACTGTGTACTTAAATTTACACAATATTATATGTCGATTATATCTCAATAAAGCTGGGGGAAAAAAGAAATAAAATCCACAAGTAAAAAGGAAAACCTTAATACAATAAAAGCATAAAATCCCTGTATGGCAAGTGACAGCTTATCCAACCAGCCCCAGTTACTCTCATCGCATCACTCATTTTTAAGGATCCTCATAGCACTTATCACTATGTGAAATCTTGTTTATTTATGAGTTTCCTTCTTGTCTGTTTCTTTCTCTACAAAGGCACGTGAATCTCTGTGGCCACTGGAAGTGATGCCACCATTCCATGCTTAATCCTTTCTCATTACACTCTGGGCACGTGGAGTCATGTCTCACTTGAATACTTCTGGTGATAGGGAGCTCACTCCACCTAGGCAGCTTATCCCTTCTCTGCATAGCTCAAGTTCACATCGTTCTTTTACTGGACTCAACTCTTACTCCCTAAGCCTTCTCCAAGATTGCCTTACTGAGATCAGGATATTGCAGTTGATCCCTGGGTCTTAGCCAGGTGACTTGAGATGGGTGCCCTATTGAAATAACTGTAACAGCTGAAATGAAGTGTGGGCTAGTGCCAGGCTCGGGTCCAAGCACTTTCATTCTTACAGTTATGATGAGTGAGTACTCTTGTCTCCCCACTTTACAGATCAGGTGGTGAGTTAGAAGTCCCAAGCCTCAGTTTCCCCTCTTCTCTTCCCCTCTCCAGGCCTCAGCTTCCCCACATTCGTGGCATGGGTGACTTGATATAGCTGATCCTGAAGGCCCTGTCTGAAAATCTGACCAGCACCATCCTGAGAGGGGGTTCTGCTTCCCTGTGGATTGAATGGTGTTCTCCTCCTGCCCCCTCCTTGATCAGAAGCCAGGTTTCAGCCTGTGTTTGGCAGACTTCCCACCATTCTCCCCTGGCCTTTCCCACCCTGACTTCCCTCTGTTTCAGACAAAGGAACTCAGAGGCCGTGAACCCATATGCTGGGAGGGCCACCCACTTGGAACAGGAGGGGGCCAAGCCTGGCACTGCTTGGTACTGTCCAAGACGTGGGAGGCAGAGCCAGGCAAAGCCCCACAAGATGTATACCTCCATCTCCTCATCCAGAAGACACCCCCTCCATTCCCCACCCCAGTGCTTCAAGGCTCAGCCCAGAGGCCCTCTCCTCCAGGTCTCCTTCCTTGACCACCCCCTCTGAGGTCCCCAGCCTGTCTTTCTCTCTGGTTCTTTTTAAGTTCCCAGGCACCACCATTCAGATTTCCAGTCCTAGGATTCTTCCTTTCTCTGTCTCCACCCCGGCCCTGGCTGATCTCATCCAGCTCTGAGCTTCAAGTGCCTGCTCCACCTCGACCCCTCCCACACATGTGTCTCCAGCCATAGTTTTGTGCGCGCGCGTGCGCGCGCGTGCGCGCGCGCGCACACACACACACACACACACACACACACACACACAGCTGGCTAAGGAACCACCACCAGTGCTCCCTGGTGCTCCCACCACCAGAATCTGTTCAGCAACCGATTTCCCTCAAACCACCTCTCCCCAAGGTCTCCCCTGCATCAGTGAAGGGCCCCCAGTAACCTCAGGACCCTCCTGCACCAATTCCTCATTCCTCACCTCCCTCCATCACTCAGCGGGCCATCTCCAAAGTGCATTCCAGTCTACCCACCTGGCCTCTCACTCCACCCACACCTCTTGATCCGACAGGGTCCCTGTTCCCACAGGTGTCCTCCTCCAGGCCATCTTCCCGAGGGTGTCAGAATGAGTCACAAATATAAATCAGATTGTGTCTCTCCTTGGCCTACGGGCCCAACAGTCCCCCTTTCTTTACAAAGACCTGTTGACTGCCTCACCCTCATCTCCTTTCTGTGACCCTCTTTCTCACTCATTCTCTCCACTCCTTGAACTCCCTAGGCTCATTCCTGCCCCAGGTCCTTTGCATGTACTCTGCTTTCTGCCTGGAATCCTCTGCTCTTTTCCTGTGCCCTGCCCCACTCCCACTGTCTACACAGCTGTCCCTTCTTCTTCAGGGCTCTCACCTCCTCAGAGAGGAGCTCCCTGACTTCTGTAACTAAACTAACCTCTATGCCAACCCTCATCACACCACCCTACTTCCCTGGCCTTCCCTGGTCCCAATCAGCTCAGGGAACCTGTGGTCCACAGACCCCTCCTGGAAGGCCACTGCCCTCCAGGATGAAGCACCCCTCCCTGGTGGGGCAATCACAGCCCAGAGTCATGTCCAGCTCTCACCCTCTACCCTAGCCCCACATGCTTCTCCTTGCCACTCTGTCTTTGTACATGCTGGTCCAGGTTGGGAACATCTTTCTCTGTGTTGTCCAACTAACCATCCCTAACCAGCCAATCCACATGTGACTCCCTGCCTCTCCACCTGCTGAGCTCCCACTGGCACCCACCTCCAACCCGGGGGGGGGGGGGGGGGGGTTGGGCAACAGCCCCCTCCTCTGGCTTCATTCACATCAGCACTTGGTACATACTTGCACTGTGATACTGTCAGGGGACATGTTTGTCTCCACCACCAGACTGAGAGGGTCTCAGAAGCCAAGAATGGGTCTGAGTCCTCTCAAGGCTCCCAGGGCCCGGGGCTGAATCGAGCATCCCAGGCCCTCAGTGTATACCATCTCATGGAAAACTTACATCAACAACATGAGGTTGGATGATTATCTTGATTTTCCAGATGTGTAAATAGAGTTTAAGATACACAGCCCAGCGCACAGGCTTAGGAAAATGCGGGAGAAGAACGCAAGTGTGGCCTGTCCACCTGGCCCAGACCACCTCTCTGCTGCGGTCTCCAGCGGGGGGCAGAGGGGTGCACGGACGCATCTCTACCATCGTTGTGAGCGTGGGCTAGGGGACATGGGCAAGTCACTCATCCTCTGAGCCTCAATTTCCTTGCCTGTAAAATGGGCAAATAACCTCTCTCCACCACACTTCACAGAGTGGGGAGGTGAGAAGATTCAATGCCTGGCAAACAACAGGTAACCAATACCTCCCCGGCCCTGGCACACAGGTGTTTGGTGACTACTCACCAAATAATTAATTAAAGAACAAGGGGACAGACCAATAAATGGGTGGATAGAACAATAACTCCAGCAGAGGAAGCTGGCGGGGCTTTCAGCAATCCCTCCCCGTCTTCTCTGTTCTCCTCCGGGCTTTCGCAGACTCCCCCACTTCTGGCCACTTTGCCACCTTGCCTGAGCTCTGGCCCAGAGCGTGTGTGGTGTCCCTCACCTGCTGGTTATCTGCAAGCACTGTGGATGGAACGGGAGGACATCTCCTGATATGACAGCTGCAGCCATGGCCCTCTCTCTGGTCTCCAGTGACATGGGCCAGCACCACATCATCCTGGCTTCCAAACGCTCTGCCAACCGCCTGCCTCACAGGCCCTGGCAGGAAGCCCGCCTCCCACATCCCCGAGTAGCAGAGGGAGAACAGACCCACTTTGGGAAAACAATTAACTTCGTCTAGTAAAGCCAATGATGCAGTGATCTCATTTTCAAGTACACACCCAGGAGAAACAGGTGCCCGTGGTCTCCACCCGGAGACCCACAAACAGAAGCCCCAAACTGCAAACAACCCAAGCACCCCTCGATGAGAAAGGGTGAATAAGCCATGGCAGGACCACACGTTGTGCGCAAATTCATTACAACCACACACAATAACATGGATGAATCACAGTAATGATCTTGGGGGAAGAAGCAAGTCACAGAAGAATACTGCAGATCGCCTTTTATATGAAGTTCAAAAACAGGGAAAAAAGCAAAACGACTGTACAGCTCTAAAGAAAAGGAAGGAACACATGCGCACAGAAGTCAGGATGGTGGGAACTGTGGAGTGGGAGGGGGTCAGGGCAGGTGGGCCCCAGCCTCTGTCCCCACAGCTGGTACCTCCAATGGGTGCCCACTTTAAGTGCTCCTTTAATTGTCATGTAAGTCCCATACGTGCTTCTATTCACAAACACTTCACAACGATAACATCACTGCAAAAGGTACTACGATTAGAAAATTCTAAGACTCAGACTAAAGACTAAGAGTATTTCCAATTGTGACCCACAGAGTGACTTTATGCCAGGCACAAAAGGACACAGATATGATTCTCCTTATATAGGGTACCTAGAATAGGCAAATATAGAGAGACAGAAAGTAGCATAGAGGTTACCAGAGGCTGGGGGAGGGAGGATGGGGAGTCAGCACTGGATGGGCACAGGATTTCAGTTTAGGAAGATGAAAAATTTCTGGAGATGGGGCGCCTGGTTGGCTCAGTTGGTTAAGCATCTGCCTTCAGCTCAGGTTATGATCTCAGTGTCCTGGGATCGAGCCCCACGTCAGACTTCCTGCTCAGTGGGGAGTCTGCTTCTCCCTCTGCTGCCCACCACCCTCCCCCGCCCCCACTTGTGCTCTCTGACTCTTGCGCTCTCTCAAATAAATAAAACCTTAAAAAAAAAAGTTCTGGAGATGGATGAAGTATACTTGTACAATGTGAATGTACTACATCTTATTGACTTAAAATTCGTTAAACTGGCCAATGTTATGTTACGTGTATCTTACTGCAATAAAAAGAAAATGATGCATTGCAGTGTAAAAAAAAAAATGTGACCCAGCACTTACCCCATCCAGAAATCTAACCTGCTGACAGACTCCCCTCCCCCATGAGCATAAACATGTATGACAGGGATGCTTGCTACCCCTGAATATGTGAGAGCAAAGGTCAGAAACAACCAAAATCTCATCAGTAGAGTGGTGATTAAATAATTGATGTTATATCTGTCCAGTCTTATGCAGATGTTAAAAAGAGTTAGGTAGATCTTCCTGCACTTATACGGTATGATTTCTGACTGTACTATGAAAAATTAAGAACAGGGGTGTCTGAGTGGCTCAGTCGGTTAAATGTCTGCCTTTGGCTCAGATCATGATCCTGGAGTCCCAGGATCAAGTCCCACATCGGGCTCCCTGCTCAGCGGGGAGCCTGCTTCTCCCTCTGCCTGGCATTCCCCAGCTTGTGCTCTCTCTCTCTCTTTCTCTGACAAAATAAATAAAATCTAAAAAAAAAATAAGTTATGCCTTATCATTTTAAAGGGATACACAGACATACATGGACTATTTCTGTAAGGACAGCCAAGACAGTAGTAACAGTGGTTGGCTCAGGGCAGGACCTGACCGTGGGAGGGAGGAAGCACACTGACATTTCACTGTTTGCCCCTTTTGTATTTTTTATGTGTTTCTTATCGTGTGCAGGTATTGCCCATTCAAGAGATATTCTATTATAAAAAGATTCTGAGATTCTGGAGATTGTAACCGCCTTTGATCACAGAACAATAGGTGCCCTGAACAATCTGGCTCAGAGGTCACGACCCCTCTGGACAGGCCCCTCTCCCAGACATTAAAGTCCTAAAGAATGGTGGCTTTGGAAATACTGCAGAAAAACGCGTGCACCTGGCAGGAGGGTGATGAGCAGGCCATCTCTGCCAGCACCCTGTTTGGACAGGATGTTTGAGGGGCCTGAGCAAACAGCCCAGCATTGCAGCTCTCTGCTCAGGGCAGTCTGGTATGCTTGGGGGCGGGGAACGGGTACCTGCAGGCCCTGGGAGCGCCTGGGATCCTCTTACACGGACTGTAAAGTGGACAAACAAGAAGGGTTCCTGAGCTCTGTCTTCTGTGCCAGGATCACACACACAGTGGTGACAAACAACCTGGGCTGAGCCCACCCACCAGGGCCCACCCAACTCAGGCCCTTAGAGATGCCCTCCCCTCCCCCCTTCCCTGCCCCAGAAGGGCAGTCCCCAGCCTCCGTTGCTCTTTCCAGCACCTCCCATCACCTGGCTTCCTTGTGTGGCAGGGTTTACTTCCTGCCCACCCTTGCCCAAGTCCGAGGCTGCAGGCTAGAGGCTGGTCTCTGCCCTGGCTGAGCCACCTGTGGGGCCCCATCTTGCACCCACTGCATCTACCCTCCAGCCCCAGAAAGAGGCCCCTGTGCACATCCCCAATTTACAGATGAGCAGGCGGCAGCCCAGAGAGGAGGCGCCATTTGCCCCGGACCACATGCCCAGCCAGGGGCAGCCGCAGGGGCCCACGGCAGCAGTGCGCTCCAGAGGGCAGGCTCCTGAGCAGAGCACCCGAGCAAGCAAAGGAGAGGATGAGGGAGGAGGGAGGCAGGGGGAGTTCAAGTTCCTCTCTAGCAGCTACTCCAAGGGAAGCAGGCCCCCCACTCCTCAGCTCCTTTCCCATTCTCACCATGGGCAGAAAAGCCCCTTGATTCCTGACAAAGCCAACAAGGCAGTGGGGGGAAGATGGCCTTTGCAACACCTGGTACAGGGTGAGCTGAATATGTATTTGAAAAAAAGAATGAATTTTGATTCCTACTCGCACCACCTAAAGAAACAAATCTAAATATGATCAAATGTGAAAGGTGAAACACATTAAAATGTCTAGAACATAAGAAAATATCTTCATGACTCTGGGGTAGACGAAGATTTCTGTAGAAGGACACAAAATCTACTAACATGAAAGTAAAGATCAATAAATTGCATTTCATTAAAATTAGGGATTTGTGTTCCTCAGAAGACAGCATTTGCAACGTACTCATCACATACCATCATGACGAAAGTGGAAAGATGTCTTTATCTTTTAGAGTTGCACCATACATATAAGCGTGAAGACTGAAATATTTCCATCACACGTACACACATGTGCGTGCGCACACACATACTACATCTCAAACGAGAAAGAAGAGCAAGACCTGAACAATTATGGGACTGAGACTTCCTCCCTGAGCCCCCTCCCCTTACAGCAGGCCCACCGAGGGCCCATCCTGGCTGCCTGGTATGGGCTGGGTTCCAAGTGGAATCCTGGGATGTCAGGGTGTTGTGGCTGGTGGAGCCACAGATATGGGGACTCTATGGTGGGCTTTGTCGATGTGAAGGGGTGCGAGGCCCCAGGCACGTGGAAGCAGCATGGTCGTTGGGAAGCTTTGGGGGGTGGAAGGTGAGCAGTAGGATGACCCGTGCAATAGGAGGGCCCTAGCCTCTACGGCTTTCCAGGGAGCCAGTGGTGGGATGGGGTGTGTGCCTGTCATCTGGTTTTTAACTGGCCATTTCTGCTTAGAATTTTCCAATTGATGAGAAGTTGACTTCATGCAAAAAGAGAAAAGTAGTCAGCACAAAATGGGCTGCCCTGATCAAGAATACTGCAAAAACTCTTGACAAGCTCAGCTCTGTTCAGAGGGAGTGTGTGGAACTGGCATCATTTTTAGAAGAAGCCACCCTAGAAAGAGCCACCAGACGTATAGAAGCTGGAGGCAAACTCTGAAAAGCTGAACAGGACCAGCCCCAGCTTCTGAGAAAATAACCTTCCCTGAACAAGGACAGGACAAAGATCCAAACGCTGGGACACAAGAGTGGGCGGCTCACATTCTAAGAATGAACCAGTCCCTGGAAGATCGCTCCAAAATTAGAACATGGCCAACAGCTTTCTAAAACAGTGCACGTGACCAAGGGCATATGCCCATTAGGGTCCCTCACCAATGGGTGTCCTCCATACAAAAAGAGAGTTGTCCCTTCCTCCACTCAGCCTCACCCCAGGCTACTGGCCATGTCCACCGCCTGCTGCAGCTCATGGCGGCACCAGATCCTAGGGCCAGAGCCCTCCGTCCCTGGGCTCCAGGAGGAGACCTCTCCCAGCCCCCACCCCCACTGCAGCCTGCCGGTATCACTCAAACCTCAAACTAAATGCACAGACTTCCAGAACTTCACCCAAGACACCTTGGGATGTGCTCTGTTCCTCCTCAAAAAGAACTGTGAATTGTAGCTCCTTCATGACGAGTTGAAGAAATTTGCTGCTACCTATGAGATTGTACTTCTGCTCAGAGGAGTGTCATGGAATTCCGGTTCTCGGGATAATATTTTGTTTTATACATGAATCTTATCAATGACTTAATTCTACTTCCCTGGTCTTTCTGGATAGTTCAATTTAATTACCATTCCATCATACATACATACAGTTTAGTAAGAGAAGATGTTTAACTATAAGGCAGTTTTGGTTTCCCCAGGCCAGTTTTTTTCTGTAAGAGAAATGTAAACATTTATTTTTACCTTAATAAATAGGGATTGGTTAAAGAACTACAGAAATTAAAACATCACATAAAAAACTGGGCGAGGTTTTTTTCTCCTCTTTGAGGCAAACAGGAAGCAGGGCACCAGCAAGATTTCCAGCAAAGCCTCAGGTGGCGGTGCTGACACAGAGGTCCAGCCGGGGAAAGAGGCAGTGGGTGCCCGGGGATGGGTCACCAGATGAGGCGGAGGGGCCGCAAGTCTGTGACCTCAGGCTCCCAGCGTTCTCAAGGGGGATACCACAGGGCCAGGCCGGGGCCCTTCCAAAGCCAAATTCCCAGTGACTTTACCCAGCAACTTTGCATTTCTCTTAAGTGACGTGGGACTGCAGCCCCACCAGGCCCTGACCCCAACTAGACCTTTACCAGATCTCTCTCCCAACTCCCAAGTACCTCCATCCTTTGTCGCTGCGGCCTGCAGAGTGACTCAATATTCAGGGGAGCAATGAGCACCATCCTGGTGACCCAGGAGAGGTGGGCTGACACTGACACTCCACACTAGCCAGAGAACCCAACCCAGAACCCTGCTCTCCTTCCACTGCCCAAGAAACCTCAGACAAGTCCCTTGGCCCGTCTGGTCCCACATCCAGGCTTCAGGGGTCATGTGGTGACAGATAGGGAATCATGAGCCTTTCTTTGGGCACTTACCCACCTGCTGCCCACCTGCCAAGTGGGGCAAACTCGATGGGGAAGAAAGAGAAACCCAGCCACCCTCTGATCAGGTTTCTACCTCTGGCCCAGACCTCTGCCCAGCACTCCAGATTCGCATGCCCACTGTCAAGGCTGTGTCTCTACCTGAGTATCAGCAACTGGCTGCAACCCTCCAGAAAGAGACTGTGAGTAGCCCTCGCCCACATACTTGGGGTCACCCATCTCAGGAAGAGCATCCCCCAAACCAAGCCTGGGAGGTGTGGCATCCTGGAGAGATCCTGATCCTTCCCCAGCCACATCTACATGGTCATCATCCACCAATCCTGCTCCTGTCCCCATCTGTCCCAGATCTGCATCCCACCCTGCTCTTCGCTGACAGAGGCTGACCTGGAGGGGCTGCAGCACGGATCCCCAAGAAGGCATGGCCCCCTTGACCGAAGACCATAGCACTTTCAGAACCTCAGCTCTTGCCAGGTTCCCCTTCAGGCCCAGGAGTGACATCTTCCACAGCTGCCAGCCCAGGTGCTACACCATGCCCTGCAGGTCCCCAACCCTGCCCTCACCTGTGCATGTGGCCTCTTCACGACACTCTCTTCAGTCGCCCTTGGAATGTGCCACCTGTTCCCTGTGCTTTGACTCCACTGGGCAGGGAAGTCTGGGAGGAAAGCGCACTGGGCTGGGAGTCAGGACTTTGGGGCCCATCCTCTGAGCTCACGGAGTCTTTGGCCAGCCCCTCATCCACCTCTGGGCCTCTGTGTTCTAGTTGTGTAATTAGGGGTGGGAAGGGGTAGGGAGACTAAATTGTGGCAGCAAACTGGTACTCACTGCATACTTTACTGGTACTGTAATATATTTGAATTAGTTGCCAACACTTACAAATCGGGAGCTTTCATAGAAAATTCCAGATCCCTGGCTTCTTTTAGAAAACCCAAAGTTATAGGCCACGCTGGGCCTCCCCTGCCCCAGGGAAACAATCAAAGCTGGGGAGCAGCTGCCCCAGCATTCCAGGCGCCTTCCTGGTCCCACGGTCCCCATCGGCCAGTGGCTCTTATCCTCCAGCCGCCCCACCTCCAGCGTCTGGCTTTGCTTCCCCATCCTGTGCATTCCAAAGGTCTGCTCATTACAGCAGGTACACCCACCACAGGCTGGGGGTGTGGGGGAGCACTCTCCTTTCTGGCTTCCGCTGGCGCCCTGGTTCAGAGTACGTGGCCCATAAGCATGTCGGGAGTGAGTGGTGCAGATGAGAGGGTGGGGGCTGCAAACGAAACAGGACGGCTTCTCTCACTCTCCCCCCAACCAATGCCAACACCCTCTCAGGTGCTGGGAGCTCTCTGTGCCCAGGCAGGTGGCTCCCTGCAGCCAGATTCTTCAGCCTTCTCCACCCTCCCCCTGTGGATCCCAGAGAAACCCTGAATCCCAAACTCTGCCTGGGAGGGAGCCTGGGGCTGAGGGCACATGCAGAGCTTGGGGCCTGCTGACCCCACCCTGGGCCCTATGTGCCCCTTGTGGGTCTGTGACATGGGGCAGTGCTGGAGCCCTTGACGGCTGGCAGTGGGATCTACATACTCGTGCCAGGCAATTGGGCAAAGCCAGGGAGGTGGTCAGGGCAAAGGGCCAAGAGTCAGTGGTCGGCACGTCTGCTTGCTTCATCGCCCTCAGTGACCTTGGACAATTCACTTAACTTCCCTCTGCCTCAGTAACCTCACCTCTAGTGACGGGGGTGTCACAAGGCGTAACACACCGATACACGTCCAGTGACCAGCTCAGCACCTGCCCTGTAACAACCGCTCCCCCACGCAGGCCAGCCCTGTGAGGGTGAAGGAGAAGACCACGTGCAGACCCAAGGAGGGCGTCCCCCTCCCCATTTCTGGTATGTCAGCCTCCCGGTCAGGCTGTGCCACTGAAGGGAAGACCTCAGGACTGGGTGTCTGCTGACTCAGTTGGCAGGTGCTGGAACAGAACTGGAGAGCGGGAACAGAAGAGCCAGGGAGGACCACTGCACTCCAGATTGGGAGGCTGCGGAGAGTGACAGCGCCGGGGTGGGGCGCAGGAAGTGAATACCCCCCACCCAACCCCACTAGGCCTGGCCCCTCTGCTTTTTCACCAACGGGGACAACTCCTGGCCACGAGAAAAGACACACATCTGTTCACTGAAGCACAAACGCAAGCCCATAGCCCCAGCCCCCAGAGTGCACTGGCCGTCTGACACGGGCAAGACGGGGACTGAGTTCTGCTCTGCGCTGGCTGACTTTCCTCCTGCTACTCCTCTCCGTAACCCTGCGGTGGTAAGACCACTCTCCCATCTTACAGATGCAGACACTGAGGCTCAGTGAGTCAACTGCCTGAAGTCACACAGCCATGGCGGCAGGGGCAGGATTCACACCCAAGGATTCACCCTCTGAGGACCAAGCTGGCTCATCCCCAGCACCACTGGCTCCAAGCTCATTTTCCCAGTATGGAGACCCTGGAGTGGATAAGGAGGGCCACGTAGAACCCCAGCCCACACAATGCTGACCTCGGTGTACAGACGCCTCCCCTGCAAGGCCCCAGATGCTGCAGGACAAAGGACGCAGAGGCCACACCAACTCCTGGCCGGGCTTAGAGGAGGTGGTGGCAGGCAGATGATGCTGACAATGCTCTCAGGAGAGCCCTGAGCACAGACCTCTCAGCTCCAGTTCACAGGGGCACCCAGGATTCTGGAAGGCTCAGGGTACAGGAGGCCAAAGGGCTTGGTTCAGCCTCCGGACTGCCACATCTGCTGTCTCGGGCTCAGCGTATAAACAGGAAGCAGCCCAGAGTGCAAAGGCCATTGCCTTCCCGACAGAGACCCCAGGCCTGGAATCAGCCCCCAGGACTCCAGCTGTGAGTAGAGCCCTGCTAGGAGATAGACCCCAGCACCTGGTGCCCAACACCAGCCTTCTTCCAACTGAGAACACAGCTATAGAAGGGAGCCCTCAGAAAGCCCATTCTACAACAAGAAAACTGAGGCCCAGGCAATAAGGCAATTTGCCTAAGATTACATAGCTAGCGAGGGGCAGAGCCAGCTCAAACCTGGGGAGCTCTGTACCGGGCCTACCAAAGGAGGCAAGCAGGAAATCCAGACATGCCTTAAGCATCAACGGACCCAGGTTCACACCTGGGCTCACCACTTATTTGCTGCCGGGCCATGGGCCAGGCAAGCATTTCCCCCCTGGTGGGAAGGGACTCACTGTAAAGTCATTTGGGGCCTAAGTGAAATGAGGTCCATGGAGCACCCGGCCCAGGTCCTGGGGCAGACTCAGCCCCAATTCTCCTCCCTTCCTCTACGTATACCCTTCACAGCAACTCCCAGAAAGAGGAGCCTCTGAACCTGGGCTGGCCTCCTGACTGGCTGGCTACAAAATGGGGCAATAGGAAGGGTTCTACTAGTTCTGAACCTAGGCCCAAGAACCCTGCGTGCTTCTCATCTTTCACCTGGAGCCCCATTTCCAGGTCAAGACCAAGCCAAGGCTAACCAGCTTGAGGGGGTCAGAGAGACAAGCCATCCTGGCAGAGGCCGCCCCACACACACCTGCTAGCCCCAGCAGAGCCGCCAGCTGACCACAGACACTCACAGGCATGAGCCCAGCTGCCATCAGCCACTCCTGGGCAGCAGAGCCTGGCTGCCCCGTGCACTTGGCAGCGACAATGAAAGTTTACTGTGTGGTGGCTTGCTGCTCATGTTACCATGGCAATAGATCATTCATACCATGACCAAGGTGTGTTCCCAGCACAAGGACTGGCACGGGTTTGGCGAGAGTGCCAGAAAGACCAGGTGGCAGCCCCACGCGGCATTGGTGGGAGCGTGGCCAGACTTGCTGAGGACCCCTTGGCCAAAGTGGAGGATGGGGAGAGCAAAACACACGTGTTAACTAGAACCACCCCGAGACACCATCTTCCACCTCCCAGGTTGGCCACACTGAGAACATTTTATAGAACCCTGCTTCATTTTCTCCTTAGCGCCTAGCACCATCTCACACAGACTTTACATATTCATGGGATTGATTGTGGGCTTCCCAAGCCCGCCAGAGTGGAAGCTCCATGAGGGATAGGCATTCCATCCGTTTTGATTACGATGCTGTGTCCCCAGCACCTAGAACAATGCAATAAATGCTTGTCAGATATATAAATGGGGAAAATCCATTCTCATATATTACTGGTGTGAGCAAAAATCTAGCCCAGCTTTCAAAGGAGGACAAGCTGCCATCTGCCCAGGTGATAAACATGCATATCCTGCGTCTCCTAATGCTGAGCCCACAGGAGCCGGCATCTCCCGAAAGAAACGTGTGCCCATGATCATCAAAAGATTGGTTCGAGCAGGTGCACAGAAATATGCTTCCTAATGGTCCCAGACTTGAGACAACCCCAGCACCCCTTGACAGGAGAATGAACAACCAAACTGGGGTTCATCCATACAATGGAGCACCTCTCAGCGATCAAAAGGACCAACTACAGCGCATGTAACATGGCCAACGTCAGAAACGCTGTGCTGAGCAATAGAAGCCAGAGACAAAAGAGAACAGACTCTCTGGTTCCGTTTAGAAAAGTCTGAGCAGAAAACGAACATCTGCCGCTAGAAGTCAGGGCAGTGGTGGTTTTCCAGGACAGGCACCAAGGGGGTAACCTGGCTTGTCTCATGATGTTTCATGATCTGAGCGCCTGTCACATGGGTGTGTTCCATCTGTGAAAATATATTATTGAGTTGTGTGCTTCTGATAGCTTCTATCGATTATGCTTCAATAATAAGTTCACAAAAAATATAAAGAAATGCACATGCATACTGACCCAGCCTCCGCACCAGGGCACAGCATAAAGATATTCACTAGAATACTGCTTTTTAATGGCAAAAGGCTCGAAACAACCTGAACATCTGTCAGTAGGGACCAGAAAGTAAAGCTGGAACACGTGGACAGTGACATACTGACTGGTAAGGGAACTCTTCACGTAAAGACAAGGAAGAATCCCAAGATATGTTGTCAGAGAAAAAAAAGCACAGGGCAGAATGGTGTGCATAATATGCTAGTATTTGTGGACTGACCAATGGTTCTCAAGTGTGGTCCTAGGCCCTGGAGTGTCCCTGCAGCCTTTCCAGGCATCCATGAGATCAGCATTATTTTCATAACAACACGACAACATCAGTTGCCTTCTTCACGCCTTTTCTCCCACGAGTATATGGCGGAGTCTTCCAGAGGCAACATGACATTGTGATGATGTCATCACTTGAATGGCTAATGGAATGTGTTTTTGTGTGTTCTGTATATTCTAGAATTTTCTAAAGTAAGCTCATGAAAAGATGATCAACACCACGAGTCATCAGAAAAATGCACATCAAAACCACAGTCAGATACCACTTCACAGCCACTAGGACAGCTATACTCAAAAAGACACGACAGTAAGGGGCGCCTGGGTGGCTCAGTCTGTTAAGCATCCGACTTGATTTTGGCTCAGGTCATGATCTCAGGGTCATGAGATCAAGCCCGACATCGGGCTCTGTGCTGGAGCTCTAAGCATGGAGCCTGCTTATGATTCTCTCCCTCCCTCTCCCTCTGCCCCTCCCCACCCCCTAGAAAAGAAAAGAAAAATGCAGACAGTGTTGGCGAGGATGTGGAAAAGTTGGAACCCTCATGCACTGTTGGTGGGAATGAAAAATGATGCGGCTGCTGTGGAAAACATTCTGGCAGCTCCTCTGATGATTAAACATACAGTCACCATATGACCCAGCAATTCTACCCCTGGGTATATTACCAAGAGAAATAGAAACATCTGTCCACACAAAAGTACATACACAAATATCAATAGCAGCAGTACTCATAATGGCTAAAAGATGGAAACACAATGTCCGTCGATGGATGAATGGATAAAAAACATAGTACATCCACACCATGGAATGTTACTCGGTCATAAAAAGGAACAAAGTAGTGACGCATGCTGCAATATGGATGAACCTTGAAAGCATTATGCTAAGTGACAGAAGACAGTCCCCGAAGACCACATATTGCATTACTCCACGTCCAGGAATGTCCAGAATATGCAAATACATGGAGACAGCAAGGAGCTTGGTGGTTGCTGGGGGCTGGGAGGAGGAGGAAAGGGGAAGTGGCTGCTACTGGGTGTGGGGTTTCTTTTGGGAGTGATGAAAATGTTCTAAAATTGGAGCCTAATGATGTCTGCACAACTCTGATAAAAGCTACTGAATTATACACTTGAAAGGGGGGGGCTTTATGGTGCATGACTGCATCTCAATAAAGCTGTTCTGAAAGAAAGAAAAAAGAAAGAAAGAAAGAAAGAAAAAAAAAAGGAAGGAAAGGAGGAAGGGAGGAAGGGAGGAAGGGAGGAAGGAAGGAGGGAAGGAAGGAAGGAAGGAAGGAGGGAGATATAGTTTTAAAAATTAAAAGATACCCACCACCACAGGCCTCGCCCTGGCCCCTGCCCCATTTCCTCCAAGTGCTATATGGTCTGGGGCAGGCAAACCACAGGGAGGGCCCAGCTAAGGCCACTCAGACCCACTCATGCCTCCAGGTCCCCAGTGGGAGCCATGAGCCTACCCCTCCCCTGGGAGTCTGCAGCCCCCTGCCCAGCTCTCCTGTGACCTCCAGAAAAGCCCCCTCCCCTCTCAGGATGCCAGTTTTTCTTCCATAAAATAGAATGACCACATAAACCACAGGACAAAACTCTATGCTCTGACACGTACCCCCAGCTGCCAACCAGGGCCAGGCTGCTGATGAAACTGAGGACAGCTAGCCCAGCAGAGTGCAGAGCACCCACCCAGTCTGAAGGGCGGGGAGCCTCCTGTCAGTAACCCCAATGGCCAGCCTTGTGGCACACGGGCCTGGTGTGCCCACAACTGCCCATTTTCCAGGAAAGCCTGAGAGCTGAAATTTATGTGAAATCTTCTAATTTTGAAATATTCACAACAAAATTCTACTGCTTACAAAGATGCTTTGCAGAAAGAAGCTAATGGGTGGACCTAGGAGAGGAGCGTGCGCCGTATTAACAGTTCAGCAGGCCCAGGTGCGGGCAACACTGGCCTGTGTCTTCACTCCATGCAGGCCTCACTCCTGACATGTTCGTCCTCACTACAGCCTTGGGCACTTACAACAGTGCCATTTCATCAACAAGGAAACGGGGGCTCAGAGGGGTGACGTCCTGGGCCCCAGATCACACGAGTGAGTGGTGGGCTTCAGACCTGGGTCTTACTGTGGATGTGGGGAGCCCAGGCCCCCAGTTTGCCTGTCCTATTGCTCTCAGCAAGCCCTGCAGAGCCCTAAGCAGAGTCACAGACCCCATTTCAAGGCCCCGTGGTTTGGAGTGAGGAGAGGAAGGGCTGGCAGGACCCTCCTGTAAGCTCTCCTGCCGCAGCCTCCACAGGCCAGCTCCATCCCCTGCCTGTTCCAGGAGCCTGGAGCTCTAGCAGGAGGTGATTCTGTTGCATGGGACATGAGCTCTGGGGTCCAGAGTCCCAGCCTGGTTCCCTTAGGCCCCACACAAGTTTAACTCTCCCACAGGCCAAGACTGGAAAAGAAAAGGCAGGGTCTCTAAGGATCCTCTGGGGAACAGGGAGAGTCTGGACAAGTCCCTGTCTCCTGTGTCCCGGGAGCCACAGCCTGGTGATTCTGGGTGGGGGTGGGGGGACTGGGGAGGGGTGCTGGAAACCCACAGACATTGGAAAGGCCCACTGCTAGTCCTGTGTTCTCCTCCCAGCACCCAGGGGGAGTGCTGCACTGCCCAAGTAAGATCATACCACCTCCTGCCTTATACCTTCAATGGCTCCCCACTGCTTTTGGGACAAAGACCCAAATCTTCATCTTGAGAATCAACACCATCGTGGTCCCTACCCCCTCCCCAGCCTCATACCAACCACACAGCTTCCTTTAAATCTAATTCGCTCCTTTCACCTACAGGGCCTTTGCACGTGCTGTGTCCTCTGCCTGGAGCACTGTCCCCTCTCTGTTTGCCACCTACCATCCAGTCAACAAGCCTTCATGCTCAAACATCACTTCCCCCAGGAAGCCTTCCCTGATCCCCAGGAGAAGTCAGATCCCTGAGATAGGCTTAGAGAGCACATCCACCTCTTTCCTCAGCCCTGGTCATGACTCAGAACATCACACCCATGTGACTACTGGGCTATCTCCCCCACTAAACCGTGAGCTCCCAAAGGGCAGGGACTGTGCTGGGCTTTGTTCTACACTGTAGGTTCAGCATCTGTCACAGCCCATGCACACACTGGGCACTCAGAAATGACAGGGATGAAGACACGAAGAAATACGAGGGAAATCTGGATCCACCGCTCCCTGCGCATGTGTCCTCAGACGAGGGGCCTGATTCCTCTGCTGTAAACTAAGGGGGTGGCAATGAGGATTAAAGGGGTTAATTATCACAGAGTGCTTATAATGGTGCCGGCGCAAGTCGCAAGCATGACAATGTCTGCAATTAATAGAGTTATTTGAGTTTTAAAGCTTCCCTGTTAACCAGGATGTCAAAGCATCCAAAGACCCTTGCCCTGCAGAATGTGGTTACACAAGGGTCCAAGGAAGGGGCCCCTTTCCTGCCACGTGGTCTGGGGGCCCACAGAGGTCTTGCTGGAGCCTTTCCCAGGAGGGAGAAACTCCGACTTCCCGAGGGCCACCCTGCCCCCGGGCGCCCTCCCTTGGGGCCCAGAAGTCCCCTGTCTCCCTCCATCATGCCAGCCCAGCGGTAGAAGGGGAAGGCACGCTCACAAAGCCCCCTGAGTGACAACAGACATTGGACCCCTTCTCCCCAGCCCAGGGAGCCGGGCATGTGGCTTCCATTAGGCCACATCTGGACATGCTCAGAGGCAGCCAGGATCCCTGGCACAGCTCCGGCTCAGACAGGACCCCCACCCAAGCCGGGCCTGGAGCAATGGCTGGAAGCGTCCTTCTCCAGGCCCCAGGGCTGCCATGGCAACATGGCTAGGGGTCATTTCTGGCTCCATGCCCACCTCTCAGCTGGCCCCACTGGCGAGCAGGGCACAGCCACCTCCCCAGCTCCTCGGCGCTGAGGGCCCCTCCGTCACTTGGGATGCCCCAGCCCTCCCCCGACAAGGTCCCCACTTCCCAAAGGATGCTCCATCGGGCCCCTGACCCCCATCCATCAGGCTTCCCACCGCCCACCCTTTCTGAGCTGCGTGTACTCCATTATGGCCACGAGTAAACCTGTGTGTGTGCACTTATCCTTGAACACCCCCCTCCCCCAGGAGACCTTAGGAGCGGAGAGGCTGTGCTGGCCTTGTTCAAAGGCACAGTCCCCGGCACAGGGAGGGTGGGCCACAAACATCTGTTGAGGAAATAAACAGGTAGAATGAAGAGCGGAGGGTGACAACCAGCGGCTAACATTTTTAATTACTCAGCGAGTGCTCAGCTCCGTGCCCAGCACTGGACATGAATCAGCTCCTTTCATCTTCAAGACAGCCCCACGAAGCAGGGACCTCCCTGCTGCTTACGGATGGAGGAAAGGAGGCACAAAACGGTAAGCCACTTGCCTGAGTTGTGCAGGTCGTGGAGCAGAACTCGTGAGCTGGTGGGGGGTGGCTGGACGCGGGGTGAGGAGAGGAGGGAAGATGGATGAGGGTGGTCAGTGGCAGGCCAGCCTTGTTTATCTGGCTAGCGCAAGCTCCCCCCCAACCTCCCACACCTTCCTTTCCTTGCACACGAAAAAATGCAGCTGCCGGGTCCGTGCCCTGCTAATTATCTCGGGGCTTTGTGGGTCCTGGGCCCTCTGCCAGGACAGCCCTCAGATGGGATAGGGGACACCCCATCAGGGGCCCCTGCCCCAAGCAGCCCTCATCAAAGGCCACACCCCAAAATCCATTTGAGAAAACACAGGGCAGAGGGAAAAAAAAAAACAAAAAACAAAAAACTAGGGCTCCTGAGAACAAAGTAAGTCTCCAAGATTCCAAAGGCCCAGAACCACAGAGAGGCCTCTGGAGCGAGAGGCGGGGGTGGGGGGTGGGGGCTGGGTCTATTTTGGAACCTTTGGAGGCTGCAACCCAAACACGCCGCATGCACCATGCTCCAGTCAGGCCTGCAAGCTCTCCCAGGCACACGTGTACTTCATTACAGCCCCCAACCCACCCCACGCATGCTCCCCACATCCTGCAAGCTCAGGGCTGGGTAAGGAGGAGCCCCCTGAAGCCCACTGCCCTGGTTCCAGCCCACCGACTCCCACCATGTGACCTGGAACCACGAGCCACACCTCTCCGACCTCGATGTGCTCGGTTTTAAAGAAGGAGCCCACCTCCCCAGCTTGTGGGAAGGATCAGGTCAAAGAAATGGGGCCTGGCACCTAGGAGGTGATCACTCAGCAAGGGTGAGTGAGTTCTGTGCCCCACTCACCATACTGGGACTAGAAGGAGAGCCATCTGGGGTGGGGGGGTGATCTTCCCACCAGGTCAGGAGGAGCCTGCAATTTCACCCCCTCGCTCCATGTGCACAAGCTTTGCACACAGTCTATGCCCAACAAAGGCACAGTACTTGACAGATGGGAAAACGGGGCCCAGGCCGGTTAAGACACCTGCCCAAGGCCACACAGCTGTCAAGAGGGGGTGGCAAGTGCAAAGGCCCTGGGGCTGGAAGGTACCTGAAAGGGGCTAGGAAACCAGTACTAAGGGTATATGGGAATGCTGCAGAAATCCTGGAGCCCTCTCATGCCCCCTCCTCCAAGAAACCTCCCCACACACCACCCAGACATCCCTCCCTCACAGCCCCCAGTCTGTGGACATGGGCCATAGTGGTCCATTTCTGCCTCCCCAGGGCCCACCAGGGCCTATTCACAGTTAATGCCTAATGAAGGTTTATAGAGAAGGTTTACATATGAGATTGAACAAGACACAGACTCTCAGCTATAGGGAGGGATCTCTAGACAACCAGACAACTGCCTAAGGTACCCTCAGAGGTGAGGCGGCAGAGGGGTGGTGGTGAGGGGATCAGACAAGACATAAAGATTCAGGGAAGGCTTCCTAGAGGAGGTGCTACATGAGCTGGCTGGGAACAAATGTGTGGAAATGGGTGGAAGAGAGGGGATATGTCGGTGTAAGGTGTTCCTAGGATGGCTGGGAAGCTATGATGAGGAAGGATGGTAGAGGGCGTGGCCAGAAAGCCCCCACTGAGTCACTCATTTATTTACCCGATATTTACTGAGCACCAACTGTGTTGCCAGGCCCTACTGGAGGCCCTTAGGCATAGCAGAGAAGATGACAGATGTGGTCCCTCCATTCATGGCACTAACATTCTACTGGGGTGACAACATTAAACAAGTTAACTACATGCTATCATGTCAGGCATTGCTAGGACAAATTAAAGCAGGGTAAGAGGAAGGTGGAGTGCTCTTTTAACTAGGTGGTCAGAGAAGGCCTCTCTGGGGAGGTGACCTGGAAAAGAGAGCCACATGGACACCTGGGAGAGCATGTCAAGAGGGGGTGGCAAGTGCAAAGGCCCTGGGGCTGGAAGGTACCTGAAAGGGGCTAGGAAACCAGTACTAAGCAGAGTAGTTGAGGGAGAAGGTCAATAGGGACTGAGCGTTTATGTCCCACTCCCAACTTCATATGTTAAAACCCTAATGTGGGGAGGGGTCAGTTAAGCATCTACCTTCAGCTCAGGTCATGATCCCAGGGTCCTGGGATCAAGCCCCACATCGGGCTCTCTGCTCAATGGGGAATCTGCTTCTTCCTCTCCTTCTGCCCCTCCCACTGCCCCACTTGTGCTCGCTCGCTCTCTCTCTCTCTCTCTCAAATAAATAAATAAAATCTTAAAAAAAAAACAAACCCTAATAGGAATGGTATGTGGAGACAAACCTTTGGGGATGTAATTAGGCCATGAGGGTGGACCCTCATGATGGGATTAGTGCCCTTCTAAGAAGAGATGTAAGAAAACTTGCTTCTTCTCTGTGTATCTCAGATGAGATGCGCCCTCATCTGTCATGCAAGGACGCAATGAGCAGATGGCCATCTGCAAACCAGGACGCGGGCTCTCACCGGACACCACGTCTGCCAGCACCTTGATCTTGGCCTTCCCAGCCTCCAGAACTGTGAGAAATAAATGCTTGGGGTGTAAGCCCCCTGGTGTATGGCATTTTTGTAACAGCAGCCAAAACAGACTAAGACAAGGGTGATGGAGAGGTGGTGCGGGAGGTCACGGGGCTGACTGGCGCAGAGCCTGTGGCCCTGGAGAGAGCTTTGGCTTCTACTCTGAGTAGGTGGGAGCCCAGCAGGTGCTGCACAGAGCAGGGACGAGAATGATGTGTGTGTTAACACCACCCCTGGCTGGCAGGGGTGGCAGCCCTGGTCCTGGGCTCTCGCAAGGAGCCCCCATGAGAGACCACATCTCTTCTGCTGTCACCTCAGAGACCAAGAACACAGCCACGCCCAGAGGCTACTGTCAAGGGGGGATGGAAGCAAGCAGCTGGACCAGGTCTGCGAAACTCCCCACTTCCTGCCAGGGCACCTGTGGACCCCACCCCTAGGCCCAACCTGCACCTGAGCTGGAACCCTCCTCGGGGAACTCCAGTCCTGAGAAGGTATGCCTAAGAGGCCCTCAACCACAGCCCTACCAGGTAGCCCAGCACCTACTGCAAGAGGGACTTCAGCCCTACCAACCCACTCCGTCCCTAGGAGGGCAGCCGGGGAGAAAGTGTCATCTCAGAGCCATCTGCCCTGCAGTGTTATGGGCTGGGCTGACTGTCCCTAGCCTGGCCCCACAGACCCAGCTTCTCCAGCCCCAGGCAACTGTGCAGAGAGCTGGGGGCCCTGACGGGGCCCTGAGGCTGCCCTTCCCTGGGCTGAGTGCCCTTGGAGGAACTAGAATAGGGTCTTACCTTCAGGGTTACCTCTGGGGACAGAATGAACAGAGTTGGGGTCTGTGTCCTCCTCTGGCCGAGAACGGGGCAGAACCGGCGGCTGCTTGGGCACTTCCTGGGTAGGTGGGACCCAGGCTGCCTCTTGGGGAGATAGGGTCAGGATGGTGTGGGTGCTGGGCTTCATCGTGCCCCCAGGAGAGCTCGGTGTGGCCTGTGATAGGGGGACACTGGCCGTGCTTGACCCCAGAACGGGCCCGGCTCCCTCCTGCCCAGCACTGTGGGGGGTGACCTGAGCTTCTGGAATTAAGTTCTCTTCAGGCCCTGCCCTCGCCTCTGCCTTGTCATCTTGGGCAGGGAGACCAGGCCCAGTTGGTCCTGGAGTGGGTGGTCCATCCAGCCCCGTGGGGCCGCCTGCTGCTGGCTGCTCCCTGGTGGCCAATTCCTCTGTCTCCTCCTGCCCTTCACCCTGGCTGTCTTCTGTCACTCTCCTGGCTTTGGCTTGCACAGGGGCCGGGGGACCCAGGGCAGCAGCCGCCGTGGGCCTAGGGAGGGCGGCCGGCCAGCGGGTGGCCTGGATGGCGGAGGACAGCTGACTGCCGCCTCCCAGAGCAGCTGGGCCCCCAGCGCCTGCCTGGAGCTCGCCCGCTAGGGCCGCTGCAGCTTCCGCCTCAGCCACCTCCTGGTCATAGCTGTAGGGGTCTTCATAGTGTCGCTCGGGGTCACCCTCCTCCGCGTCCGAGAAGTTCCCGGTGGCAGCCGCGGGCACGGCTTCGGCGTCTCCACGGCAACCAGGGAGCTGGTAGCAGATGAGCTCGCCCCCAGCGTCAGGACAGTGGCAGGCCCGGCAGGGCGACAGGTGGACAGTGTGGCCGGCGGCGTACTTGCGCCCGGTGTGGACGCAGCCCACCTGGCCGCACTGCGGGCAGCTGTCGGCCGCCACCACGGCCTCGATGCAGTTGGGGGGCAGCTCCGGGCACAGCATGAACTGGCAGCTGATCTTGCCGCCGCCCGGCGGGCAGGAGCACTCGGTGCTGCCGAAGTCCACGAAGTAGGACTGGCCGGCGGGCACGCGGCCGCGCACAAAGCCGCCCTGCAGGCAGTCGTAGTACTGGTAGCCCTCGCACGCACAGCCCTGCTGCACGCACGTGGCGCAGCAGGCGCCCGGCTCCAGCGCCTCCTCGATGCAGTTCTCCAGTGGCGCGCACTCGACGCCAGTGCAGTCCTGCCTCGGGGCGGCCGTGCCGGCGCGCAGGCCCAGGGCCAGGGCCAGGGCCAGGGCCAGCCAGGCTCCCGCAGGCTCCCGGAGCCGCGCCATGGTCCCACAGCCGGCCCAGGTGCTGCCTCGAGATGAACCGTGTCCTCTGCTGTGAGGCCCTGGGGGAACGGGAAGGAACACCTGTCAGCGCCCCGCGGGGGCCCACCCACGTGGACACACGCCAGCGCACACACGCGCACAGCTGGACAGCGCCCCAGCCGGCTTGCCTCCCACGCGCGCACCCCTGGAGTACAGCACACGCACGTGCGCCCAGGCACGTCTGCTCAGATGCACAGACGGGGGCCTCGGCCATCGCTCACGAGCCACAGGTGTCAGCGTGCGGGGCCACTGACCCCCCACCCTCGCCTGCCTTCTGACACATGCCCTCTGAGTGGGAGCCTCCTGCCCACAGCCATTCCCCCCCACACACCCCTGCATTCTTACTCACACTCATTCAGGGCACACGTCTGGCGTCTCACACCCTTGGTGACAGGCACACAGTTACACACACACTGTCTCACCCACAGCCTCATCCATGTGCCAGGACACCACAGGTGGTCTCACACACACACACACACACACACGACCACCCAAATGATTTCTCTCCCCACCGAAGTCCAACTCGATTCCCAGCCATCCACCAAGAGGCCTGGCTGCCAGCCAGACAATATGGTCAGGTAGATGCTGGGCACGAACAAGCCCCCTCCCGGGCTGTGGCACAGCCAGCCAAGCCCCCCACCGTAGCCCTCACACCGCAGGGCTCAGGAACACCACCGCCCCCCCCCCCCCCAGAAGACTCCCTCGGACTACAAATTTAGCCACAGGAGAGGTTCCTGCCAATGTCCTCGGCTGCCTCTGTAAATATTACCACCATTCCCAGAATTATTCTAGATACCTGCTGTCCTTAACACCCCCACCCCCAAGTCCTTCCCACTCTCCCCCAGGAACAGCTCTCCACTCTCTGCCCCTTCCATCTGTTTCCTTGGCCCCACCCCAGCCCCAGCCTCACCTCCCATCTGCCCTGGGATATGCCCTCCCTGCCCTCCCCAACCCTACTCAGCCCTTCCTCTGCAAAGCCCATATGACCTGAGAGCAGCTGACCCCAACACGCCGTGGCCCCAAGCCCCATGGAGGCTTCCCTGCTCCAGCAAGGAAAGGTCCGCGGTCCCAGTGGGAACCGCCCTGACCCTGCCCTCACTCCCAGACATGGGCTCCTTCTCCACCCACCGCAGTGAGGCTGAGCTATTGTTTGCAGTCACTTTGCTAAAACTGTCTGGCTTTCCAAAAAAAGGAGGGAAAAAAACAATAAAGTGGCATCTCCAGTATTTTAAGTGCTTATTATTTCAAACCTATAAATATAATAATTTCAAACATTTCAACATTCAAACAAACAATATAATAGTAACTTCTCTAAAAGTTTCTGACAAGAGGAGACAGGGAGCAGAGAGCATTGCCACCACTGTTTCTAGAGGAAGCAGCCTTATGCTGCCGCACCCGCCCCCCCGGCCCCCCGCCCCAAGCGATCCCCAGGGCAGGGCGAGCAGGCAGGACTGGAGTGGAGTACAAGGATCTGAGTCGAGGGGGGCAGCAACAGCGACTCAGCACCCAGCACAGCGGGACAAGGAGGTCGGCCTCTGCCAGCCAGTCAACCAGAACTGACTGAACAGGTCCTATGCGCCGGGCACCTTAGAACTGGGGGGTTCTCAGCAAATAAGACAGATCCATGGCCATGCTGCCAGCTCAGTCTCTGATGTGGGGAGGCAGGTAATAAACCCACAGCAAAGCAGTAGATTACTGAATGCCTGGCAGTAGTAAGTACAATGGATAAATAAATGACAGAAAGCAAGGAAGTGGGCAGGAAGTGACTGGGGCTGTGGGAAAGCCCATTTTAGCCAGGGTGGTCAAGCGAGGCTTCTCTAAGGAAGTGCCATTTCATCTGAGACCTGAGGGAATCAAAGGAGACAGTCATGTGAATATCTGGAGGTAAAGGCATATCTGTATGTCAGCCAACCGAATAGCAAGTGCAAAGGGCCTGAGGCAGCAGGAGGGAGATGAGGAACAGCAGAGGGCCACCATAGTCTGGGAGAGCTGAGGTTTTGGCCCAAGGACCTGGAAGGATGGAGCTCCGGCTTCCTGAGGCAGAGAAGGCTGCCAAAGGAGGGCCTGCAGAGGGATGTGCAGCCTAGTTTGGGCCATGCCAAATTTGAGAAGCCCAAGGAAAGTCCAAATGAATTTGGTAAAGACACAAACGGACATCCACCCCTGCCCCCCAACCAAGAAGCCATCTCAGGAGGTGAGTGGGTAGGGGAGGGGGCTCTATAAAGCGCAACTAGGAATCGGCTGTAGGGAGAACTGGGGCCTGTGGTCCCCCCTGACCAGGTCAATGACCCTCTACCTGAAGATTGTGGGGCACGAAAGCCCGAAAGTGGCCCCTGAGTCCACTCTCAATAGCGTCATTTAAGAAAGGAAACCTTTGCAAACCAAGACCCAAACCCTCCTCCCACCTCCATCTTGCTCACATGAACAATGCATCCCCAAGAGGCAAATATTCCCGCCACAGGCTGGCAGGCTTCTTCCAGAGCTTCTCCCAGAGGAAGTTTGCTCCCAGCCAGCCCTGCCACACTCCACCCCATCTCACATTCTCCCACAAGTTGGTCCCCCAGTTCCTCTCGGCCCCTGGGTGCCCTGGCCCCCCCAGGTGTCACATTCTACCCACACCTAGGTGATTCTAGGTCTTGGGTTCGCCCATCATCCCCACCCCAGGCCCAGGGGAAGCATAAAGAACATCAGGCCTTGGCTTTGTGTACTCCTCATTTGCTGTGCAACCCTGAGCCAGGCCCTTGCCCTCTCTGAGCCTGCATTTGTATACAGTGAAGAGGCTCTACCACACCTCAGGTCACAACAGGGGGCCCACGGGTTCTGGGGTTCTAGTCAGCCAACTCGTGTGTTTTGTTTATCCCACACAGTGGGTTTTAGCTTTAAGTTAGTTAATCAGCATTTACAAATTGGAAATGTTCACATGAAAATTCAGGTTTCTAAAAAAGAAAAAAAAAAGAGAAAGAAAATTTCTGACTCCTCTTGAAAACCACCGAGCCCTAGCCACCCTGAGATGTCACATGGGGTATGGGCTCCTGCTCCCCACAAAGCCTATGTGACTTATATGTGGTTGGCTGTGCTTGAATTCAGGGTCCCCCCCAGGCTCACTCCTAAACTGGGAACCTCATGCTCATTCCCACTATGGTCTCCAGCTGGAAGAATGGAAGTCTGGGGCTCATGACATGCTGCTCAGAGCCTCCTGGTGCTGTCTGATGATTGTGTGCCCACCTGTGAGAGGGGTGGGACCAACGGAAATGTGTTCAGAGGAGGTAGCCCAATGGGGAGGGTCCCGAGCCCCTTAGGGTGGCTCACCTGGAGAAGAGCAGCCTCAGAAAGCCCCGATATATCTCCACAGCTGTTCTGGGTAGGTCAGGACCCACAGGTATGTATGAAGGGTGGAGGGGGTAGATCTCAGCTCCACAGGGGAATAGTTTTCTCCAGGTCAAGCATTAGACCAGGCTGCTAGGGGAAAGGGGTAAGCTCCCTATCCGTGGAGATAAGCAAGCGGGGCTGGAAACACACAGGTGAGAAGTAGGAGAGCACAATCTCTACACTGCTGTTCTCAGATTGAAACGTGTCCCTCCTGGAGACTCCAGCTGCTGTTTTCCCACGGCCCCCACAGCAAGTGGCCCCCTTCATGTCTGGCTTCTGCAGACATGCCCCCCCCTTCCAATCTAAAAAGAGGAGCCACAAGGGGAGGGGCTGAGAAAAGGAGGCTGACCTCCCTGCAGGGGGGAGCCCCAGCAGCCAGACTGTGGTCACAAACAAAGAGCCTCCAGCCAGGCTGCCCAGTGCCAGCAGGCTGGGTCACACACTCCCAAGGTGGGAACTTATCAGGGACCAGGGAAAGGCAGAGTCAAACCCACACAGCTTCTTCTCTGTACCCATCCCACTGGCAAAGCTGCCTAACGTATGCACATTCATAATAACAAAACTGTGATTATGACAAGGCCAGCTGGCCCAAGTGACCACAGGAGCAGACACCCCTGGAGAGGGGCGTCTATGCAGTTAGGTCCGCAAGCATGGGCAGTGCACACAGGCCGCGTCCTCCTGTCCAGTGAGCTATCCAGAGAAATCTGCAGAGGTCCACATGCCCACAGTGGTCACCAGGTATTCATCTGGTGGTAGGTGGGGACCCAGCAGACGCAGGCCACAATGCTGTTCCTTGTCCCTAGATCCACTCCCTGCCCTCCTCCACCCTGCTCTGCACCTGGGAGGCTGACCTCTCCTGCAGCCCTCAATGGCAGCCACTGACAAGGGATCAGAGGATAGAGTATCTATTCCCCATCTCCCACCCCCCTTCCCTCCAGGGCAGGGGTTGGTGGTGGCTGACCCCTCCACCAAAGGCCACAACTCCAGTTGGGTGACCCTGCTGGGTTTGGAGAGCTGCCTCTCCCCAGCCCCTGCAGGCCCAGGGTGCTAAGGACTCCCCACCCACCACCACGACTCCAAGCACAGCCCAAACCCCTAGAGTTCCCCCGACCCTGCCTACACCTAGGTTCTATGACTCTTCATTAACCACTCCTCTGGTAAACCCTGGGAGCCCCCCATCCCATTCCCTGCTGGGACCCTGCCAGACACATCCTTGTGAGGACCCCACAGAATGCTAGGTCGATGATTTGGTGTGCACAGAGCAACAAGGATGGACCTTAAAAATAGAACACGAAGGGGCGCCTGGGTGGCTCAGTTGTTAAGTGTCTGCCTTCGGCTCAGGTCATGATCCTACAGTCCTAGGATCGAGCCCCGCATCGGGATCCCTGCTCGGCGGGAAGCCTGCTTCTCCCTCTCCCACTCCCCCTGCTTGTGTTCCCTCTCCCACTGTGTCTCTGTCAAATAAATAAAATCTTAAAAAAAAAAAAAAAATAGAACACGAAGTGGAACAAGTTAAGAAACAGAACAAGCTAGCCCAACACTGTTCATGGGGAGTAAAAATACACATGCCCAAAGTAAAATATACCATTTGCAAAACACAGGCAAACAGATATGCACTGAGCAGAGCTGGAAGTCTGCCATAGTGGGAAAACGGAATGGCATGGGGGGCAAAGATAATGGGAATAAACTGACCAATAAAATAAAAGCAGGACCCTGCAGAGACCAAGATAATAGTGTGTTATTAGTTGAGGAATATAATTAACTCGACTCTTAGTGCCTGAGGTTTAGCTGAAAAAACAAAAAGAATCCCACGTCCTAACTGGGCCCCTCTATAAGCAGGAACCCCACCAGCCTGAGGGAGGGTTCAGGTCGGGGGTCCTTCCTGCACCCCGCTCCACAGTGGCATGGCCACATGACCACACCCAGCCAATCCACAAAGTTCATCCCCCCTTCGCTGGGATTGGCTGAGGGATGGGCCTGGGGACCCAAGTAACCTGTGAGACTCAGAACTCCAACTGCTCCCATAGGGGAGTGGCAGTCGGGATGCTGAGCTGCCTGTATGAGGCCTGGTGGCTTCCACCTGGTTCTCTGAGGCCACCGAGGCACCAGGGAAGATGTGTGACCACCCTACCGATGAGACCACATGAGCCACGGCCCTGGGCATGTGAGTCCATTCTGGAGGCCCCCACTCGCTCGGAGGCCAGGTGAACACCACTGATGTCCCCAACTGATGCTGAAAGAAGGAGCCAAGGCCTGCCTAAATTCTTGAGCAAATTACATGAGTGTTGTTGATCTCAGCTGCCAGGGGTCGGGGTAGTTGGTCATGCAGCAATAGATAACCAGAACCACTGGGATCTAAGCAGTGAAACACAGATGGTCGGGAGGTGAGACGTTCCACAGGACAAATGTTCCCCACCGCTTTGGCACATAGGAAAAGCAGGCAGAGGGGAGGCTGCTCCAGATCCACAGAGGCCTGAGATAGAACATCCCTATTCATGTGGGGTTCCTGATCGGCCCTGGGTGTGAATAAACCCGATGAGAAAGTCATCTCAGCTCACTGAGGGGTTCCAAGGAGGGATTGAGGACCAGCCGATCATTTTGTGAGGTGTGACGGCTGGCAAATACCGGCATGTTTTAAAGATTAATGCTTTCTCATTTTTTAATTAATCCTTTATCTACGTATCACGCCTGTAAGATACCCTAACATATTTCAGCATGGATAGCAGTCAAAAGCAAAATGTCCAAATGTTCACAACTGTGAAATCTAGGTGATGGGTGTCTGGTGTCCTTTCTGGTCTTCTGGGTTTCAGTCTGCCACTCCCTACAATGAACAGCCACCATCAGTGTGGAGGTGGGACCAAAGGTCAGGGAGCCACTGACACTCACAGCTGGGAGAGCGTCCAGCTCGGTGGGGTGAGTCTTTGACTCCCAGAACTAGAGATCCCGGAGGCGGCTCCAGGCAGAACCAGCGGGCCGGCTGAGGTCACGGTCCAGGCTGCTAATAGCTTTGGTCTTTGTTGATGGGACACCTGCTGTGGGTGGGGGCAGCAGGGATTCTGTGGTAGCCCAGGGTCAGGTTCTCATGGGTGGGGTGGGTGTGCACTCAGGAAGGGTCTCTTCCCAGGGAGCATCCCCTGAGACAGGTGGCTGAGCGCACTGTGTGGAGACATGTCTACTCTCCTCCTCGCCCCCCACCCCAGGGTGTGGGGGGTGGGCAGCGTCAGAGAGGGAGATCTCTGAGCAGAGTCAGAGGTGCCTTGGGGTGCTGCTCGAACCTCAATGACCCTCCCTCGCTCTGGCTGCAAGCTCCTCTCTCTGCTGCCCTCAGGACTGCCGCCCCAAAACCGAAACATGTATCTCTGCAGCAAGTTGGCAGCGTTTCCCACAGCTCCCATCCATAGCAGGGCCAGATGAGCACTCTCTGGGCTGGCAAAGCCATGCTGTACCCCCCACATGGCCCTGGGAGACACTGATTCATCGCCGGTGCTGTTATCAAAAGTGGGGGCTGGCTTCATGTAGCATCAAATCACAAGATAAGGAAATGCTTCCCTTCCCCGGTCTTCTGATCCTTCTGATCCTGACAAGAACAGGCTTGCCAAAGCTAGCAAATAAAAATACAAGACAAGCAGTTGTGGGGGAACTTCAGATAAGCAATGTGCAAATGTTTAGCATAAGTATGTCCTGCACAATACTGGAGACATACTTATTCATTGTGTATCCGGAATTCCAATTTAACTGGGCATCCCACATTTTTACCGGGCAACCCCAGACAAGAAAAAAAGCTCAGGTTGGTGCTGGTATGGCTCCAACACCTTCTAAATATTTGCAGGGGATCTCTCTTTTAAACAAGAGGCAGCTATATCAAAACACTGGGACTTTCAAGCAGTGGGGGATGACAGAAGAGAAATAAACATACAAGGCCCTTGTAGACACACCAGTTACAAACAAGTGAGTCATCAGGCCACCTGGTCCTGCTCCTCCCAGAAGCCCGCCCCAAACAGCTGCCCTCTGCCCCCAAGTCCAACCAGAGGGTGGTCACAAACCAGCCAACTGCTCACAGGACACATCTGGGGGCCCACGTGTGCTCTTGAAATTAGTTGCTGATGTTCTAACATTTCAATGCCATTAATTTATCATTAATTTAGTGGTATAACATTTAAAATCTGAACACTTTGCACTGAAGCTAGACCCCCCAACTTCTCCAGGAAAACCAGAGGGTAGGGCCTGAGAACAGGGCTCTTCTGGTCCACGGCAAGTCCATACTCACTCCCCATTTGCATCAGTGGGTTCCCTGGGTCACTGTCCCCTTGGACCCCCTTAGGCCTTGGGCTTCTTATCCACGCCCAAAGTTGGGAGGCCCAGAGGAGGTGGGAGTTCCTGCCCCCTCCTGCCCAGGGTCTCATCCTGAATGTCCTGGTCTCCTGGGTTAGGACCCATCTCTTCTCTAAGTGGCAGACCGTGGGAATTTTGCCCCCTTGCAAGGTGCCTGCTGCCACCCAGGTGGCCTAGCAGGTCACAGTGTATCACTCCTATCAGATTCCAACCACATCCCACAGTCATACAAGATACACAACGCGGTAGGGAATACAGGGGTTACACACTGTCTTAGATGGTGACCCCCAGAGGCAGAGCCTGACATGGGTTCTCGTACATATGACTTACTGGGGGACAAAACTGGGCAAAGATGGGGCATTGGCTAGAGTCCAGCACTAGCTGAGGAGTGTGACTGGCACCCCGGGACTTGTCCCACTCAGGGACCTCAGTCAGTCACTGGCCAAGGGCCACAGTGGGGTGAAGAGGGAAGGATTACCTCCCAGGCATGTAGTGGGAGGCAATGGCTGTTGGCCAAGGGCAAGCCTCTGCAGAAGGACGCAGGTGGGAGCCATTAGCAGGAACACCTGGAGCATCTGGGGGATGAGGGGGACCAGATGGGGCACCAGCAGTGACCACAGTATCTCTCACCCACATGCACACACACACCCCCACACACACAGGGCAGAAGCAGATAAAACAGTATAGTCCTAGGGAGTGTCCCCAAACCTACCCTTAATTTATAATTTAGTCTGAGATCACCCCAGGCACAGAAAGGTAAGAAAGTATTTACTAAAAATAGTGTTTGCACACCCATGCTCATTGCAGCATTATTCAGAATAGCCAAAAGGCAGAAGCAACCCAGGTGTCCATCAACAGGTGAGTAGATAAACAAAATATGGTCTATACCTACACTGGAATATTATTCAGCCTTAAAAAGGAAGGAAGTTCTGACACAGACTACAGCATGGGCGACCACTGCAGACAATGTGAAATGAAGCAGGCGCCACAGGACAAATCCTATAGATCCCACTTATCTGGGTCCCTACAGTCATCAAGTCGATAGAGACAGAAAGTAGGATGGTGGGTGCTAGGGGCTGGAGTTAGGGGAGGTGGGCAGCTGTTTCATGGGGACAGAGTGTCAGTCTGGGAAGATGAAAAAATCATGGAGATGGATGGTAGGGATGGTTGCACCACAGTATGAATGTGCTTAATGCCACCAAACTGCACACTTAAAAGTGGCCAAGATGGTCAATTTTCTATTATGTGTATTTTACTACAATAAAAAGTAAAAACACATGCACTGTGGAGCCAGAAGTGAATAATGGAAGAGCACAGAGAGGAGAGGAAAGAAGGAACCGCACTGCAGGCCCCACAGGAAACAAGGGCTGCCCCCGACACCTCCCCTTGATAGTAAGCTTCCTGGCAGCCAAAGCCAGAGGGAAATTAGAGGATGACCTAGTGCTCCTTGTCTGATCAGAGGAAGTCATCTAGTTCATTGGGAAAAATAAACTTGTTCTTGGCACAAAATGTTAGCAGGGATTTTAGCTGTTGGTTAGGTTCATACTCAACTATCACTTCCTCAGTGCCAACACAATGACAAACACTGGACCCAGGCTTTCCAAGAAGGTTTATTTTTTTTTAAAGATTTTATTTATTTATTTGAGAGAGAGAGAGAGAGGACAAAAGCACGGGTGAGCAGCAGAGGGAGATGGGGGAAGCAGACTCCCCACTGAGCAGGGAGCCTAATGTGGGGCTCGATCCCAGGACCCTGAGATCATGACCTGAGCTGAAGGCAGACACTTAACCAACTGAGCCACCCAGACACCCCAAGGTTTATTTTATTAACCATGCTCTGCAGATAGGGAAACTCAGGCCCAGACAGAGTCAATGATCTGCCCAAGGTCATATCACCAGTAAAAGGTGGCATGGGGATTTGAACCCAGGTCTGTCTAGCTAAGGGAATACAGCCAGAGTCCTTTAGCTTGTAGATATTCATCACACACCTGCTACCTGTCACCCTCTATTATAGGTACTGGGATGAGGCAGTGAACCAAACCAACAAAGGGGCAATGGGGCCAATATTGGCGGAGGGAAGAAACAGGGAACAAATGAATAAGAAGATAATACGGGCATTGTGAAGAATGGGGACTGGTGTACTTCTCCGGCAAGAGTGGTCAGAGCAGGGGCACCTTGGTGGTGCTGTCGCTTAAGCATCTGACTCTTGGTTTCAGCTTAGGACATAATCTCAGGGTCCTGGGATCAAGCCCCCATCGGGCTCCGTGCTCAGTACAAGTCTGTTTGAGATTCTCTCTCCCTCTCCCTCTGCCCCCTACCCGCTCGTGCTCATTCTCTCTCTCTAAAATAAATCAATAAATCTTAAAAAAAAAAAAAAAAAAAAAAGGTGAATGGTCAGAGCAACCATATGTAAGAGGTGACATTCCAGCTGAGACTTGCCTGGCAAAAATGTGGTGGCCATGCAAAGATCTGGGGAGTGGCATCCGGGCAGTGATAAGAGCACGTGCAAGGCCCTGAGGCAGGAACCAGCTAGACACATTGTGGCTGGTATGCAGGAAACAGAGAAGAGAGCAGGATATGATGAGGTGAGCAGCAAGAGGAGAAAAGATAGAAGTAGAGATGTGAAAATCAAGGAAAGAAAGAAGCTCCAAAGAGGAGGTCCATCACTCCCCCATGTGCAGTGCCCCAGAGAACTCGGCAAAGCATCCAGTACGTTTAACAGACACTGTTTCAACAGGGTGATGGGGGCCACCACTAGGTCCAGCACACTGGGAATTCAAGAAGGAACTACAGGGGGCCCTGGGTGGCTCAGTTGGTTGAGCATCCGATTCTTGATTTCGGCTCAGGTCACAATCTCAGGGTCATGGGATCGGGCCCCAGGTCACCTGTTTGAGATTCTCTCTCTTCCTCTCCCTCTGCCCCCCCATTCACGCTCTCTCCCCCACCCCCTCTCCAAAAAGAAGAAGAAAAGAAAAAAGAAGGAACTACAGACATCCTTTTCAAGGAGTCCAAGGAAGATTCCAGTCTATAAAGTCTGAAACCAGGTAAAACCTAAACAACATCATATAGGGAACACAAAAAGGGGAGACAGAACTAAAAAGCCAAACTAGAATGGTCACCATAGAAGTCTGGTGATGGGTACGTGGTGGGGGGAGGGGCACAGGGAAGGACCACAGGAGCTCCTGGGTATGGGCACTGTCCTCCTGAATCCCCCAGGTAGTGGTCACTCGAGGGTATGCTTTTATGTACTTTCTTTTATGTGTGCTTTTTCACAATAAAAGAGATTTTTTAAAAGAAAAGAAAAAAAGAGCCACTTATAGCAGTCCAGGAAAAGAAAACAAGAGCAAGAAAGGGTGTTGGCAGAAGAAATGGGAAGGAGGGGAGGGATGTGAAAAATAGTCACAAATTACCGAAAGAAAGTGATCACATTTGGCTTCCGTCTTTAAAGTCTTATTTCCCTTCATTTCCTTGTAGGCAAAAGTCTTTATAATCGCTGATATGGTTGGCAAGAAGACAAGGCTGGCCATGAGGAGAACAGTAAAGGGTAAATGAATAAAAAGGGCCAGGGGCGTGTTGGGGAGGTGGGGTCTTTGTCCCTGCACTGGGAAAACCGGGCAGGGCTGAAGGCACAGGTGGGTGGCCTGAGACCCCCGAGGAGAGGGGAAGGGCTGGGTCCAGAGTGCTGGGGGACACCGGGTCTCTGAGCCAACTCTGGGTACAAAGTGCTGACAAGCATCGGGGGCCCCAGGTGGGACACAGAGAGGGGCTGGGAGACTCACAGGCTCACTGGCCCCTGGGGACCGCCAAAGGGGTGAGCTCATGAAAACACTGTGAAAAATCATCCTTCAAGTAGAACAGCCAGGGTATTTTCCCCTCCCTGCCCTCTCCTCCCTAAAAAGAAAAAAATAAAAAATGAAATGAATAAAAAGCTCCTTAAAGCCTGGGTGAGAGCTGACCCTGTGTATATAATCACTAATCTCATTACCAGCATAAGCAGGTGAAAAATTACAAAGATGAATGTGCATGACTTATAATCAACCTTTGAGAAAAAGAAAATGTTGCTTTTGGCACCAGGAGGGAGCTGCTCTTTTCCTTCCCTACAAGTCACAACTCTGGAAAGAGGAAATGCTCCCAGGGAGGAGCAATGAGAAATGGGCCTGCCCACAGCCACGCTGAGCTCACTGCTCTCCCCACCTGGCGTCCAGCGCCCTCCACCCGGCCCCAGACAGATGGGCGGATGGGCGGATGGGGGGCGTCACACCCTTGACCTCTCCCTCTCTCTGTGAGAAAGCCAGGCATCTTCCATCCAGCCTGCCCTGGTCCCACCCGCAGGAGGGTTTTTGGCTGATCTCCTCTCACCCCTGCTCAAAATCCTGAATGGTTCCCTATCATTGAGAATCCAGAAAAAGTTATGGGTACTACACCCCCCTCTACCAGAAAAGTGAAAATTCGAACAAAGCCTGGTAGTGGACATGGGGTGGTTTCTGACCATCCCATTACATATTTACTCGCCTTCCAAGAGCAGCCTGGGGGCTTCATTCTGGGGTCCACACCACCCCACCATTCCCCCACCATCAGTGTTTCCTATTCCTGTCACAACAATGCCAAATTCAGACTTGGACACCAGGCTAACGTGAGCTCAAGAAACCCAATTCAGGTGAGATTTGGGGCAAATGGCCTCTCTCTTTCCCACTGTATTAGACATGAAGTGATTTCATGTCAAGAATCCCTGAAGCCATCTTGTTCTCAGGTGGAGACCGTCTGAGGCTGGAGCCAACTCAAAAACAAGAAAAGCCCACGAGGTGGAAAAAACAGAAACACAGCGATAGCTGCTGAGCCCTTGGATCCAGCCACGCCGAATTGAAAAACTGAATTTTGCAATGACATGAACCCACAGTGTGTTAAGCTAACCTGGACCAGGTTTTCTATCATTTGCAATTGAGAGTCTTAACAGAGATATGGGCATACACCAAAAACTGTTGTGTATCATTTTAGGGGTCTCACAGACTCGCTGGAGCTCACTCACCTACCCTGATTGAAGACCCCTAGCTCAGGTACATAGTGAAAACTCCTAAGAGTGACATTCAAAGTCCATCACCACCTAGCCCCCACCTATCTTCCAGTTCTCTCTGCTGCCTTCCATTCACCCAATTCCTGATAAACTGGAAGACTCCCAACCCCTCATCTTTGCTCATATCGCTCTCCCAAACCAGAGTGTCCTCCCTTCTGAATCTCTGAAGACCCAAATCCCAGCTCCTACTTTAAGGCTAAGCTCCAAGGGTAGGTGGATGGACAAGTGGATGGATGGATGAATAGATGGATGGATGGATGGATGGATGGATGGATGGATGGATTTGGTGGTTGATGAGCAGGTAGCAGGTGGAAGATGGATGGATGAGAAGGTGGATTAGTGAATGAGTAAGTGAACTTGTATATAGATGGATAATTGATGAAGATATGGATGGGGTAATAGACAGATGGTGAACAAATCATAGATAAATGGGTGGGTGAATAGATGGCAGAGAGAGGATAGATGGATGGCAAAGTGGGTCCGTGGATAAATGAGTAACCAGCATGTGGATAAATGTCTGATGGATGGGCAGACCAGTGAACAGATGGGTGAAGAGGTAGAGGATGGATGAATGGGAAGGTGGGTTAATGGGTGGGTATATCAGTATAGGAATGAATGGCTGACGGACAGCTCAATGACTAGGCAGGCAATGGATCAATGGACAAATGGATGCATGCATGGCAGGTGGGTACACAGGTAGGTGGGTAGCAGATGGGCAGGTAGAGCTAGGAAAGTTCTCTTGATGCTCAATCAGGGCTCTTCCTAGACCCCCTGGAAAACCCTAGAATAAGGTTGAAGGCTCTCCTATAGGCCAGCATCTCAGATAATTCTTGGCCATGTTGAATAGCTTGGAAGCATGGCCCTAGAGTCACACTGGCCTACATTCAAAGCCCAGCTAAGCTGACACCCACTATTTGACCACAGACCAGAGACTGGCTCTCTGAGCCTCATTTTCCCCATCTGTTAAATGAGAAGCATCATGTTCTCCTCACAAGGTGCTGTGGGATGAGATAAAGAATTATCTGCAGAGGCTAGCCCAAGACATGGTACAGTCAGAGCTGACAATGATTTCCATCCTATTAAAAAAAAAAAAAAAAATTGTTCCAGGGCCTAGAAAAAGAAAAGGGGCAGCCTCCTCTCATTTTGTAAGGTGAGGAAAATCCTGATACCAAAAGCAGACGGGGATACTATAAGCAGAGAGAAGGATAGGCCAGTTTCACTTATGAATCTAGCTGCCAAGTCCTAAATAAAATACCAGAAAATTGAATCCCGCCACCTATTATGGGGATAATAATATATTGTGCCCAAACAGCATTACCTCAGGAATGCAAGGGTAGTTCAATACTAAAAAAATCAATGCAATTCACCAAAAGAAAAATTTGCCGGGGTCATCTTACTAGATGCTGGAAAAAAGCATTCAATAAAATTTGACGTTCTGTGATTAAAAGCTCAGAGAAAATTCAGCTCCTCCAGGTAAAGAGGACTCCCTGCCAGGTTCCTATGGAAATGGATTCGCCCATCTCCCCTCCCAGAAAATAAACTAGCCTTGGGGGAATGTAATGCCTGGGAGGTAGGATTTTCGGCTTCACGGCAGGCCAGTGGAAGATAAACTCTGGGGTCCACCCCTCCTCCAGAGCCTCCCAAACCTTGGTGAGGCCCTAATCACACCTTCTCCAGCCCTGGAGTTGAGTCCGGGGTTCCATCTGTGCTGAGAAACCCAGCAGAGACTGAGCTGCTCCAGGGAGGTGCCAGGAGTTCCCTGAGAGGGTTCTGGACCCGGTTCTCACCCAATCTCCGGGCTCAAGCAGGCATTCTCTTGCTTTTTTCCTTCTTTTGATAGAAAAGGTGCTTTCAAGGGAAGCCTAAAGACCAAGAGCCCCTTCCATGAGAGATGCATAGACATGAGGGTGAGAAAGGGTTCATGGGAACGGGAGTTGGGGTGTATGTGTGCGACTGTGTGCACACTCACTTGAGGGAGAGTGAACACATCCATGTATATGTGAGTGGTTGTGGAGTGGGTGGGTGTGCAAATTTAAGTGTGTACGATTATGTGTGAGAAAGTGTGAATGTGCGTGCATGCACACACACACATGCTGGGCCATCCTCCCCTGGTGGATCCCACCCCTCCTCCAGGCCCAGCCAGTGGGTCACTGCTCTCCAAGCCTCCTGACCATTCCCCTCTCTCTACCTGCATTCCTTCCCCTCTGCCCTGAACACGCTTTCTCCCCAATGCCCCCATGACTGGCCCCCTGCTTCCTGCCATGTCCCTGGCCCCACCTTGCTCAGAGCTCCAACAGAGCCCATCCAGTCCTGCACCACTTCCCCAGCCTGCGTAGACAGCCCTGGGACATCACCACACTCGGGGCACAGTCAGTGCCCTGGCTCATTCTGCCATCACCCACATTTCCAAGATCCCATCCCCTGCCTAGTCAGATAGGATGCTCATCAGGGGCCGGGACTGGCACGGTCCTTCCCCACACTTAAGAGCTGACATCTTATGCTGATGTGTCCGCCTGCTTGTCTCCCCAGCTGCACTGTGGTTCTGAGGCAGAGACCCTGCCCTCCTGCTCGGCCTTCACCTGGGGTCTGGGCCGCAGCAGGCATTCAAAATGCTTTGGGTGGGTGGTGGATGAATTAATTAGTGTGCATGGCCCCAGCAAGGCCTGACACAGGACATCAGATGAATATAAATGTAAGTGTCACCAACACTCATCCCAGAAGGGCTTTCGAGATTGGCAAAAGCTTGCCCGAGGTCACCTGGCAGGTCACCACCTAAGCTGGGGGCCCCATGCCCACAGGCGCACAGGAGCATTTTCTCACGTGTCACCTTTTAGCCTCACGGCGCCACAAGGGCCAAAGGTGGAGTGGAAAGGGACAGGCAGAAAGAGATGAGACAGAAAAGCCGACAGAGAGAATCAGAGACCAAAAGCCAAGCAAACAGACAAGACAGGGACAGACAGGAGGTGGAGGTGAGGAAGACGAGCGGGCAGGGCTGGCCCGCAGCAGGCCCGGGCTCCCTCAGCCACAGCAGCATCCGGAAGGAGGCGCCAGCCAGCGAAACGCTGCCACTCCCTCGGGCCTTTGCCGTGCCAGCGCCCCTATTCATTTGTAAGGCCCTGAAATTTAGGAATCTCTTGGGGGCTGCCAGGTGGGCGGCCAGTGTGCAGCAAGCAGCGGGGTCTGGCCTAGGCTGTGGCATCACCGTCGGGGGCCCTCCCAGGCCATGAGCCGCCCCTGCCGGAGCAGAGACAAACAGCAAGCAGGACCAAGCTCTGGACTCCCCGGGCTGCTGGGCCACTCCAGCATGGGACAGTCTGAGAAGGCATGTTCCATTTGTACAGGGGCCCAGTCAAAGCAGCCTCCCTGCAATACCCAGGGGGGACTCAAGGAGATGATGTAGAGACCCTAGCATTGTGTCTGGCAAACAATGAGCACTCAATACATGTTCAACATTTTAAAAAATTACTGTCCCCAGCTACTCTAACTCTTTCACACTCCTCAACTCCGCCCATTCCTTGATTCCTTCTGCCAGGCCCATCCCTCTTCCCCTTAGCAAACTCCTATTCATCCCTAAAGGCCCAGCTCAATATCCCCTCCTCTGAGAAACTTTCCTCAGAGTTCACAGCTGCCTCTCTTGACCTCCCTGCACTCTGTACACGGAGTCCCTGAATCTGCACAGGGTTCGCAGGCAAGAAGGATGTAAAAACAAGAGGGTTAGACCAAACCCTCAGAGAGTAACAGACTCTGCCCACATCCTCGCCACTTGGGGTAAGTGTGGTTGGGTTGGAGGTCAAGACCCCACAGCCCCCACCCCTTCTCTCAACTCCCTAACTCTGGACTACCCCAGATCGTGAAGAGCCGCTGTTACTCAACCTGGAACATCCTCACATTCCTTTTGGGATGGGTCCACCATGTGACGCAGGAACAGGGAAGAAACTGCAGGCCGGTGATATAGAGCAACCCAGTGATGCTGTGGGGATCTCCACCTCCTTCTCCTGGCAAGAGAACCCCAATCTTCCTCTGGGGAGCCACCCTCTCTCAGACTACATGGACCGCAGGATGGCTATCCCCCATCCACAGTGACTGCCACACGGGCCCACGCTGAAGCTTCTGAGCTCAAGGAGTGCGCCAGAGCTGCCAGGCCACCTGAACACCGCCTGAGAATAACACGACACGGAAAATGAAGACACAGTCCCAAGGGCATCTCTAGAGCCCCTGGATACAGCCAAGCCTGAAACTTCACCCTGTACTTTTTTGTTCCGTGACTTTTTTGCTGAAGTTACACCTTCTTTCACCTATGATCAAAATAATCCTGACACTTGTGATGAAAGTAAGAGCAGCAACCGTGTTGTGTCAGTTGCTGACTCAACTCCAAGAATGTTGGTCTCTGGAGTCTGTAAACTCGGTCCCGGCAGCGTCACCTCCTGCAGCACTAGCCTGCTTCACGCAGGGCCCATTTTCAGGGACCAGCTGGAGACAGCCCACAGAGCCCTGTCACTATCACAACCCCGCCCCCGGCCACAGCCCATTGGCCCACGCTGGGCCAATCAGAGCTCTTCCCCAGGATCCTGACCTGGACCTAAAAGAACATACAGAGCATCTCTGGGGGAAGAGACTGCGAGCCAGGAGGCCTCCAAGCTGAGGGCAGGCACATTTAAGTCATTTTGAGAAAATTGCAGCGCTCACAGAGAAAAGCAGAGACAAAATAAAGATGAGGTGTGAGGCAGCCTTGGCGGCATCAGAGACCCTCGCTGTAGCTTTCTCTGGGACCAGCGGGGCCTAGTCTCCCCTGACGATGCAGTGGAGCCCCCTGCTTCTCCTGAGTGGCCTCAAGCGAAGCCCACATGAAGGAGAAACCACCCACCCCTCGGACAGGCCCCATCCGAAGCCCAGAGCAGGGGAAATCATCATGGGTGGGCTACCATGCCCTATGCTGAGGCCCTACTATCCCCGTGAGACCCCTGAGGTCTGGAGCCAAGGGGGGGGGGTCACTGCTCCGACCCCACACACAGGAAGCCACAGCCATTCCAAGGGGCGTACCTGGCCCAGGCATGTCCTGCCTTGGGGTCAGCGGGGCATTTCAGGCTCAGGCAACTGACATCACCATACCCTTTCTGTGGCCAGCGCTCCATTACATGAGTCTCTCTCACTCATCAGGGTGTAAGGTCAGCCATTCAGTTCAAGAAAACAAGTTACGAGGGGTGACGGAAGTAGGAGCACTAGGGCAAACTTTTCCTCATGCTGGGGCACGTGGCTAATTAAGGGCCCGACCGGCCATTATCATGACTGTGATTGGTATTACCCATGAGACGAATCATTAGTGATCTCGGCTCACCGTACTTCATAGCTTAAAAGGCACTTTCCCATCTAGACAGGCCTAGATTCCCCATGTCATCTGGTGACTGGGCCCAGCCTCACTTCGCCAGGTACCAATCAACTTCTTTCCTCAGCACTGGAGCCCTGGTCCTAAGCCCCCAGCCCACGACCCCCTGGCATGGACCCCAGGCCACTGGACGCCTCAGAGAATGTCCCAAACCCCCGGCCTGAGAACCAGGGACTTGGCTTCAGAGCAGACATCCCTGCTGGAGGGGCTACAGCCTCCTGTTATAGCCCTGGCCAACAGGAAACATGCCAATGAGGGCCCAAAAATGTGGAAAGGGGGTTCCCAAGAAGATGGGAAGTGTGGGATGACCAGCCAGAAGGGTCTACCCACGTGGAGTTAGAGAGGACCATGCAGGGTGAGCTCAGATCTCAGGAACAAGGCAAAAGCAACAGAGGCCCGTGGGGAGTAATTATCCCCCTCCTAGTCTCCTTCCACCACTCAGGATCACAGAGAACTCTCTGTGGAACACTGGTGTGCCTTGCACATCTCTCTGCCACTTGCCAACCTTTGTAGCAAAGAGAGGGCAAGTCGCATTGCTCAAGGCTGAGCCAGGTAACAGAAGTCACAAGGGTTCAAAGCCCCACTTGGCCATTGTTAATCTTTATTTTCATGGGTATTGCTGATTTAGAGCAAGTCTGATTTTTGTCTACAGCTGTGACAGAAGGTCTCCTTTTAAATAAGTACAAGTAAAACAGGGAAGGGTTTTTTTTTTAAATATACTATGTATAACGTAAAGGCACGGGAGGTCGGGAGGTCTGGCGGAAAATGTGATGGTGTTACGCTAATCATTACTTTATCAGAAGAGGAAGCTGATACCCACTGGCTTTTTCCCCAAGAAAGGAGACAAGGCCCCCTATGGGGCCTGCCTTCATCAGCCCCATAATCAGGGACCAGCAGCCAGAGACCCTGAGGTGCCTATGGTCAGACAACATTTGAATTATTCTGCTCTGAGGACATGCCAGGGGACCAGATAAAGAACACTGAGATGCTCAACCAGCACCAAACCACCATGATGACGGCTAATCTCTCAGCTCCCGAGGACCAGGGGGCTGACATGGAAACCAAAGGGAAGAGCTGTGGCCTTGAGTCTGTGTGTGTGTGTGTACTTGTGTGTGCACGCACATGCCTGTGAGTGCTGGGTGTCAAGGAGGGCACAGTGCGGTCGCCTTTGAGGGGCTGGTATGTGTCAAGACCACCTGAGCTGGCCCTGATCCACAGAGGTCCTGCCCACTCTGCCTGTCCCACTCATTCCCCAGCAGGCTGCACTCTCCTGCTCATAACTCTTCCCTGGCTCCCTCTGGCTCAGACAACAGGCCGCAGACTCACTGGGGGCTGGGGTGGTGTTCTCTGGGATCCTGAGAGTTCTCTACCAGAATGTTTTTAATGTTGTGCTCCTGTTGTGAGGAGTCATGGAGAAGAACCGAATTTTCTGGATCACTTAATGCTCACTTAGTGACCAAAGACACAGCTGGGAATTCAGGGCTAGGATGGGAGACCCAGGCTGAGGAAAGAAGAACTCTGGGAGACTTATCAAGAACTGGTGTGTCCTGGGGCACCTGGGTGACTCAGTCAGTTGGGCGTCTGCCTTCAGCTCGGGTCATGATCCTGGGGTCCTGGGATCAGGTCCTCCATCAGGCTCCCTGCTCAGTGCGGAGCCTGCTTCTCCCTCTGCCTGCCACTCCCCCTGCTTATGCGCGCTCTCTCTCTCTCTCTGCTCTCTCTCTCAAGTAAATAAATAAATAATCTAAAAAAAAAAAAGAACTGGTGTGTCCTGACCACAAGGCCAAGATCTGGCCCCTACACAGACGATGGCATCTCAATGATGAGAGAGAGAACAGAGAAGGAGGACAGGAGAGCGGGGTCATGACGCTCAAAGAACCTAGCTAGCATGTGTTCGCAAAGCACTGTGTAGCTGCCAAAAGCTGCGCTTGGGGCTCCCCGGCAGTCTGCACACCAACCCTACCGGGCAGGCCACTACCACCAGGCCCACTTTACAAATGGAGAAGCTGAGGCTGGGACACAAAGCCCTCATCATCCAGGCTCACAGGACTCAGGCCAGGCAGGCGTGCCAGCGCCCTCCAGGCTTCCCTGGCCTGGCCGGGTCCTCACCCTACTGGCACTCCGCAGGCCAGGCCCTCTTCCCACATGTCCGGCCATTCCTGGCCATCAAACAGTAGCAGAGCCAGGAGGGCCGTCCCCAGGTTGCAATGAGGAAATTGAAAGATTGAAGCCCTAGCAGCTCAAGGCCTGCCTGCAGCCAAAAAGGCCTCCAGTGGCCAGAGGTGGCCACCCCACTCCCCTGGAACATGATGCTCGCTGCCCCCCACGCTCTTGGCCAGGCCAAGTCTCCCAGCCCGGGGCAAGCAGGCGGCACCACTTCCTCATCAACACTGTGACCCGGGCGGGGTCACTCTGGCCTACAATGCAGCATCCCCCCCACCAGAAAAGCTAGCTTCCCCACCCTCGAGGAAGGAAATAACCTTTCCCCAAACCAGCACTTTCTTTGTAACAATCTCCATATATGAGAAGACAGAGGCATTTTTGCAATGCTTCCAAGTTCCAATAAACGTGAGGACAATGGTGCAAAATGACGCAGGGCTTGACCTGAGAGGGGCCCTGGGAAGGGACCAGAGCAGCGGAGGGGAATTAGTGTGTGCGTGCGTGCCAGTGGGGCCCGTAATCAAGGGGCAGCCCATCCGGAGCAGGACCTGGGAGTGGACAGACCTGGCTACCGCTCCGGTTCTTCCTTCGAGCTTGTCGTGTGACCCCAGGCAGGCAAGCCCCTCTCGGAGCCTCAGTGTCCCTGCCCTGTCACTCTCACCAGCCTCCCACCTATCATCTCGCCCCTCCAGCCCCACCCTCATGCCGGGACTCCCAGAGGGACCCTCTAACCCTCTGGCCATGTTCATCCTCTTCTAAGAAATGCCCCATGACGGCCCATCTCCGGTTCACGGACCAGGATTTGAGGTGCTCCATTGTCAGGGTTCAGTCCACCAGCATACGCTTACTTCCCACCTCTCCTCCAAACCACCTCTCCAAGAGAAACTGGGTTTTCTCCTGTTCTTGTGTCTCCCTCACCTTTTTACCTTCATATCACAGTGCCTGTATCACCTCCTCCAGGAAGCCCTCCTTGACCACCTCCAGACTCGGCTAGATTCTTCCCTGGCTATCATGACCTCTGCTCTCCTTCAGGACAGCCCTGACCGAAGCAGGTCAGAACTGCCTATGTGCATCCCTGGGGCCCTCAAGTTGGCATGGGAGAGACAACAGGCCATCCCACACCAGAGGCTACTGTGAGCACCCAAATCCTTGGGTACACATCCCTGGCATGGACGTCCAGGGAGCCACTGTCCGGGAACCCTGACTCCACAAGCCTCTCCCTGGCTGTTCCCAGCAATGCTCAGCCATGGTTCCTAACCCTCCCAGAGGAAGTTCACAACTCCACTACTCCCCTCTGCCTCATAATGCCCAGTTCCAGGCCCCAGCGGCTCTCCCCCAGCAGCTCAGGTGTGGGGGGACTTGAAAATCTCAATCAGAGCTGGCCCCTCCCTGAACTGAATCTGTATAGCACCCAGAATAAAAATGAAAGCCCTCCTGTGGCCCCCAGATGTGGCCCACCCTCCAATGGCCCTCCTTGCTCATGGGGGTCCTGATTTCTAGCTGCTCCAGGTCGTTTGCACCTGCCGTGACCCCTGCCTGAACAGCCCTACTCCACCCAGGTGTCTGTTCCACTGACACCTCCACTTAGGTGCTCAACCTAAAACATCCCCACCCAACCCCCAGTCGCGGACCAGCTTCGCCATCTCTTCATTGCACCCACAGCCAGCACAGCACATCACAGTGAGCACCCACAGGTCTCCTGTCTGTGTCTCCTGCCAGAAAGCGGGCTCTGTGGGGGCAGAGGATGTTGTCTTGGTCACTGTCTTATGCCCAGCACTCAGAACAGTGTCCAGGACCCAGCAGATGCTCAATAAATAGCTGCTGAATGAAGGAACGAGTGATCTCATTTCCTCCTTCCGTTAACCCTAACAGAGATAGAACACCCATTTTACAGATAAAGAAACTGAGGCTCAGAGGGGTAAGTCACTGGCCTGATGGGAGCACAGCCTGCGAGTGGCAGAGCTGGGAATCAGAACCTTATCAGATGCCAAAGCAGGGATTTCCTGCTCCCGACTGGCCCCGGCTCCGGACCTGCAGCTAGTCTCCCAACCAGCTGGGAGGGCTGACTGGGGAAACAGCCTCAGGACAGAATTGTAAGTGCTGTGGTGCCCACGCCAGAAAGAGCCGGCAGTCGAATCACCAGAAGGAAATACACCCACAGGAAAAGGGGGAGAGAAATGGGGAGAGAGAGAAAGGGTGGGTTTTTTCTTTTGTCCATTTGCCAAACTTTGCAAAAAGTGACTTTGTTACCATCTAATTTAATCACAGTGGAAACTTTAGTGTACCATGCCAGGAAGAAGTCAGTCTGTTCAACAACAAGGTCAGTGAAGCAGGGAATTTAAAAACCATCCTTAAACACTTCCACTTAAAACTCACAAACGAACAGTCACCCACCAACTGCCCAACTGCTTTTTAATTTAATGTTTTGAACAGGCAATGCAGTCACATGGTTCAAAAAGCTGCAAATATAAAAAAGGCACAGAGTGGGACATGTCACCTCACCCTTGCACCCTTGGCCCCCACCTGCCCACCCCAGCCCACCCCCAGGTGACCACAGGTAAGCACTGAAACTTGTTCCTCCTGTTTCCTCCCAGGCCTTGTTTATGCTCACACAAGCCAACGGGAAGTTGGATTTCTTATTGGACACAAAAGGTGGCACGGTTTACAAGCCATTCGGCACCTTGTTTTCTTCTCTTCATAGAGCTTGAAAGACCCTTCCACAGAGAACGTCCTCTTTTTACAGCTACATAATATTCCACGATGAGGCCATGCCAACATCTGTCACCCTGGGTCTCAAATGTCTGCCCACAGTCCTGTCTCCGCCCTCTGCCTGTAGCTTCTCAAGGGTGAGAACAGCACCCCAGCATGGGGCCTGGCACAAGCCTCCTGATCTTACTCGAGAGGGTGTCTTAAAACAGAAATCTGATCTCCTTGCTCCTTCCATCAAAACTTTTCAGTAGCTTTCAAACTCTCTGCGCTGCCCCTCCACTTCCTCGGGACCCTCTCTCCCCTCCCTGACTCACTCCAGCTTCCTCCTTTTCCATTCCTCACACACACCAAGCAGGGTCCCACCTCAGGCCCTTTGCACTAGCTGTGCCCCCTGCTTGGCATTCTCCCTCACCACTCTGGTCTCAGCTCAGAAATCCCCTCCTCAAAGGACCCTCTCTGCCACCCTGGATTTGGTTGTCTTGCTGACTTAAACTCCTTTACAGCATCTGAAATAAACGCAATTCATTTCTTTGTCACCTGAATCACCCCATCTCACCCCTCTAACCAGAATATAGACTGCATGGGAGCAAAGACAGTGTCTGCGTTGCCCACCCTGAGTCCTTTCCTGGACGGTGCCTCACCTAGGATGTGATTCCCACACTCAGCCCAGGAGAGCCAAGCTCCTGCAGCAGCTCCCGCCTGATAGAATTATTCCTGCCAGCCCTCACAGAGCTCATGGGACTGTGGGAGCACAGCACTCAGAATCCTGTCGCGAGCTGGAACTGCACCCCAGGCCAAGGCCTTCAGCTGGGGGAGGCCCCTCAGAGCTCAGGAAGCGGGGGAATGGGGCTATACCCACTGCCTCCGGACAGCAGCCCCCAGGATTCCATCCTCCCCTCCCCACTTCAGGACCATGAGCCCTGGAAAGCTCAAGAACACAGTATCCACTTTACAGAAGGGAAGACTAAGGCCCAGAGAAGGGATGGACAGGCCCTCTGCACCACCTTGCACAGCCCAGCACCTTCCTCCCCAGCAGGAAAGAAAACCCCCAGGAAGCACGAGGAAGAGGTCAGGGCTGCCCACCATCCCCCATCACTCTGGAAGGGCTGGGCCCTCATTCAGTCAGTCAACAAACTTCCAGGAGGCTGCACATCCCGGGGGGTACTTCACTTACATTAGCTACATAAGTGTGCTCACGAGAGAGAGCAGAGTCACAGAAGCTGGGACTTAAAATAATGCAGCAACTGCCCCACCCCGTGCCACCCATGGAGAGGCCACCCAAAGGGAATGGGAGCTGGGAGACTGTTCTCCACTTGAGTCCCTCCTTGTAAGGCATCTTCGCCACCAAGGCTGACCAGGGGCTTATGGGGAAAATCCTCACACCCAGAGCCCCCAAATTCAAGGCCAACATGAAGCCTGATATCCAGCAAGGCACACTGTGATGCTCCTGAGGCCAGATAGACTCGAGACTCAGCAGTCTTTACCCTGGTGGTCACAGGGTCACAGTGAATATGACTGTCAAGACTAGAGGAGGAAACTGTGCTGAGCTTTCAGGTTGATGAAAAGGAACCTAGGGGTACCTTTTAATGGCTGGCTCAGCTGGTGGAGCGTGCAACTCCTGATCTCAGGGTTGTGAGTTCGAGCCCCCATGTTGAGTGTAGAGATTACTTAAAAATAAATAAAATCCTAGGGGCACCTGGGTGGCTCAGTCGTTAAGCATCTCCCTTCGGCTCACATCATGATCCCAGGGTCCTGGGATCGAGCCCCGCATCAGGCTCCCTGCTCAGCGGGAAGCCTGCTTCTCCCTCTCCCACTCCCCCTGCTTGTGTTCCCTCTCTCGCTGTGTCTCTCTCTGTCAAATAAATAAATAAAATCTTTTAAAAATAAATAAAAATAAATAAATAAAATTAAATTAAAAAAAAGGAACCTGGGTGGTCATTTAGGCTGCAAAAAATCTTCTTCACTTTAGGTCCTGAATTTAGCTCTACCCTGACCCCTGCAGAGAATGCAGCTTCACTTCCCTGGTCATTCCACAAGCATTTATTAAGTACCCACTGTATGTCAGGCGTGGACCTGGCTCAGGGAATTTGCCCAGGGCTGATGAGACCAAGTCCCTTCTCTCATGGATTCATTGGGCGGGGGGGCAAGGAGCTTGGCTTTAGAGTCAGAAAAATCTGGGTTGAAATTTCAGCTCTACCATTTGCTTGCTAGAAAACTCTTTCTGAGCCTCAGTCTCCCCATCTGTCAAATAAGGTAAGAATGTGATCTTGCAGAATCATTGACGGGATCTGGGAAGAAATGTGATGGTCAAGGCCTAGCTCTGAGATCACTGCCTTCCTCCCATGGGGCTCCCAGGCCACTGTCCCCCACAGCCCAGCAGAAAGCACCTTCCATCATCACAGAGATGCCTTGTGGTCCAGGCCCCTGGCATGCCCCTCAAGTGCTCCGAAGAGGTACGAGGCTCACTCAAGTCTTTCCCAGTCATGGGTGAGGGGACTAGCCCAGGCCCCTTCGGAGTGGGCAATGCAGCAAAAACAGCAGGCACAGCGAACACAGAGGCTTATGCAGGCCAGGTAGGAGCTGAGTCCCTGGTGGGGACTATGGCCAAATGGTGCTCCTGTCCCATCCCCCAGGGGCAGCAGGCAGGCAGCACTAGCCAGTGGGCACCACAGGGGGAATGTGGACCCTGAGCTGCCAGACTTTGTGATTTTGCAGGTAAAAGATGGAAATCTGGACTTTTATGTGAAACCTGCCGATTTGCAAATGCCAGCAGCTAATTAAATATTTAAAAATAACAACAACATGGTAAGAGCCAAGCAAAACACACAGAGCCAGTCAAAGCCGGGGCTGGTAGGTTTGCACAGCCAGAGTCAGATTCTTTGATTTCACCCATCCCCTGCCCACTTCCCCCACCTCACAGCTCTGGATACAGGCGGGGAGGGCGGAAGTTGAGGGAGCAACTGTTACAGGTCCCTCCCTCCTCCTGGTGGGGATTTTCACCCTCATTTGCATGTGAGGAAGGTGATGCTCAGAGCCCCAGCCATTCAGCTACAAACACTAGCCAGGCGAGCTCTTAGGGGCTTGCTCTGGGAGGGGCCTAAACCAGTCCCCTTATTCAAGGGGCTCTACGGGATGACCAGTACCCAAATCTTTTTTTTTTTTTTTCTTTTTCTGGCCTGTCATAGTGACACCTGCTGGCTCACACCAGCTTTGGACCAGTCCAAGTGCACTCACCTTGTAACAGTGCTGGTCATCTGGCAGAGAAAGGACACCGCTGCTTGGGACATAGAGTGGGGGAAGGGGAGGGGATGCAGGAGTGAGGAGTGGGGATGTTGGCGGAGTCAGGCCCGGCCCTGAAGGCCCCTCCCTGTGCTCCCAGAGCCTCCCAGTCCTAAGGGTAAGAGAGCCTCGGCCCAGAGCCTTCCCCCCAGCCCTCCTCTGGCTCCCAGCAAGCTCAGGATAGCAGGGAGGGCTATGCCCATGGAGGTGGAGTGTCAGGGGTGCACGGGACTGAGGTTGGTGTATGTGACTCTGTGTGCAAGACTCAGTGTGTGGGGCACTGTTACTCCAGCTATGCGAGAGACACGTGTGTGACACATGTGAGACAGAGATGCATGTGTGATAGACACGTGTGGCAGACATGCATGCGTGTCAGAGAGGCACACGCGTGCAACACAGACACAAGTGTTTGAGAGAGGCGTGCCTGTCTGGGACACGCCTGTAGGTGAGGCACGTGTGTGCAAAAGGGACGTGTGTGGGAGACGAGTGTGGGAAGCCCAAGCATGTGTGTGAGAGATGGGGGGGTGCCCTGAGCATGGGACTTTGCAACTGGGGGGATGGGGGAATAGGGGGACGGGATGGCGGGTGCGCCCCGGCAGACGGTGCAGGAACTTCTTTCGGCTACTGGTGTGAGTGTGTGTGTGGCAGTGTGACGGGAGGGGGGAACTGAGGATGTGAGCTTGACGGTGGGGGTGGTGCCCGACGGAGGGAGCTGAGGGGCAGCGCGAGAGGGGGAGGGGGGCGTAGAGAAGGAGTGGAGCAAGGCTGGGGGGGGGGGCGGTGACCGGCTGGATGCAGCGGAGGGAAGGGGCGGCAGCACTGGGGGTGGGGGGCGCTCGACCTGGCGGGTTGGGGGAACCTGTCTGCGGACCCCGAGGGCCCCCGCTCCCCGTCGCCGGCCTCAGTGCCCGCATCCGTCCAATGGGACCTGGGCCGGGGGGGCGAGCCCGCGGCGGGGCGGGGGTGTGGGCACCCCGCGGCTCGGGGCGCGCATCCGCGGGGCCGCCGAACCGTCGGGGCGTCCGAGGGCCCCCAAGCCGAGCTCGGCGACGGCGGCCCGGGAGGGGCGCGGCGCGGGAGGGGAGATGGGGACCCCGCGCGGGAAGGGAGTCGGCGCGCACTCACCGCGGGGCGCTCCGCACGTCCGGCCGCCTGTCCGTCAGTCCGCCGGGCCGTCGCGCGTCGAGAGCCGCGAGCCCCGAGCCCCGGCTGTGCGCGGCGCGGGGCGGGGCGGAGGCGCGGAGGGGCGGCCCCAGCCCACCCCGGGCCCCCTCCCCTGCCTCCGCCTCCGGGGCGGGGTCTCGCCGCGGGCCGGGGACGGCTCTCGCTGCAAGCCGAGCTGTGCGAACCGACGCCCAGTGCGTCCGCTGCGGAGCCCCGAGCACCCCACCCGTCCAGCGCCCCTCGTGCCCCGCCCAGTCTAAACTCAGTTCCAGGTCCCGCGCGGCTGCCTTCAGCCTCAGGGCCTGTGAGCCCGCCACCTCGGCCAGCCTGGGCCTCAGTGCCCCACCTGGAAAATGGGCTCAACAACCCTGGGCACGTTGGGAGGGCCTGAGGGGTCTGCGTACCACACTACCAAGGGACAGGCGGTGTGACCGGATCAGAGGGCAGGCCTCTCCATCCCCCTTGCTTCTTGCCTGGGGGGCTCCCCCATCCCACCTGACCTGCTGGCGCCCCACAGGGCTACTACAGGTCCCTGGGCAGATGGTTCCTAGCCCCCGGCTTTGGGGCAATCTAAGTTTGTCCTTTTCCTCAGCTCATACAGCTAGCTGCCTGTGACCCCTATATGACCTCAGCCAAAACCCTTGAACTCTGTGAGTCCAGCTTCCTCATTTTTGAATGGGTTAACCCCAACCGGTGATGGGGAGCCAAGGAGAACCCGGTGTCATACCCACCGCACAGGCGCCAACAGGTGGTGAACACTCTGCCAAATGTAAACTGAACCATTAATTACTGCGACTGTCATCCCCACAGTTGAGGCAGAATGGGGTATCCCATGGTCTGACTAGGAGCCTATGACTAGTAAGAGGCCCTTCTCGGAGCAGGCAGTTGGCAAGGGGCTACCTCCCAGGTCCTGGCCCAGGGCTCAAAAGCCCATCCCTGAAACACACAAGCACACTCCGGCATTGCCAGCCCAGGGCAAACCTTTAGCCCCGGGGCAGCCCAGGGAAAGGGGGACTGGCCCTCAATCCAGGGGCCCTGCAGGCCTGGACCCTAGTACAGGGACCCCAAGCCCCCAGTCACCTCCCCACCACTATCTTAGCATCCCAAAGGCCAGTCAGCCCCTGAGAAAGTCACAGTCTGGGAATTCTGTCCTTCCCTCTCTGTCTGTCTCTTTGCCATCTTCTGTCTCTCTGTTTCTCTTTTTATTGTGGTAAAAGTCACAATAGCATAAAGTTCACCATTTTAACCATTTTAAAGTGTCCACTTGAGTGGCATTTAGACCATTCACAACTTTCTCTCTTGTCCTCTCTTGGCCATGCCATCTTTGTCTGTATCTGTCTGTCTCTCTCTGTCTCTCTCTCCGTCTCTCTTAGTTGGAATCCGCCTCTATCTGTTATCTCTTGGTGTCTCATTCAGATGATCTGGTCTCTCTTTCTCAGGGTATCTCTCACTCTTCCCCCACTTTGTCTCTCCCTTTCTGTGTCTCTCTCTGTATCTCTAGCTCTGTTTTGTGGCCCATCTGTCTCTCTGTCTTATTCTGTCTTCCTCGGTCTCTGCATTTCCCTGTGACTCTATCCCTTGGGCTCTGTGTGTTTCTCAGTACCGGGGCCGCATCTCTAGGACCCGAAGCCTAGACCAGGACCTCCAGGACCATCTTCCACCCCTGCCCAGAGACATGGAGCTTAACACTTGCCACCTCACATCTGGGCAGCAGCCGTGGGCCCAGGCCATCCCCCACCCCCACCCAGAGGCCTCGCCATAGCCTAGGACAAGGATAAGGCAGCCAAGAGCAAAGGCAGAGAGAAGGGAAGCCACTTGCTCAAGGTCACACAGCTGGGAGGAGGTAAAGCCAGGAAGTGCCCAGGAGCTAAGATAGGACTGACCACAGAAGAGCCAGGAGGGGATGGAGGGCCAAAGCCTAGACTGAGAACCTAGGTCCAGGCTACCCCAGCTTTCTGTCTAACCCTGGGCTCCCTGGGCCCTATTCCCCACTGGAGCTTGTTTTTCTTCTTGCACACCCCCCAATCTTCATGACTGGCTCATCCTTGCACTGAGATATAGCTGAAATGTGACCCCCCCAGAGAAGCCCTCCCTAAGACCCCAGCGCAGGTAGCAACTTTCCCTCTCTTACTGTCTACCCTCTCTATTCTCCAGAGTCCTTGTCACCAGCTGACCTTTTTTCTTCATTTATAAATGACTGTAGGTAGTAGAGCCTGTGGTTAAGAACTCCCACCACTCACCAGCTGTGTGACTTTGGGCAAGTTACTTCACCTCTCTGGGCTTTGAATTCCTCAACTATAAAATGAGCATAATGACATCAGGGCCTATCTCATGGGGTTGTTGGGAAGATTAAGTGAATCAAAATATAAAAGTACTTTGAACAGGGCTTAGTGGGAGGGGAGTACTCGGTAAATGTCTGATGAGTGAGTGACAGATTGAATCCTTCCTTCTGTCAGCAATGGAGAAGCCCTGGGGTGTCGTAGGCACTGGGCCTTGCCTCCCTTGTGCCTAGGTAACCCACTGCCCCCCGATGAGGCTCTTGCCCCCCACCCCCCACAAGCCCCAAGCCAGGAGGAGAGATAGTGAGCCAAGATTCGGCCTCACCTTGAAGCCTGGGGGACCCCAAGGTCTGGCCAGTTTTCACAAAATTAAGTGGAGACACTTCGCCCGTCCCCTGTTATCTGAGCTGCAGATGTGGCCAAGGCGGCTGACTCCTCGGAGTCCTGCCAGGGCTGTTATCACAGACAGAGCGCACATCACCCACCAGGAATTTGGGGCCCGGGGCCTGGCCGAGACACGGTTGGAGGAAGTTCCAGGCCGATAAGGCACAGACAGTGCTCAGAGTGGGCAGCGGAGTTATTCCCATCAGTGACAATCTCACCAACCCCCGGGCACCAAGGCGCCAGGGCTGGTGAGCACGAAACACACCTGAACCGCCTGGCCAGCCGGGCTGGGGAGGAGGAGACTCGCCGGGTTTCCCGAGTCTGTGTCCTCCCTCGGGGGCCTCCGGAAGGTCATCGCACCTCTCCCGGCATCTGAGAAGTGGGAATAACAATAATAATAACACTCCCATATAACAATAGCGTAGGGTCTAGGAGCAGTGGCTCTGGAGCCAAATGGCCTTGATTTATTTATTTTTTTAAAAGATTTTATTTATTTATTTGAGAGAGAGAGAGCAAGAGCAGTGGGAGGGAGAAACAGACTCCCTGTTGAGCAGAGAGCCCGACACGGGGCTCCATCCCAGGACCCCGAGATCATGACCTGAGCCAAAGGCAGACACTTAACCAACTGAGCCGCCCAGGTGCCCCCAAATGGACTTGATTTAAAGCCACATTCTCCTGGGTGACATTCAGCAAGTGGCTTCAGCCCCCTGGCCTCAGTGGCCTCATCTATAAAACAATTCCTGCCTCACAGGATTGTTTTGAAGTTAAGATGCTTCGAGCAGAGTTCGGCATGAGATGAGCCCTCAATTAAATGTTTGTTGTTGTTGATTGCACACAGTCTAAACTAAAGTGAGCCCGCAGCAGTGCCCCAAATCTTCCCGCCCTCCTGGGTGCAAACAGCATGGGGCTGCCCTCTCCGTGAATGATGGGCCCGGGACTCCCCACCAGGACTTCTCCTGCTGCTGCTTCTGAGGGCTGAGGTGACACGCCTTCCTCTGCACTGGGCCCACTTACTCATTGCACCTGCCTCCCTTTCAGCATCCTCTGCAGCCACCGTGACTGGCCACAAAGACAGCTAGGAAAGTGGGCGTCTGGGCCCAGCCAGACTGCCAAAAGGGAGAATTCCACAAATACAGAAAAGAGATTCGAAGATGATGGGTAGTGATTTTCAGACAGAGGCTCTCCTCACCCGGGGGAGGCTCCAGCTGCCATCCTGCTGTCCAATGAAGATCCAGGGCAGCAGCGCCCAGACTCGACCTTTAGAACATAACAGTCCTCGGGGCGCCTGGCTGGCTCAGTCGGAGGAACGGGCGACTCTTGATCGTGGGGTCATTAGTTCGAGCCCCACGTTGGGTGTAGAGATTACTTAAGTTAAACACACAAAAATAAAAAAACAAGGTAGTCCTTTAGAATCACCTAGGGACTTTTTTTGAAATACTGATGTCTACATTCTACTCCGGAATGATTAAATCTGAGTCTCCAGAGGATGCAGGGGGGACATCAGTATATTTTTCATCCCCAGTCGACTGGAAGGTGCCGCCAAGGACTTCCCTCTGTCTTTCTCCTTCCAGCTGTGCCCTGCTGAAGAAGACCAAGAAGAGACCAAGGAGATGTGCCCACCTGGAGCCCATCATGCTTCACGCCAGTCCTTGGAATTCCCCACTCGAGTGGCCCGGAGCCCCAGTGTTTGTGCTGGCTCCTTCCACTCATCCCTTCCCCCAGGAGTGGGCCACATCACCAGCAGACACACTCCAGGCCCAAGGGGTGGCCTAAAGCTGCTAGCAGGTGATGTGAATGGAGTGTGCAATCAGTGGGCACGCGATCATTCCTTGGAACCCAGGTCAGGCCCTGTCTGGTCTGCACCCCACCTGGTTCTCCATCCCTGTCTTTATTCTTCAACCAGCAAAAAGCTGATTATACACCAGGAATTTCCCCACCTCCTTGCTTTCCATCCACCATGAAAACTGCTCCATGTGGAGCACAAACTACTAGTCATGCCCCACTCTTCACGTAAGAAACATAACCATAGACTTTTTCTTTTTTTAAGATTTTTTATTTTTATTTATTTAACAGAGAGAGACAGAGAGAGAGGGAACACAAGCACGGGGAGTAGGAGAGGGAGAAGCAGGCTTCCTGCCGAGCAGAAAGCCCGATGTGGGGCTCGATCCCAGGACCTTGAGATCATGACCTGAGCCGAAGGCAGACGCTTAACGACTGAGCCACCCAGGTGCCCCAACCATAGACGTTTTACACAGACCCAGCCTCGTTGGCAGCCAGGTAGGAAGTGTGAGCCCATTGAATGGGAGCAGAAGTGGCGTGGCCTTCCCCCTTCCCTTTCCCCTTCCTGCTGGCTGAATGATGACCGGGTGGTGGACACCGAGCTCGAGCAGCCCCCTTGCACTCCAGGAAGGAGCCCCTGAGCAGCACGGAGGCGGCACCATACCTGGCCTGGATCATCCCATGAAAGAGAAATACACTCTCAAATGCCTAAGCCATAGTCTTTTAGGATCTCTCATTTACAGCAGCCTAACCTACACCTAACTAATAACTAGCATCCCACTTCAATAGCTGGTTCGAATGCTCTGTAAGCAAGTCGTAGACACGTTGTGTGCACCAGTCTTCCACAGGAGCTCATGGTCCGGAGCCCTCCGTGAACACCTGTGCCATCTGCATCCGTATCTGCAATTTGTACCAGCTACCAGCTACCAGCCTCCTGAGCCTCCTGAGCACAAGCCTCTTCTCTCCATTCTGAGTCCATGTGTTTTGTTCTGATGGAGCTGATCCTCCCTTCCTGGGGGGGGGCGGGGGCCAGGAGCGGTCACCTGGCCCAGGTGTGCCCCACTAAAGTAATCCATCCAGGGAAGGAACGGAAGGGAGGAACATCTTTCTTTAAGGCAGGCTGTCTGTATCGGAGTCTGGGGCAGAGGCCCTCTTCTGCTGCGTGCCTCAGCTGTGGGTATGAGCCTGTGGCATGGAAGCCCCTCTTAGGAAAAACCCACTGAGAAGGAAACCAGCTCAGAGGAAAGCGGGCAGAGAGGAGAGAGAGACACACAGCCTTCTGATGACAACATTTAAGCACCTGATTATAGCTTGGCCTGGCAACCCACCTCTGGAGTTGTCAGTTACAAAGGCCAATACATTCCCTTTGGGGCTTCAGCCAATTTAAGTTGGGGTTCTATTACTTACACCCAAGACTCTTGGCCAGTGGAATTTGTCTCATCGAGGCCACGTTACCTACCTAGTCTGGCGCCTGCACTTCCGAGGCTTGCTTCAGATACTGGGAGTCAGTTAGCCGTTGGGGATCAGATTTTATGATGTCCAGACTTTCTCCAAGGGCGCTTTGTCTTAAATAAAGGGGACAATGATTGGAATAAAAAATAAAGTCATATCTGTTAACCATCCACCTTGCGCCAAGCGTTTGAATAGGCACCTTATATCGATTCATTCATTCATTTAATACTTGAAACAATCCTAGAGATGCTGGATATTATTATCCCCATTTTACAAAGAAACAGGCTCAGCGGCATAGCCAGGGCTCCTGCCCAGAGCAGTCTGGCTCCAGAGGCTGCCTGCTTCTCCCTGCTCCTTGCAGAGGAAGGAGTGGGGCACGTTGCAGTGAGGCCACTGTTCCCCTTCCTCAGGTATGTGAGCCGGGACTAGGTGACCCCTTGGCAGAGCGTTTGGAGGGGCTGAATGAAGCACATGGAACAGGGTGTGTGGAGAGAAGAGGTGGGAAAACCATTACAAGTTTTCTTCCACTCTGGGGCTTCTCCACACTTTCCCAAGCTGTCTGCTGATTGCAGGAAAGCTGCCCAGCCTGACGCTTCCCATCTGGGAATGGTCAGCCCCTACCTCCTGAGGCCCGGCTCACTCTGCTCATTTGTGACTCACCCCCGCCCATTTCTCTGCCTGGTGTGATGAAATTTCTGGCACTTCTGAAAAGTTCTGGTCACCCTAGACAAGACTTGGCTCAGCCTTGCCGTTCAAGCCAGCTCTCCTGGCAAGGGGCAAGGGCAAGGGGGCCAGGGGCGCTGAGCTCAGAGGCTGGGATCTCCCCAGTGGGCTAGAAAGCTAGGCTGAGGGGTCTCAGAGCCCCTTCCCTACTGGAGCAGCCTAGAGAGGGAAGGGATTTGCCTGAGGCCACACAATGAAGCCCTAAGGGGTTGAAAGGGGCCCCTAGGACAGCAAAAGCAGCCCAGGGACAAGAGGCCTGGTCCCAGCACGGCTCCCGCCCACTCTGAGCCTCAGTTTTCCCATTTGTGAAATGGGAGAGGCTGACTCTGATCTTAATACATAAGTTGGGGAAAATAGACATAGAACATTGAACACTAGCAAATCTACCTTCACAAGAGAACCTCTTCCAACCACTTTCATTCTAGACATATGTATGTATATGTGTGTGAATGGATGTATGCATGGATGTATGTCTGTGCAAATGCACACAGTCAAATTCTAATGAACACTTTTTCTGCTCCATTTTAATGTGATATATTGTAGCCATTTTTCTACATCAATAACGGACCCACACAATCACTGTCAGCAGAGTATTCCACTGTCTACCATCACCATGATTTACCTCAACCCCCACTGATCATTCCTAGTTTCCTTTATTATAAAAACTGATTTGAAGGAATCTATATATTCAGATGCTCGTCCACCTCCAAGAAGTTGCAAGGGCAAAGGGCATGTACGTTTTTAAGTGCTTTTGATATATAACTGCCCAACGACACCCAGAGACGTGTTCAAGTTTCCTCGCACCAGTCATGTGTCAGAGGGCTTGTTCTTCACATGCTCACCACCCCCAGGTGGCCTCAGTCTCAGGGATGTTTAGCTAGTGTGTTAGGTGAAGATGGTATTCTGTTATTTGAAGTTGACCATCTTTTTAAATGGTTACTAGCCGCTTGGGTTTCTTCTGAGAACTCCTGTACATACTCTTCATTCATTTTCACTCGTGAAGTGTTCGTCTTAAGCTCAACAATTTTTTTAAAGATTTTATTTATTTATTTATTTGGGAATCGGGGGAGAGGGAGGAGGGGAAAGAATCTCAAGCAGACTCGCACTGAGCGCCAGCCAACACGGGGCTCGATCTCACGACCTGGAGACCATGACCTGAACTGAAACCAAGAGTCAGACGCTCAACGGACTGAGCCACCCAGGCGCCCCTTTAGCTCAACAATTTTTAACAATTCTTCATCAGTAGGAGTGTTGGCCCTTTGTCTTCCAAGTACGTGCAGCAGACACTTATGTTTTAACTTTAGTGATGTATTTTCTTACATATGGAACTTGCGAGATGTGATGTAGAAAAACCTACCAGCATTTCTTTGTGCTTAGAAAGGCTTTCCCCCATTCTAGGGTGGACCCTTACAGCTCCTTTTTCATTCACTCATCCATCCATCTGTGTTCATCATCGCCCTCGCATCTAACCCCAAGGCCCCTGGCCACCCCATCCCACCACACAGCTGGGGGCTAGCTCCTCCAGCACACGGCCTTGCCGTGGGGCAGAAATCTCCAGTAATTCCTAGAAGCCTCCCCTTCTAGGAATGTGTGGAGGGAAAACACCTCTGCTTCAATAACAAATCTTGGCCTCTGAGGCTCCAAATAATCTCTGGTTACCTGACGGGGCTTGCCCAACCAGTCCTCGGGTATCAAAAAGTTTAGAATAACGATGATTATGGCTGCCATGAAGATGCACCACTCAGATCTCCTGCTTCAGGCAGCACAAGTGGCTGCCGGTCCCTCTAGATCTACCATTGCATTTCTGCTGAGGCCGCAGTGAGCTGCTCCCCACAGTGGCTACCAAAGCAGGATCATTCCAGCAAGACCTGCCCAGGCTTCCGCCAGCAGGAGGCTGGCTGAGGGCTCCCCCTCGTCCTGCCTGATGCTCTCAGGAGTTGTTCCCATTCTGAGATTCTTCGTCCCCACCCTCCTGACTTCCCCATCTCTGGTAGCAAGTGCTTGAGCTGCACTGGCCTGAGTTTCTCCTGCCTTCTCCTGCTCCCTCCCCCAGAAATGTCCTTGCACATCTATCCTGTCTTGGCAAAATTAGTTTGGACCCCTTGACAGGCCTAAACTCATGCAATGATAAAGATAGTAACTGAAGTCGCCACTGTGTTACATGTTTACGAAGCCCAGCTACATCCATCTCTCTTGCATCCCTCTCTATCATGCTGGAGGTTAAACTCTGTGCCCACTTTACAGATGAGAAGACTGAGGCTCAGAGACAGCTGAGCTTCGATCCAAATCCAGGCTCTCTCCTTCCCACCAGGAAGCTGGGGAGAGCCCCATGGCCCCCAGGAGTACCAAGCTCTTCAGTCTGGGCATCCCAGTCCATAGCTTTTCCCCTGGATCCCCAGGCCCACAGGCTCTGTGTTTCCTCCTCCAACTCTGAAACCCGTGGGCCCCTCTAGGCCATAGGAATGTTAGAGGGACAGGGCCCAGAACCCCCTTCCCTGGGTGGAAGGAGCCCAGGCTCCCCCGCCCCGGCTGAACCCAGACAAAGGAGCCAGGAACTCAGCTATGGGATGGCAGGGCAGTGCATCTATCCTCAGGCAAATTTAGGTGTTGACAGCAAAGTCTTCCGCACACTGAGAGGTGACTCCGTTCTTCCGTTCCAGTCGTGCTCCCTGGCGCTCCAGACTTGCCTGATCATCCTCAATCAGGGCTTCCCCACCCCCTCCCCCTGAAGCTGCTGTTCTCCACATAGAGCCACCCCAGCTCCTCTGCTACACTGTGGCCAACGCAGCATGTCCCTCTCCCAGGGCTGGGCCCGGGGCTGAGCACCGGACTCGGGGGCGGTCTGCACAGCCCAGAGAGACGGTTCACCTTCCACATTCCAACCTTTAGACTTCAGGTAATGTGACCCGAAGTAGAGATATTTATTTGGAGTGACTTATTAAAGTGCCAACACATACAGACCCCCAAGTCTCTCCACTTCCCACTCCTTGACTTTGTGCTAACCCAACAGGGCTCGGGAAACTGTGAGCAGGCCAGCCCATCTGTCCTGGGCATCTACACTGAGCTGCCCTCTGGTCTCTTTCCAGCCCATGCAGTTCTCCCTGGAACCTGCCAGGCCTCTTCTTCCCTCCATCCGCCTCACTGAGGCCCAGATAAGGCAGCGGGCGGAGGGCCCACACTCTCTGCAGCACACCAGCCAGCTGGCTCTGACCCTAGGAAGCAGAGAAGGTCCCCAGTGAGGTGTGTCTTAATCCTGCATCTCCATCTGTCCAGCCCTGGCCTCCTGACATGCTCGGGATAAGGGCCCAGTCTTGGCTCCACACCCCTGATCTCTGTTCATCCAGCTCCCTCCACCCATCAGAATCTCTTCTCAGTGTCTGTCCATCCATCTATCCCCCAGTCAGGGATACAAACACAGATTCTGGAGCCACGCTGCCTGGGTTCGAATCCCAACTCTGTCACTTACTAGCTGTGTGACCTGGGGATGTTCCCTCTCTATGTCTAGGTGTTCCTAGCTATAAAATAACCTCCAACTGCCACATGCTATCGCGAGGACTAAATGAGCTAATGCATGGCAAGTGCCTAGGAAGTGGCTTACACATGGCAAGTGCTCAGGGAGCATTGGCTAATATTACTCACTCAACAGATCTTCCCTGAGCACCCACTCTGTGCCAGGCACCGGGGTCCAGCAGGAAGGCAGACTCCCCCTTGCCCTCAGGGAGCCCACACTCTTGTAGGAGACAGATATAAATTCAGCAGCCTCACCAACACACAGCAAGAAGCACCCTGAGGAGGCAGTGCTGGGGAAGCAGTGTTGGGGTGGTGGTTAGCCCACAGAGGCTGGGGGTCCTAGGGGGTCCTAGCTGCATGATGACTGGGGGAGGCTCGAACCTCTCTGGGCCTCATTTCTTTCTCCATAAATGGGGACAATGGTGCCATCAATTTTCATGAGGGTTACATGAGTTCGTAGGCTGGCAGGACTTTGGCAGGGCCAGGCACATAGTAAGTGCTCAAGGAACGTGCTCCTGGGGGGGGGGGGTGATGTGGAAGCTGAGGGGCCTTTTGAAGGAAGGGCTGTGGGGGAGGATGCGGCAGGTCATGGGCTACTAGAAGAGTTTGGTGTGTATTCTGAGAGCAAGCGGAGCCACTGGAGGATTTTAAAGGGAGCCCCCGAGGAGGCAGGTGGTAGAGTCCAGGTGGGAGATGATGGGGTTCAGATGGGCGTGGAGGCACGGGGAAGTGGTAGGATGGGGGAGATACCGAGAGGAGAGACTATGCGCTCATGTGGGTATCTCACCAATGCAAATAGGAACTTTCACAGTATGTCTGTTTACATCAGGTTCAAAAACAGCCCGGACTCAATAACAATTTGAGGATGTATAAACTTGGTGAGGCCTTGCAACTGGGGAGGGGCCTGGGAGAGTATGTGATGTTGGGAGCCAGGAAAGGGAGGGGCAGGGATGACTCCCCAGCTTCTGGCTCAGGAGGTGCCACGGATTAGCTGGAGAGGGGTGCTGGTCTGGACTTTCTGCTGCAAATCACAGTACATTGACTCAAACAGGCTTACACCAGAAAAGGGAGATAGCAAATTCTGTAAAAGTGTAGAGGTATGGACTTCAAGCATAGCTGGATCCAGGTGCTCAAATGTCTCCAGGAACAAGTTTCTCTCGCCTTGTCCCTCAACTCTCCTCCCCTCTCCTCCATTTTCCACCAAAAGCACTCTTCTGGTGACCAAACATCCCAGGAGCTCCAGCCTACAACCCTTAAAATCCTTTCATCTTAAAGTTCTCTCAGATTGGAGGGGCTTAAGTCAGGTGCCCAGGCCTGCGCCAATCACTGCAGCCAGAGGAATGGGCTATGCTGATTGGCTCAGCCCAGGTCCTATGCTCTCCCCTAAAAGCCTGAGGGGGTAGGATGAACTTCTAAATGGAAACGGAGGGCTGTTGCCAGATGCTGCAGAGGAATCCATGAATGGCCCCGACAGGGTGGGTGAATTTGCAGCCTTGGACTTAACGTTGATTTGTCTACATTCGATTCAGACGCTGTCAGATAATAGCACATATTTTTAAAACATGTTCTCTGTGAAAGCCCCAACAGTCACAAGGGGACTTCATCAGGCTTGTCAGGGGTTGGCTCTCGGCCAAGGGAGCCCCCGGGCAGTCCAACCAATGAGAGCCCAGGGAGGCCTGGATCTCACACATCATCGACTCACACTAGGCTGGGTACCAGAGGCCAGGCGCAGCGCCACCGTGGAAGCAACGTGGGTCTGATAGGAAAGTCGTCGCCTGCGGTTGATGACTAATAATAAAACAAGCGGGGTACACCCATTGCAAAAATGCAAAGCCAGCAGGAGAGAATGCGATAAGAGCCCAGAGTCTGATTCGGGTTATGTCAAAATACCAGAAACTGGGGACTCTGAAAGACAGAGACCACCAGACCTAGAAATCCTCTCCTGCGCCCCTCCCCAGCTGCAAGGTCTCCCCAGTTTATGCATCCCCAAATCGTTACTGAGTTTGGGCTGTTTTTGAGCTGGATGTCAGCGGACCAACTGTAAATGTCCCTAGTCGGGCGGATGAGAGCGCCCTGACAGTGCTGCAGCTGGCCTTCATTTCTCTTGAGCGCTGTGTAGTACCCCACGGCTGACTCGCACCGGGGACCGTCTTGTCTACGGCCGTTCAGGTTGTTTTTCTGGGTTTTCTTTCCTGTGGCAAAGAGTACTGCTCTAACTCTCCTTGCACCAGTCTTCCTGTGGCATCTGTTTTAGTCCTCCAGGCCCAGCGGCCGGGAGAGGGAGTGCTGAGTCATAGGGTGTGCACATGTTCAAGTCCCCCGGCTCGTGCCAAACCCTTGTTTCGGTGTTTGTAGCCATCCTACCGGCTGCAGCTGACTCTGCACCTCCCCGAAAACGTTTGTTGACGTTTGCCCCACAGTAGGTGTGAAATGGTATCTCCGGGCGGTTTGAATTTCCGTGCCCCTTGTCACTAACCGGGATGGACATCTTGACCTACGCTTGTCGGCCGTCTGCCTCTCCTCTTTTATGAAATTTCTGCTTATGGCTTTTGCCCCTGAAAACATTGCTTTCTTCTTGGAAATCACTGATTTCTAAAGCACAGTCTGGCCATGTGACTCCCCGCCTTTAAGCCCTTCTGTGACTCCCGGCGGGCCTCAGAGTAAAGCTCACGCCCAGCAGCCTGGCCAGCGAGGCCCTACAGTGGTTTGGCTCCCATCTGCGTCTCCATTCTTGATAGGAGCTGTTTCCTGACACTCTCTTCTCACATTCTCCTCTCCCCTCTTCCACTTGCTTGCCTGAACTCTGCCTCTGCAACCTTGCAGCTTCTGCTCCTGCTCCTGCTGGGGCCCTGCCAGAAAGCCCCTCCCTCTCCCCACTGACCCCACATCCTTGCCCAGCTGCTTCTTTCTCAGCCTTCAAGTCTCAGCGAAAACATCACCTCCTCTTGGGAGCCCTCCTGGTTTCTCCCCACCCCCACCCAGACTGTAGGGCCACAGTGCCTGCTCACTCTGTCTCAGGGTCAGCACTCCTGTGCTGTAAACTGGACAACAAACTCCCTGAGGGCCAAGACAGTGACTTTTGCAGGCTCACATTCCTGGTAACTGGGAATGTGGCAGCTGTCAGCCAGCTCTCTAAAACTCTAGAAGAGGGAGAAGGAGGGAGGGATGTCAGGGGCAGCATGGGACTTAAAGAGAAGTGGCTGCACCAACACAGACCCTGGAAGGGACCCAGGGACCACTAGGATCCAAGGTTAGGGTGGAGGAGGGGAGCTGGCTTCTAGCTGACAGACTGAGCTTCCTAGACAAGTCTCTTATCTTCTCTGTCTCAGTTTTCCCATCTAAAAGAGGGGAGCCCCGGCCTTCTTCCCATCACAGATAGTGCCCCTGGATGGCCAGCCTGAGGTCTGACCTACAATTTCAGGCCCAGGGAGCTGGCAGACCCCAGGCCAGACAAAGGGGCCTTGTTCCCAGGCTCTTTCACGGAAACTCCCCCCCAACAGCTTGGCTCCAGCTGAACAAAACCACATGCCAACAAGTGGGAGGAGGGGGTGGGCGTGCCGGCAGCATCCCAGCGCCCCTCTCAACTTCAGGCCCTGCCCAGAGTGCCGGATGCCACAGGCTCTGAGGAGAGCTCCCCTCCCACCGCCCCCCTCCCTGCTCGCTGCACTCCTCGGAGTCTCCCGTGGGGGCCGAGGGAGCCATGGAAGTGTGCCCCTTTCTCATCTCATGCAAGGCTCACGGCAACCCTCCAGGCAGGCATCGCCACCAGGCCCTTTGAACACATGAGGAACTCGGGAGGCTTGGAGGTCACGGTCACGAGCCCTGGGCTGCGCCAGGACAGGCAGAGACTGGAGCACACGTGGGCAGCCTGACTGCACCGCTCACTGCCCTGAGGGACACCACAGCGCACTCTCCACACGCTTGTCAGCCCTCTGCCTCTCCTGGTGGGCAGTCAAGGTGGGCCGGCGGGGCGTCTTCCTGCAAGAACACACAGCGCAGTACGGCTTCCCCTCAACAAGTCAGAGAACGGACAGGGGCAGGATGTCATCCCCGGCCTGTGGGACAGCTTCAGGGGAGGAGGAGGCCCCAGCCCGCTCACACTTCACATCTGGAAATCTGCTGAGTCTCCACCCCCGGCTCCCTCCACCCAGCCTGCGTGCCAGCCAGCAGAAGGCCTCCTGCAGAGAACTCTGACTCAAGTTCCCAGCCTGCCACCCACAAGCTGTGTGATGTGGGGCGAGGGACGCCCCTCTCTGAGCCTCTAGTTTTCTCATCTTTGAAATGTGGGTGAGGGCTGGAGGGGGGATGGCCCCCCACAGAGAGTGTGAAAAAGCCGTGGCCACTCACCCACTGGAGTCTAGAAGGAAAACAATAGAAAGATCAAGTGTGGGCAAGGAAGTGAAGCAACTGGAATTCTTGTCCGCTGCTGGTGGGAGTTTCACATGGTCCCATCATTTTAGGAAACTATTTGGTGGGATTGACGAAAGCAGAGCACATGCATGTACCATGACCCAGAAATTCCACTCTTGAGTTTTGCCTCAAGAGGAGAAGAGCATGTGTCCTCCAGACGTCCGGACAGGATGGCTCCTAGCAGCACCGTTCGTAATTCCCACTGGAAACCACTGGGGTGTCCGGCAGCAGAGGGATGGGTACACTCGCCAAGGTGCGTTCACACAGCTGAGTCCCGCACAGCAGTGCAAACAAACCATCTCTGGCCACACACAACAACGTGGATGGAGCTCACCAACACAGCTCTGAACGCAAGTCGGGCACAAAAGATTACACATGTAGGAGTCCATTTTTTAGGAAGTTCTAAAACAGGCAAAACTAGGGCGGCTGGGTGGCTCAGTCGGTTAAGCATCTGCCTTCGGCTCAGGTCATGATCCCGGGGTCCTGGGATCGATCCCCGCATTGGGCTCCTTGCTCAGCAGGGAGCCTGCTTCTCCCTCTGCCTCTCTCTCTCTCTCTCTCTCATGAATAAATAAATAAAATCTTTTTAAAAAACAAAAAAAAATTAAACAGGCAAAACTAATCTCTTGCTGTTAGAAGTTAGGAGCAGGTCCCCTCAGGGAGGTTGTGACCAGAAGCGGGGCACCGAGGTGATTTTCAGGGGGCCGGCTGGGTTCTGCTTCTTGATCTGAGCGCCAGCTTCATGACTATGTTTGATTTGTGAAAATCCAGCATGCACACACTTAGGATCGAGGCATAAGGAGTTAATAAAAGACAGAGCTCTGTGGTAAAAGCTATGATGTCCCCACCCCCGGTCTGGTTTTGTTTTTATTAAGACTCTAAAAGGATGGCTAGAGAGCGGTCCCGTGGCAGGCATAGCCGTGCCCTGCCTGTCACCTGTCAGCCCCTGCAGGAGGTCACTGAAGCCCCCGCGGTCACGCTGCACACGTGGGTGACTTCTGTTGGCAGGAGGGCACCTGGCCTTCGGGACAGCCCCGAGTCACCATGCTGTGAATGCCTCCAGCAGCAGCCTCAACCAATAAGGGGCAGGACAGCCCAGGTTCCTCGGCCCGTGCCGGGCAATTCTGAGGTGTGCCCTGCACAGTCCCGACAGAGTCCCCTGTTGGCTTGAGCCCCAATTGCCACCAACGGTGACTCTTTCATGAACATACCCTTTGTGGGCTTTCTTCCTTTTCCTTCCCCTGCCTCACATGGTCACTCTGTTTCCTGGAAGCATCTCGCAAATAAACCACTTGTACTCAAATCCTTGCCCCGGGTCATCTTTTGTATCCCTAAATGTCAGGACGAGAGGGAATGATGGAGGCATTGTCCCTGTCTGGGAACCCAGAGGAGGGAAGCCAGTCCCAGATCTGATGAGAACACCCCATGTGACCGTGGGCAAGTCACCCGCTTATCTGAGCCCATCAGTAGCCCTGGGTGCTGAGACTTTTGCTTTAGCAGGAACTAGTGACCAGGACCCAGAGCTGAAAACAAAGAAGACCCCAAAGCCCACCTTTTAAAGAAAGCCAGAAGCCAGTGGGGGACAGACTCAGCCTGCGGCTCCAGCCATCACCCCAGCAACCCTTGTGCCCCACTCCATCCATCTGCATATATGGACCACCAGGAGGAGGGGGGTGAACTGTTGCTCATGGGGCAAGAGCCAAGCTTCACTTCTCCCCAAAAAACAAAGTAAAGCCCCTTCAAAAGCCAAATCGCTAAGGGATTGAATAGATCTGCAAGGAGGGGAGATGGGCACCTCACTCTCAGTTTGGATGTCATGTCTTACAGTGGACCAGGAGCCCTGAGGCCTGGGTTGTGTGTGGGGGGGGGAAGAGAATGGGTGAGATGGGGCAGGGCAGGGGGCAGCCATGGGGACTGCGTGCCAGGGCCCACTGATGGTCACCACGATAGGGGGCCAGGTGTGGACGGCCTTGCCAGTTCCTTGCCCTAAGGGGATGCCTGGCTATGGGGGGAGCACAGCAGCAGGGCACCCTGCTGGGGGCGGGAAATGAGCAGGTGGGAAGGAATCCAACTGGGGCCAGGGGCTCTTTGCAGATGGGGCTCCCCCTGAGAAGGCTCCCCTTGTGCTTCAGGAAGGATCACATATGCCCAGGAACGTGCTAGTGGGGAAGGAAGCCACACGAAGGATGCTGCTGGCATTGAGGGCCCGCCAATGCAGCCCAAGAGGCAACAGGGATGGACTCAGAGAGGCTGGCCATCCTCCCTGCAACCTCCTGCCTCCCCCGGCTGGATTGCAAAAGAGGGCGGGGAGAGCAGGGAAGACAGACCACACCCTCCCCACCCTGTCCAGGGCCACAGGCCTCATCCAGATCTGGAGGGAAGAGATGGGGAGGGGAGGAGATTTTAAGTCCACAGTGGCCTGAACTTGACTCTTCCTGTCTGAGCACTCTAGGTTCTGCCCCTAAACCCTGTCCCCATCCACCACCCCAGACCCCGGCCCACTGTGCAGACTAGGAGGGGTGGGTGTGTGTCTCTCTACCCCCTCAGTGACTTTGCCGGTGGCCACCAACCTCACACATCACAAAAGTCCCACCTCCAGAGCCCTCCGGGCTGCACGGATGGGCTCATGCCCTCCCTGGGCCCCACCCAGGGCACTCAGTCTCGGGGTCCTGTCCAACTTCAAGGCCTGAGCTGGTGAGCATGGCCCGGGGCAGGGGTGTGCTGCGAAATAGATTTCCCCCAAGGATGAGAAAGGTAAAGCACAGGCCAGTCTCATCCAGAGACACAGAGGCAAAAACCCTAAACAAACCTAAATAAACCAAATCTAGCCACCTCTAGAAAGATAACGCATTGCATGCAAGTATGATTTATCCCGCACCACGAGTTTGGCTTAACTCTGAAAGAGCAAGTCATTTCGTTCATCACGTAAGTAAGTGAAAGGAGAAAAATCATATGATCGTCTCAATAGGTACAGGAAAAAAAAGTATTTCATAAAATCGACATCTCAAAAACTAGGAGTGGAAAGGAGCTTCCTTAATCTGATAGCGCATACATATACACATCAATTTCGATATATGATACAGAAATTCAATTTCTGCAGAAAATTGAAGATGGAACCAGATGAGCCTGAGCTGAACGTGCCTGCCTCATTTTGATACCAATTCACTCCTCCAGGCAACAAGCATCCCTCAGCACCTCCCATGCCAGGCCCAGGACCGTGTGCGGCAGTCGCAGGATGGCACCGGGTCCCTGTCCCAGTGGGACTAAATGTGCTCGTTGGCTGTGCAGAGCCCTCATCTTGCTGCAGAGAGAGATGCCCCAGAGGTTTGGGAACTGGCAGGAAGGGCCCCAGCAACACCACGCCAGCCTACCCGGCCTGCCTTGCCCTCCCCCACATGAATATCACTGCCACTTCTTTAAAATAATTGCAGTAAAATACCCATAACACAGAATTGACCATATTACCCACGTTTGAGCATGCAGTTGAGTGCCAAGTACGTTCACACTGTTGTACGACCGTCCCCACCATCCGTCTCCAGACTTTTTCATCTTCCTAAACTGAAACTCTGTCCCCATGAAACACTAACACCCCGTTCCCTCCTCCCCCCAGCCCCTGGCAGCTACCGGCTTGCTTTCTGTCTCTACACATTTGACAACTCTAGGGAACCTCATATAAATGGAATCACTCAGGATTTGTCCTTTTGCGATTGATTACTTGTACTGAGCATGATGTCCCCAAGGTCCATGTTGTAGCATGGTTCACAATTTCCTTCTTTTTAAAGGCAGAAGAGCATTCTATTGTATGTCTGTTTTGTTGATTCGCTCATCTGTCGATGGACACTCGAGTCGCTTCCACTGTTTAGCTGTTGTGAATAATGGCGCCGTGAAAATGAGTGTATGAAGATCCATTTGAGACCCTGCTTTCGATTGTTTGGTGTCTATACATTTTTGCTCCTTTCTGCACAAAGACACACTGCCTCCACCCCTAGTATTCTGGGCCCCCCAGCACCCAGCTCAGATGCTGGGACGGGGGGAGGAGACGTAGCACAGAAGAGCTGAGGCTTGTGTTCGAGAAGAAGGACGGAGGGAGGGCAGAAGAGGGAGAGAGGAGGCACTCGTCGGCATGACCCAGCTAATCTTCACAACAACCCAGATTTGGGCCACAGATACATTTTTTGCTGTCTGAGAGGATATTTTGAAAAGCAGGACATTGCAAGATCTGTATTTCTGGCTTCTCTTGGAAAGTCAGAGGGTCTGCTCTGGTCTGGTCTGGGCTCCCATAGCTGGAGCTGAGCAGCTGCCCCCTTAGCCGGGGCCTGTGCCCTCAGGGTCTGCATGGTTCTCCAAAGCCCCTCCCTCCCTCCCTGGCGCCCCTAAACACCTGGTGAGCTGGTGAGCCCGTGGCTGGGGAGCTGTCTTCCCACTTTACAGCTGAGGAAAGTAAGGCAGATGTTAAGTGGCTGAGCCAGGACTTGAACCCGGGCTGCATCACAGACACTGAATGAAAACTTAACTGTGTACGTGGTGACTGGATGCTCGGAGAGAGACATGGTGACTAACCTGCGCACCCCACCCCCATCCCCCTTCGCTCCTGGGTCCCCACTACCATCTGCCCAGCCCTACAACTGGTCCTTCGCAGACAGGATGAGTGTGGCCCTTTTGCTTGTGTCCCCATTCTCCTGCTCTACCGTCTCTCCCCAGTTTACCTGGAACCTGTGCCCACCCTCACTTTGTCTTGCCCCTGCCTGGCACCCCTCTGATCTGCCCAGACACTGACCATAAGAAGGCTCTTCTGGAAACATGCACCTGCCCGCAGAATTTCCCTGCCTAGAAATCTGCCTCAGCCGCAGTGCCTTGAGGGTGGAGTCTGACTGCATCAGGTTGGCCTTCAAGGCCCCCGTGAGCTGGCTCAACAGCCCCCCTTACCCCTCTGCCTCATCCCCCACACATCTGTCCCTTTGGCTAAACTGTGCAGATGGGGCACACCACACCATCCATACCTTTTGCCTTTGCAAATACTGTTTCCTCTGCTTTGATGCCATTCCCTCACCTTTTTCCCTGGGAAACTCCTACTCAGCCTCCAGAACCCAGCTCAGACATCGGTCCCCTGGCCCCGTGTGTCCTTTCTCACAGCTCTGACCACCATGTTTTCTTACTGTCCCTTCTCCCTGAGACCACACCTGAGTCATGTGTGAGCCCCCATGACCAGCTTTGGGCCTGGCACAAAATGGGGCAAGATGAATAAAAAAGTGACTTGAGGGATAGATGGAAGGAGAGATGGAAGGATGGAAGGGAGGATGGAGAGCGGAATAGGTAGAAAGATGGAGGGAGGTGGATGGAGGGAGGTAAAGGCATGGGAAGGGGGATGGAGCAAGGGAGAGGTGGCTGGAGGGACAGAAGGAGGGAAGGAAGGAGGAGGGATGGGTGGAGAGAGGGTGGGCTGGGCTGGCTCTCCTTACTCAACTGTTGGTGAGACCCTCAGGGAGGGGATGGGGTTTTTATTTGCCCTGTGGATTCTTCATGGAGTCCAGCCCAGAGATGAGTATGCAGCAAGAACTCAGTAAATTGCCAGTGAGCCCAATAGGATTGTGTTGGAAGTGGTGCTTAGGGTGAGGAATGGGGGCCAGTGGGTAGAGTGCATGGAGCAGGCAGGAATGATAATAGTGACCAGGCCCAGGGCAGGGGCGGGGGCTGGAGGCTGGAGAGGTGAGACACTGGACAGCCATGACAGAGGCAGAACTGGCTGAGCATGGTGACTGGGGACATCCAGGAGGAGAAGAGAGGGGAGCAACGGTGAGCCTAGGATGGATGTACTGAGTATAACTGTCCATCAGGGCTCTGTCCAGGAGCAGGGTTGGAGGTCCGGGGAGTGCTCTGGACCAGAATCAGGTTTGGGGTTTCTAAGAGAGAGAGGGTAAAGGAACATGTAGGATTGAGAGAAATTTCCAGATCTTGGTGGGAAAATGGAGAGGATGGAGACAGAGCCTTGGGGACAGGGCGGTGAAGCCATCCAAGAAGAAACTAGAGGGAAAGGGTTGGAGAAGAGCAGGGTAGGAAGCCCCAGAGGAGTCCTGTCCGCAGAGGGTAGCAGAGAGGGTGCCGGGGCGGGGGGTGGCATTCAGTCGGGGCTTGCTCACTGCCCTTAGGCCCCCTCTTCCATCCTGTTCTGCCCTTAGCAGAATTTAGTGCAGAGAAAGAATGAAGGAGTTAGGGCTTGGCAGAACAGTCGTCATTTGCTAGCCCCAGAGTGGTAGGGCTGTCCACCAAGCAGAAGCACCCAAGGGTCATATTAATGGAGATATGATGTGTAGAAAGTGGGAGCATAGTAGTTTCTGGTAAACTCGTCCCAGTCACACCTGCCCCAGCTCTATCTGGGCACCATCTGGAACCTGGCCATCCACAGCCTCAGCTTGGGACCTCTTACCTACTCCTACTTCAGCTGTGCTTTCAGGACACCCCTCCCCAGCCCAGCCTCGCCTCCTCCTTTGACCTGGGGTTTAAAGTCACCTTCTGCAGGACTTCGTTTCTCAGACCCAATTCAGCTCTTTCTGTGGTTGCTTTGACCCAGTGGCTGACCTAGCATGTCGGACACTCAGACAGGATCAGTGCTCAAGAGCCCTGTCTCTCCATGACAAACTTATTTCCAGTAGTAATCACAAAATGGAATATTTTATGAATGAACAAAAATATGCACTTTCCAAGCAAAAAGCATTTCACTCAGAGTTTGCATATTTCTTTTTACTGGATTAAATTTTAAGCCTACATAAAAACTCCACGTGGTCCCGCAGAAAGAACCGAAGTAGGTCAAGTTCTACTCCTTCCATCTTTATAATCACTGTGCAATTATTGATTATTTCAAATCCACTTCCCAACACGAGAGTCGGTGGTTCTACAGGTGGTCAGAGATGCTAACTGCACTTTAAATTGCCCAAAGGCTTCCAAACCATCACAAACTCACCCTCCAAACATGCTTATCGTTGAGCCCCCCGTGTCTGGGTGACCACGTAGTGGGCGTTTGTACATCAGCAAAACGTGCTAATTGGAAGCACGCATCTGTATTATTAAAACAGTATCTACAGCAATTGTTCACAACAGGGAGGAGTATTTTTATCATTGATCCTTTTTTAGAATTTCCAGAGCCTGGTGCTAATAAAAAGCAGACCGCCTTTTGGTGGGGTTTATGACGGATTTAAATCATGCACAGCCAATACACCCCCTGTGGGCTATCCCCAGGAGAACCTGGTCCCATCTCCTGCCCTTGGTCCATCATGGCCCTGGCATGTCATCAGCTGCGAGGGAGGGTTTCCCCTGCGGCCCCACCTAGCGCTCTGACCACCGAGGCAGGTCTGTGGCTGGAGCCTTGGTCCTTTCTCTCGGCCCACCTGGTAGGCATCGTATCAGCTGGGTCCTCCCCCTGACTCTGTCCCGGGCAACCACCGGCCCCCTGATCTGAGTGGCAGGGCTGGCCCCAGGGGGAAGTAAGTGTCTGAGGATGAGAACGTTTCCAGCTCTGCCCCCCGTGGTCCCAGAAAGATACTCCTCAGAGTCCCTCTCTCACTCCCCCAGGGCCTGCTGGCCATGAACACACCACCACGGAGATGCGGAGATGCGATCCAGAGCCAAGCCCCCACTCCAGCAGGATACGGAGATGCGATCTGGAGCCAAGCCCCCACTCCAGCAGGAATTCCACGCTCGGCATGCAGCCTGGATTAACCCCTGCCTGCGCTGCCAGACTGATGACCGTCCTCCCACTTGCAGACAGGGCCAGCCTGAGATCCCCCCCCCCCCCCCCCCCCCCCCCCCCCGCTCACAAACGGCCTTTGTTCCAAGGCCCCGCAACCCTGGCCCCAATCACAGCCTCCCCAAAGCCCGGGAGGAGGGAGGTTTCCTGCCCTGCCTCTACCACCAAGCAGGCCCTGTGCTGGCCTGCCCTTGTCCTGCAGCTGGGGAAGATGCTAGAAAGGCCAAGCGTGGGCTTTGGTGTCACGCCCGAGGGGGTTTGCTCCTGATGGCCACACACGAACTGCACCAATCTGGGCTAGTTCCTGCGCTGCCCTGAGCCCCACTTCTTGGATCTAGAAACGTTCTACCTTCCAGAACACATCTGAAGGCGACAGGAGACCACGTCCCCCTCCCTCCTTTGCTGTGACTCCAGCACCCCAACCCTGGTCCAGGCCCCAGGCCCTCGTACTCACAGAGCCTTTCTGTCTGAGCTCTCTCCCCTCCACGGCTCACCCAATGTCACTGTGTCCCCAGGCACACCGAACTAGTGCTCTCCCTCAATCTCGGAATTATGACCTGGTATAACACTTAGTGGTATATTATACCAGGGGTCCTCAAATATTTCATTCTCAGGATCTTTTAATAGAGTTGCCAGGTTTGGTACAGAGATAAAAATACAGAATGCCCAGTTCAGTTTGGATTTCAGATAAATAACAAATAATCTTTTTAGTATAAGTATGTCCCAAATATCAGATAGGACATACTTCACATTTTATCTGGCAACCCTATCCTTTACACTCTTAAATATCATTGAGAAATTCAAAGAATTTTAGTTTATGTGAGTTATAAATATCAATCTTTACTGTATTAGAAACTAAAATGGAAAAATTGTTAAGATATTTATTCTTTAAAATAAGAAACAACACATTTTCGTGAAAAACAGCTACTCTTTTGAAACGAAAAAGCAAATGAGAAGAGAAGCACTATTTTGCATTCTTGCAAAGCTCTTTAATGGGCGGGAAGGAATGCTTGGAAGGCAGGGGCCTCCCAGAGGAGGGACACAGCTCTGTCCCCACCTGGCCAGTGGGCCACTCAGCTGTTCCTGCCGCCCGCCTCACAATCTAATAAGAAGTCCCAGGAACAGCCTGGAAAGAGCCAGAGTTGAGAAAACAGAGGCCCAGAAGAGCAGGGGACTCTCCACATCTCTGCAAAGCTCAAGCTACAAAGATGGGGGGTGCCCCTCAGAGACCTCCCCAGCCTGAGGTGGGGGGGAAGAAAAGAGGGGAGGGGGGGTCTCTGCAGTGCTCAGGGAAATCTACGAGGAGGGAGGGAGGCTGGGGAGCATGGGGTGAAGATGCTTGCAAGAGGGGTGCAGCCTCAGCCTGAGCCCGCAGATATCTGGGACAGCGGGGTCGCTACAGGTCATTGCACAGTGAGCTCCATGGTCTCCCGCTGGTGACGCTCCACGCACGCTTCCCTCTTGTCCTAAGTCACCACAAGCTTCTGTAAACAGTCTAACCCTGCTGCTACGGGACCCCAGGGCAGGACCTCCAGCAGGCTGGGGCCAGGGTGTTTAAGAGAGAAAGGTCACCTGACCCCCACCACCAGGCCTAAAGTTACTGGTGAGGGAGGAAGGGACTTGGGGCACAAATCCTCAGGGGCACTGTGATCCAGCCTCCCCCACCCCCCACCGAGGAGGCTGCCGCTCCAGGGCCAGCCTCAGGAAGGGTCGCACCTGCCCTGAGGACGGCCCAGGGCTGCTGTGTGTAGTGATACCGGGATCCCCAAGCCGGAGCATGCCGGCGGTGTCTGCCGAGGGAACACTTTCTTCTAGCGTGCGCAGAGGCATGCTGAGATGTAGCACTGGGGCCTGCTGAGTTTTTCCAGCCCTCCCAGAGAGGGAGCTCGGGCCCCTGGAGCCTTGGCCCTAGGCCCGGATGCCCCGTCCCAGCCCCCTGGCTCTGCGGTCTGACTGCCAACCCCTGCTGGACACCCTCTCTTCACTGTCAGCAGGTGCCGCCTCCCTCCTCCCACCCAGCATTCCACAGGTCCAGCCACCATAGGGAGCTCCCCGAATGAGCTTTGTTCCAAGCATCCTTTGGGAAAATATTTGTTCACCGCCTGCAGGCTTCCCCAGGCTCCCATTTCCAGCTCTCGGTGGGGAGCACCACTGTTTGCGCTGGACCCTGGCTGCCAGCCCCTGGCGCTGGACTCTGCAGGCAGGGTCTGTTCTCCAACCTGTGACCAGGAGACCTTGGCAGAGCCCTGGCCAAGCCTCCACCCTGCCCTCTCTCCTTCCCACCATCTGGCCCATGCTCCTGGGATGGACCCAAGTTCCCATGGGCAGAGAATCTGTCCCTGGGCTGGCATCGTCTGGGAAAGGCAGCTGAGGCCTGGCCTAGAGGTTGCCAGGGACTTGGGAAGCCATGCCAGAGCAAACATCACCCACGCCTGCTTCCTCAGACCCCCTAGATTGAGAAGGGAAGGTGGAGGAGGACAGAGGCACGGAGCCCCAACTGCATACTGGATCTTTGGTATACACGGTGGCCAATTTTCATATCTTGGGGGCATTACTGTCTTATCTGCAGAAGAGGAAATGGGAACTCAGAGAGGAAAAGGGCCTTGCCCAAGGTCACAAAGCCAAGAAGTGGGATAGGTAGGATTCAAATCCAGGACCCAATCTCAAATGCCCCTCAAGGCAGCCTTTCCCTGTTTGGGGTCTGGGCCTGACCTGACCAGGGATGGAGAGGGCAGAAGTCTCCTTTCCATCAGCAGGTAGGGTTAGAAGTCAATGGCCTTGAGCCCTGCATTCACAAGGACCGTGGGGCCTGAGTGTCCACACAGTAGCCACCTCCTGGGTGGGTCATGTTCATCAGGCCCTATAACTGGGCTGCTGTCTCAATTTCCCTTGCTGCCTAGAAGGCTGGGCCCTGTTGCTCCTCCTGGTTCCAGCAGACCGTGATGGGGCCCCACGTGGACTAGGGTCTGCCTCCCCAGGATCTGCCCAGCCAGGACCGGCATCCCGAGCCACTGTTATAAATCTCCCTCCCTTTCCCAGGGGCCCCTGTGGCTTGCTCTGCAATCCTGCCCCGTTCTGGGGAATGTGGTCCATCGACACAGCCCAGGAACTGCTCTCCTCAGCCCAGACCCACTCTGAGTCAGGGCAGGGGGGCGGTGGAGGAGGTGGGAAGGCTGGGGCTATGGTAGGGGAGACGCCCCCGCTGCTGGATATGTACATTCCGTTTCTGCCTCCCACATGCCATCAGGGGTGTGAAGTCCTGAGTGACTCCTGGTGCCCAGTGTTGGCCCCTTGTGATGCCATGCCTCCTGTCCTCTGTCTCCAAGGTCTTGCGTAGGAAGGGCACTCAGAGAACAAGAGCTCCGGCCCCTGGTTTTCAGGTGGAGGTGAGGGATGGAGGGCCTCGGAGCAGCAGGGCCTACCCTGCTCACCTAGCACGACCTCCATCAGCAGGGACTGCGCAGGCCGAGGAGCCAGGGGAGCCAAGGGGCGGGTGAGGCTGGGGCTGATGACTGCTGTCTGCAAGGGACAACAGCCAGACGAGTCAGGACAGTTTGTTCCCGTAGCTGGGCCCAAGGGAACCTGCCTGACCACACCTCAGCTACACTGGACCTGACATCTGCTCAGCAGCTAGCCCTGTCCCTCTCAGGCCTCCATATTCATTCCTATGCAAAGGGGGATGGACATGGCAATAGCCCGGGGCCCAAGGTCTACTGTTTCTGGGGCTGATGGGGTTGGCAGGTCCTCCCAGAGGTCAGGTGACCCATGCCCTGCAGGGCGGGGGGAGGAGGGGGTTGGTGCAGTTCCCAGACAGGGGACCTCACACAGGCTCATAGCCTCCAGCACAAACGGGCACTGAGGCTCGGAGATGGGAAATGACAGACAGACCCTTGTCATTGCAGCTGAGGGCCAGAGTTCAGACTAGAAGTCTGGCAGGAATGACTTACAATCATAATAATCATGGCAACTCATTTCTGCAGCGTTTGCTACATGCCAGGCTTTGTTCTGAGTGCTTTGCATGAGCCCACTTATTCATTCCTCACTGCTCGGCTGAGAAAGAGGTGCTGATACGATCTCCATTTTACAGATGAAGAAACTGAGACCAGGGAGGCTAAGTCATTCACCCAAGGTCAAAGGGAAGTGCCGTCCAGTTTACCCCAGTGCTACTCTGTGGGTGGAGAGAGTGAATTTGGCTCCTCCTACACTCACTGGCACCTCACCCTGAGCCCCCCAGCCTGGCTGTCAGCAGCTCCCTGGAGCTCCGGATGGAAAAACAATTGTGTTGGCCCAGGGCTGCTGGCGAGGCCTGGGGGCTCCCTTCTCTAGGTCCTGCCGATGCCAAGCAACGCTCACTGGGAGACCTGAGATGGGCCTGGAGGGGAATAGGGAAGGGGGGCACTTGCACAGGAGTGGGATGGGGCCCCCACGGAGTCAGAGGGGACACTGGAGCCCCACCGCTCCCAGAAGTGGGATGAGGAAGCGGGTCTCTAGCCTGGCCTGTCGAAAACAGTTCCTGGCCTATTTCCCCCACAGCCCCAAAAGGCACCGGCCAATTTCCCTCACAACTGGAACAATGACAGAGTGTTTATGGAGCACCTACTGGGTGCCCGCAGTCCCTGGGAGAGCAGATCTGATCCCTGCCCCCTGCACCGTCTGGCAGGGGCCGCAGACAACGGGGTGAGCCGTGACAAGAAAGCCACCCGGTGCGTCGCTGTGCACTGAGCACCCACTACACGCTGGTGGTTCCCATGTCACCTGACCCTCCCAGCAGCCCCTCGGGTGGGTGTCAGCATTCCCATTTTCGAGAAGTGGCAACTGAGGCTCCACAGGGAAGAGCACTTATCTAGCGTCATCCAGCTAGAAAAGGCAGCGAGCGCCAGGACCCCACCCCAGATCATCTGACGCCAGAGCCCACCGCCTCCCCTAAACCTGTCCTGGAAACTCCCGACATTAGGGTCGTGGGAGTGAGCTATCGTGTGCAGGGCAGCGTGGGATCAGGGCGCCGGCTGGAGGGGCAGCCTCCCCCTGCGCTGGGAATAGCAGGGGGCCTGGACCTCACTGGACACCACCCTTTCTTTTACAATGATGCATTATTTATCTAGCTTAAGCCACACATATGTGAACTCTCTGGATAATTTTGGTCTGTCCTTTTAAGCAACAACACAGTTATAATTTAACCATTTAAGAGGAGATGAAGTCTACACAATGTCTTCTCTGTGTCTCTGAAAAAAAATTTACCACTACAAAGCATTTTCAGGCCGCAGCATGGTAGAGTAAGAATCCGGGTGCTTATTGAGAGGGGAAGGGTTACCTGCACCTACACGAACGGCCTCCACCTGCTGCGTTGCTGGTGCCGGTGAGCCTGCTTTTAAGGGTTGCTCTGTGTCCTCTCGTTGTTGGACTCTTATTGCGAAGAGCACTTAAGGTCTGCTCTGAAAAGTGGAAAATGAGCTTGATGCCTCTTGTTGGTGCCTAGAGTGTCAATGATTCTGTTGTGAGCACAGCTTAACAGCAAAGGGAATTTATCAAGAGAATCAACTCTACCAAGTACTCAAGTTCAGGAAGCTCTGGGGACTCAAGGACTGAGATTGGGGTCTCGACACAGCATGGCTTTTAGCCTGCATAGTACATTTGTGCCAAGTAGAGAAAGGTTCCATTTCCTCAAGACACTTGACTGCCATCTGCTGGGAAATTGTCCTGGTGAATAAACAAATATATCGTGACAACTGTATAAATAGCACTCTGTAGAATCGTGTAGTGCACAACTCGTACAGCTCTTCATGGCAGAATTCTCTTTCTCCATCGCATTTTACCTTTTTCTGCCTCCGTTTTGCACTTTCATACCTTAGATGGGCTCTATCTTTGTGGTCAAAATATGACCGCTCTATAACTCAAGAAACAAGGTCCCTTCCCCACTCATCCCCAAAAATAAAAAAGTCTAGGTAAGGATTCTGGTCCAGTTTGAGTAACATTGCATCACTAAACCACCTCTGTGACCATGGAAAGGGGATATGTGTCGGTCAGAGTGGGCAAGGTTAATGCTCCTAACAAGCCACCCAAAACCTTAAAGAACAAAGGTTTATTTCTCACTCGCACTGAACGTCCACCCCCTGTTTGAGTGGAGGCTCTACTTACCTTGGGCTTTCAGGGACCCAGACTAAGAGATGCTATGGCTCAAAACATGCTCCCACCATCACCATGACAAAGGGTCATGAAACTCACCCACTGGCTCAGAAAGCTTCCACCCAGGAGATACACGAGCCCCTGAGCTCACAGTTCATAAAGCAAGTTCAGGGCTACATCCAACTTCAGAAGGCGGGGAAATACAGCCCTGCCCTGGCCTGGAAGGAGGGGGCTGGATGAGGAGGATCTGAATTTTCATCACATTCTACCTTTGGGGCAGGGGACTGTGACTGTTACAGCCTGGGATGGAGGAGTGGGAGCTCCCCAAAGAAGGGAGGAGGATGCCGGCTGCCCCAAACCAGAGTAGCAGCCGGTGGTCAGCCAGCCAGGATGGGAGGGCCATGTGTCAGCAAGAGTGCACAGAGCAGCCGCACCCAGCCTCTGGACACTGCAGCCCGCAGGAGCCCCAAGGGACCCACGGGGACCAGAAGTCCGGGGAAGAAACACACACATAGTCCAGCTCAGGGAGACGCGCCTGGGCAGCCCTGCCTGGACTCCTCAAAGCTGCTGTAGATGCAGAGTCTCTCTTTGTTTTGCCTTCTGGTTCTTGGGGCAGCCTCAATGGGTGGAGAGGTGCCAGGCAGAAAAGGAAAGCTTATCGACATCCCTTAGAGTTACAGACCCCATTTTACAGAGGCTAGCGGCACCTGTATTCGGTCAAGGAACTTTCTCCAATTCATGGAGCTAATTGGAAAACCTGCATTTACCAAGTGCCTTGCACAAGCCAGGCCCGTGTTCACGTCTCCGGAGTTCCTGTCTCTGGTTCCACGGACAAGAAGGCACAGACGTCAGGGCACGTCGCAAAGCCAGGCAGGCCCACCTCTGAGGCCTCAGCCCTCCCCATGGTACCCTCAGGATTCGGAGGGGTTGTCTGGGGTGGGGGGAGCCGAGGGGAAGGAGCGGTGGGCATTTAAAGGGATGATGGGTCTGACACACGATCAAGGAACTCTGGGAACAAAACAGGCGGCTGCAGGCTGCATTTAAGGCACATTCCTGAGCTCCGAAAGGAGAAATAAAAGTGTTCCCTTGTCTGTGAGTTGAAGAGACAGCAATATTGTGGTGTAACTAGGACCAGATGGGCTCCAGGAATTTCCAAAGGCCTTTTTGCATATTAGACAAAATAGCCTCCCAGCCACACACCATAACTTTGTCTGGCCGCCTGGGTATCGGTTACCGAGACGACCAGCAGGCTGCGCGCACTGGCTCCCGGGTCCCAGAAGGGAGTGGGCCTCTGGCCCAGCAGGAACCCCTCCCTCCTTGTGTGTGACACCTTCCCCAGAGCTCCAAGGCCACGGCACACTCAGAGTCGGAAAAGGGGTGTGAAGTCCCAGAAACAGCCTAGCCAGAAGGCCCCTGTTGTGCAAACCCTCCACTCCCCCACCTTCCAGAAGGGGGAGGTCACACCCCACGGGGCACCCAAAGGTGGAGCACATGAAGTGGCTCAGCGCCAGGCTCTGGGGTGAGCCGGGGAGCACACCCCAGCTGGGAGACAGACCCTCCCTGCGCCCCCTTTCCTCATCTGCAAACACAGTTGTGCAAGGATGGAGCGGTGTAGTACATGCCGGCCAGCCGGGTGCTAGAGCTAAGCCGTGAACCCCGAAGAACTGGGCTGTGTTGGCCGCCATTATCATGGCCTTTGGAAAGGTCTGGCTGTGAGACCATCCTGCCTCATTCCCACCGGAATAGTATTATTAGCTAATATTAATTGAGCACTTGCCTATGCCAACACAGCTTATGAGGGAAAAGACTCAGGCTCGGGGCAGTGATTTGTCTAAGGAAAGCCCGCACAGCCAGGCCAGGGAGTGGCCCAGCTGGGAAGCTAATCCCAGCTCTAGCCACCGTGTTACACTGCCTCCCAGGGGCCCAGCTCCGGCATGGAGCAAGGCCCCCGCGTCCCCAGGTCTCCAGTTTCCTGTCTGTACAACAAGGGGTTGGAAGGTGACTCAGGAGGGTCCCTCCCACACTCACTCTCTGGATCCTAATTCTGTCCTCGAATGCCCCAGAGACTCTATGCCAGCCCCACTTCCATAATGTCACACAGTCCTTGGAGAGGGAGAAGTGAGCCTCAAAGAAGGTATGCCACCGGCCCCGGGTCACTCTGCAGGCCAGTAGCAGAGGCAGGTTCGAACCCAAGGCTACCAATTCCACAGCCTGTGTCCTTTCTCTAGAGACCCCCTCGGCAGAGCTCATGGCTCCTACTTGTCCTGTCAACAGTGTCTTAACCCTAACAGTGACAAGGGAATGCAGAGAAAAACGCCCGGGAGGTGGCAGAGCCCATCCTCTGCCACTTGGCCAGGTGTGGCCTTGGACAAGTGCTCTGTACCTCTCTGAGCTTTGGTGTCCTAGACCTTAAATGAGGTTCAAGGTCCCTGCCCAGGGAGGCCACTGTGAGGATGAACAGGGAGAGGAAAGAGAGGGGCATGGAGGCTGTTTGGCTTGTCGTGGGAGGGCGTCCCCATGTCCTCTTCCTGAAAGCACTTTCTATCGGCGCTCAACATGGCCCCTCTGTCCCTCCCTCCTGCCACCCCCTATAAGAAGACTGACAGGAGGAATCCAGGAGGCTAGGTTCTGGTTCATTTGCTCACCGGGGATGTTAGGCTCCTTTACAGCCCTCCGTGGGCCTCATGTTTCCTACAGACAAAGCAATGGTGGTGACTGCCCGCACTGAGCCAGGATCTGAGCAGGCCCTCGGCGAAGGACAGCCTTCCCTTTCCTCCACCCCAGCGCACCCCATCCAGCTGCAGTGGCACGAGGCTGGGCCTCCGTGTGCTATCTGCGCAATGAGCAGGTGGGACAGCTCGTCCCAGGGACCCTCAGCTCTGACTACACACATGCCAATTCATAAAGCACTTCTCAGCTGCCTGCTTGGTTTTATTTTTAAAAATTTACTTTGTGCTTGCACAATTCAAGCTGCAGAAAGCCCAATGTGCGTCCTACAGCTGAAGAGCATCTCAAGGGCAGGGTGTGGACGCTGTTCATCTTTCCAGGTCCCAGCTCGAGCAGATGGCCACTTACCCACTTACTGCCACTCTGCCCGCTCCCTGGCCCTGCCACCACTCTCCACGGACCAAGGAGGCTGCTTTCCCCTCCAGGTTCCCGGTCTCATCTGGACACTGGGGTGCTGACATCTGCCTCTCCCAGGATTGCTGGCCAGGGTGTGAGCCAGGGAGGGGCTGAGAGGTCCGGGTGGCCTGCAGGACACAATGCTCCCCAAGATCGTCTCATTCCAACCCTTTGCCCACAGGTCTGGTTATGGGGAAAGGGCACCGGCTTTGCAGTTAGATGGACTTGGGTCCATTCCCTGGCTTTTCCGTTGCCTGACTGTGTGATCTTCACTTCTCTGAGTCTCTGTCTCCTCATTTTTAAAAGTGATCATGATGATGGGTAACATGTACTGAGTGCTTACTCTGAAAATTAATAAAGGAAAACCTCACTAGCATGGCACTGGGAGGCCAGCAGGGGGAACCCTCACATCACACCACTGGACGTCAATTATAGGAAGCCGTCATTCAGACACCAACAGAAGAACCCTCCACAGGAAAGAATCGTCATTTATAGCTCCCAATAAGAAAAGATGCACACTGCATCTCCTACAAGAGACTGACTACCCCAGCAACTCAGTCTGTGGGAAACCGTCAGCGCCCTCAACTCTTGCTTTTCTCCAACTGGGCTTTCCTTCAGAACAACCCCTCCCGATTTCCTCCCCTTCTCCATAAAATAATGTTCTTCTCCTTTATTAAGGACCAGCTTATGGTTTTTGCCATAGCTTGTTTGTCCCACGTTGCAATTGTCTGCCATTCCCAAATAAACCCATTTTTTTTGGCTGGTAAAATAACGGATTTCTTTTTAAGATCAACAACTCCATGCTGGACCCTGCTTTAAGCAACTTACAAACTTGTTCAATCCTCGTGACAACCGAGAGGTAGGTACTATGGCCCCCATTTTGCAGATACATGAGCTGAGGCATAGAAAGGACAAGTCACCGGGCTAGCAAGGGGAGGAGGTGAGACTCAGGCAGGCTGGTGAGGGATGGGAGCCCAAGCATTAATCGCTGTACCCTGCAGCCTCAGAAAAAGTCCCGGGACAGTATCACTCCCAGGGTAGGGCACTGAGCCTCCCCATGTTGGCCCTGAGCCCAGATCAGGGTGTCCCCTGCCAGTGTTGGCTGAGCAAAATAAAACCAACTCAAGAGTGGGCCTCCCTGGAGGAGGTCCTGGCCTTAAACCCCAAGCATTTGGCTGAGGAGCCAGGAAGGGTCCTAAAAGTCTCCTTCTAATCTGCTGGGGAGTCCTGCTAGGGTGGAAGGGCCCTGTGCCAGCACCCACCTCTGTTTACACCCAAGGCAGCAGGCTGATACGTTCATTTCTGCCTCTGCCCACCACCCCCCCCCCCACCGGCTCTGTTAGCCTAGCTTCGGGCATCCCCATGGGTGGTTAGCTGCAGCTGGGCACTGCTGTTTCCGATGCCTGTCTGAGTTCCCCCCAGCTAGCCCCAGTGGAGAACAGAGCTGTAACTCAGGCAGATGAAACCTCCTCTCCCCAGGCCTCAGCTGGCCCACCAGCCAGGCATGGCACCAGGGTCTCCGGGGAGGAGCGGGGAGGGTGGCGCTGAGGCTCTGAGCCGCCGCCGGTGTCACCCCCTCACACATCTGCTCCAGCCCTGTGGGCTCAGGACTGTGACTCACCAGGACGGCTGAGGAAGGAGGCTCAGAGAGGCTAAGTCACTTGCCCAAGGCCCCACATTGAGGCCCAGGTAGAGCAGAGCTCCCATGCAGCGGGCTCAGGCTCCAAGGTCTGCCCACACCCCTGTGCACCGGGGCGGGAAGGGCTGCTCTGCCCGCCGTCAGATGTTCGTGCTCCAGATCTCCAGGAGGCTCTGCATGGAGTCTTCTGCAGAAATCTCACACCTGCCAGGCATCAGGGCTGCTCACGGTGGGCTCCCACTGGACAGTGTGTTCCCAAGCTTGCCTGCTCCCCAAGTTCTCCCCGTAGCATGTGTCTGTCCCCAGCCTGTCCCCACTCTCACCCTGGGCTGCAGAACCCTCCCCCCATCAGCAGGGCTGCTGTGCCAGACCCTCAGCACCTCACAGAGCCGGCATGTTCCTTGGGTTTTTATAACTTAGGTGCAAACAGCAAACCACACAGATCTTAAGAACAGATCCTGAACGCTTCACCTCAACTGTCCTTGATTCTTAAGCTGACCTATAGGAGAAGGGTCATCATCATGACTGACATTTACTGGGGGCTAAGAAAATGCCGCATGGCACCCTAAATGCGTTCCATGTATTACGGCATTTATTCCTGGAACCGCCTTTAGGTAAGGACCCTCAAAGGCCCCATCCTACAGATGAGGAAACAGCTTATAATTCTGGAGCCTTGGTTCAAATCCTGTTCCTCTGCTCACCAGCTGTGGGCCTCAAGCAACTAACCAACCCTCTGTATGCCTTGTGTCTACGTCTATAGAACGGAGATGAAAATAGTTCTTACCTCAGACTGCTGTGACGTTCATCCCCGCCTGCCGAGAGCCTGGAACAGGGCCTGGCCCTTGTCGGCCTTCATCACCCTCCTTACGCCCAGCACAGGGCTGAACTGGACCCCTGCCCACCACTGCCCAATATCTTCACCTGCCGTCCTTGTCCCTGGCACGAACACTTGGGGGCCACCCTGCTTCCCACCCAGGCTGTGCCACTAACACTGGGGATGCCCTGGTCACTCTACCAGGCTGAGGACAGGCTCTGCTCTCCACCGGCCTGGACCCCCCTGCCCCAGCCCAGCCCATCCCCGTGCTCCATCCACATGCTCCAACCACAGCCCAGGGCTGGAAGACCCCCCCACCCCCAACCCACCTGCTGCCCTGCCGGGGCCCGCCAGCTGCCTCCCACCCTGGGCAGAGCCGCCATCACAGCCCGGCCTCGCCTGCATCCCCTCCCCACACATTCCCAGACCCTGGACCCCCCTATGTCTGGAGAGCAACAACCCCCACCTCATTCCTTCACTCCTGCCAAATCTGAGGCATCTGAGAACATATACTTAGGTATCTGGCAGAGCTAGGTTCAAACCTGGCTCTACCACATGCGTGGCCTGGGGCAAATGCCTTGTTGAGTCTCAGTCGTCTCATCTGTAAAATGGGAACAATTGACCTACTTCATTGGACTCTGAGAACAAAATGAAATACTAGCATTTATTGGGCAGCTCTTGAGGTCAGGCCTCGTGCTATGTGAATTTTAAATCTTTACTTCCTTTAATCCTTAGGAGGTAAGGATGCTTCATCTCAAGAATACACAGCAGCCGGTCCAATCAAGAAGAGCCTTTATGGTTCTCAACAAACAGAAGCTCAACAGTGATGAAGCGAGCCCACTGCCTGCCCCCAGAGGTCACAGGCCCCAGGTGGAAATGAGGGGATGTTAGGTACCTTCAGTCGGGTGCAGAGAAACCAACGGCAAGGGTGGGGGGGCAGGTGAGGGAGTCCAAGGGTGTGGTTAGTGCCTCGAGGTCTAGTCCAGGAGGTCAGTCTTTTTGATAGTTCATGATTCTGAAACGCTTCCTCCCGCCCCCCTGCAGAGGGAGCACCAAGGGAGAATGTGGGAGAATGTGAGAGTACCCCCATATGGTAATGAACATGAGTCCTCCAGGTGGGGTTGATTGGGGACGGGGATGCCTCAGCTGGCCCACTTTCCCTCCCCACCCCCCCCCACCTGTGATCCCTGTCTAAGACACACCCAGGGAATGAGGGGTGGATGCTCCCCCTCCACCCAGCCTCCTGGGGGGCCCCGGAAGTCCCCTTCAGATTAGAGCTGAGGACAAGGTCAGGGTCTGGGGCATTTCAAAGACCAGAGGTCAGGGCCCACTTGGGACCTTGGACTCCAAGCACAATCAGGGCCTGGGCACTTTGGGTGAGGCCAGTGGAGGCTACAGTCCCCCTAACTCAAGGCCCTGCCCTAGATCCTACCCATACAACCTACCTCTGCCCTCCCTCCAGGAACTCCAGCCTGGCCACCAGCACCTCGGTCCTTACTTGGGGCCTCAGGTCCCAGCTTGGCCACCTGCCCCCATCCCCAAGGTCCCCTTCTGGGCCTCACCTTCCTCTGTCCCCTCCCCACTGGGGTTGGCGGCCCCCTCAAGCCTCCAGTGCTGAGGCCCATCACTGAGCCAAGCGTTCTTCTCCCAAAACCTACTACTCTCCATAACAGGCAAGACCATGGCTGAAGCATGGACTGGGGGCTCCTCAGGCCTTCCCCTCCCCTTATCGCCACCGAGGAGCCTCGGGAAAGCAGGTCCAGACCTTGCTTTATTGAAGGGGAATACCAGATGGGAAAACCCACTCGCACCCCTTCCCTGCCACCCCTCACATCCAGGACCAGGGCTCCTGCCTGCTGGCTGGGAATCCAGAGCCCACCCCCGCAGAGGCTTACCTGCAGCACCCAGCTCTCAGCCCCACCCACACGGGCACCCATGGCCCCTCGGGCCCTCCCTGATGTCAGGAGGAGAGGGTGGAACAAATCCCATGACTTGCGCCCCCAAAGCCTCACCTGCCATCCTCCCTCCTTGCGAAACTGCCTGCCTCTGCAGGGCCTGGTCAGACGGTGACCCCACATGAGGTCTTCTGGGACTCAGGCCCTGCCTTCCGCCCCCACCCACAGAGGGGCCTGGAGACCCCCTGACACCCAATGGGGAGAGCGGAGGGGCTGCCCCCAAGGCCGGCCCAGTCAGGGACAGGCCCCTGCCCCTCAGCGCCTCCTGGCAGCTGCGCCCCCCGCCGCCCCCGTGGTTAGAAAAGGAGAAGCAGTGAGGGGCGGGCGGGGCCGAGGCAGGCAGGGGGGCCGCGCAGAAGCGCAGAAGGGCAGTGGCGTGGTCAGGACACCTCAGGCGGCAGCAGAGGTGTGTCCGAGTTCTGTGCCGAGACGCTGGGGCACTCGGACCCGATGAGCCCGAGGCTGTACAAATTAAGGATGGAGTCGGCAATGATGCGGGCCGTGCGCTTCTGGTATCCGCCTGAGGTCACCATGAGGATGGGCACCTGGCGGCCACGGACCACCCGAAACACCAGTTCATCCCGCTTCACGATGCCCTGTAGAGGGATGGGGGAGGGCCGGGGTCCTTGTGGCTTCGGAAGTCCAGGCCGGCCCCTCCCCCACACCAGGAGAAGCACCTGTGCCGCCTGCCTTGCCCGCGGACCCCACACCCCCCCAGGGGCCAGACGCACCTGTGGGCTGATGGACAGCCCCCCAAGGTGGTCCCCTTCCAGGATGTCGGTCCCTGCGTTGTACACCACCACGTCGGGTGGGTGCTCCTGGAGGGCCTTCTGGAGGTTCCGCCCCACTTTATCCAGGTACTCATCGTCCTCCGTGCCCCACTCCAGCTCCACCTTCCGCCTGATGGCCTCTGAGGGGGAGACAGGAAGAGTCCCAATGTGCAAAGAAGGGAAATAGGCTCAGGAAGGTCAAGGTTGCCTGGGTCCCTGTCAGTGCCCCAGGCAGGACTGGAAACAGTCTGATGCCAGCACCGCTCTGCCTCATTCCACCCAAAATGAAGCTAAAGAGCACCAAGAACTGCAAGGGGGACCAAGGGAGAGGAAGGACTGCAACTAAAACACTCTGCCCTAGGGATTTAGAGACCCATGTGGGTGACATCTGATCTCACTGCCTCCTTTAGCCTCCACCTGGAAATGTGGACACCCTGCTGTGCCCTCAGGCCCAAATCCAGCACCTTCTAGTCTCCATTCAGAAACCAGGCCCCTGGGCCACACCTGGGGCTGAATTACGCTCAGTAGATCCATTGGCATAAATGTCCCCTTACTGCATAAATGTCCCCTATTTGCAAAGTGGCCAGGGTGCTGTGTTTTCAAAATTCATCTGGGAGTCTCTGCCTTTTGATTGGTAAGTTTAAGCCACTTGCATTTATTTTAACAACCATTATATTTGGCTTGGTTTCTGCATCTTATTTTGAATTTTCTCTTTATCCTATTTTTCCTCTCATTTCTTTTTTGTCATTCCCTGTTTTCTAACAGACAAATGCATACGCAGGAGGGGTTCTATTTTTCTTCTTCTGGTGATTTCCCTAATGTAAGGACCCACACGTGTTGTTTATTGGACAGGTTTATGTGATCTTGGATGGGTCAAGTGAGTTAATTCTCAGTTTGCATGTCTATAAAATGGGAGCAATCCCCACCTCCCAGGGATGCTGAGGATAACTGAAGTGACTTCTGCAGAACCCAGGATGTAGGGAACACTCAGGAGAGAGAGCTCCATCCAAGTATGAGTGCACTTAAGGCTGAGGAAGAGGGGGCAGCTTACGCTTGGCAAAGCGGTCCCCGGGGTAGATGTGGCGGTTGTAGACGTCCATGATGTACACGCGCTTGTCACCCATGAAGTCCCGTTCGTGCCCATTGCCCTGTGGGGAGGACATGAAAGCTGCTTGCACACAGGCACCCTCAGCAAGGACAGGACCCCCGCACACACCCCAGGAAATGGCCCACGTGCCTGGGCAGCTCAGTTGGCCCTTGGAGGCAGAGGGTCTCTTGGCTGTTAAGTGGCAGAGCTGGAATTCAACCTCAAATCCCAGCCCCATGGTCTTCTGGTGTGACCTTGAGTGAGCCCCAGCCCTCTGAGTGTCTTCTCCACGGACTGAAAAAGGAATTCTAGCCCTGCCACCCTCTCTGGTCTGTGGCAGGATCCGCGGGGGTCAGGAATGGGAAAGGTAAACTGGAAAGGGCTGTGCAGGTGTGACTTGGTACCAGAGTTCAGTGTCACAGGAACCCCCCCCAAGCAAGGCACCCACTAGCACAAAGGCACAACAGCAGGGCTGTGGGAGGGGTCCTCGAGAGCCCACTTCATGTCCTGCCCTGTCTGACCAGAGGAGCCAGCCCTATATTTGGAGTCCTGAGGAGAAAGCCCTGCATTCTGCTGCTTCACCCCCAGGCACTGAGTTCTTAAGTAGTGGCCTCAGGCCCCAGCAACCCTGAAATCACGCGTGCGAGCATTTGTCTGAGGGGCAGGTCCACAATAGTTCTCAGCTATCTGCAGGGGCTGGCACCCCAACCTGACTAGGAAGCACTGAGGAGCCACAGCAGGCTTTAGAACATGAGAGTGGCATGGCCAGACTGGGCTTTAGGAAGAGTCTTCAGCCTGGTGTGTTGGGCAGTCAGAAGGGAGGAAGCACCCTTGGGTTTGACAGAAGCAATGAGGAGGACCCAGTGCCCAGGATGGGCTGAGCGGGGCAGAGGGACAAAGACAGACCCTCCACTTCCAGCCCGAGGTGCAGAAGATGGGCAGCAAGGAGAGAAGCAGATCAGGGTGGGGGTGGCAGAGGCCCAGCCTGGCGCTTGGCAATGTTCCCAGGGGGAAGGGAGCTCCCCAGTGGGGGGCCATGTGACAGAGCTGATGGGGGCCTGGGGAGGCAGGGCCATGAGACTACAGCCCCCACAGGGTACTCACCTGATGGGCATCGAGATCAACGATGGTGGCTCTGGAGATGCCTTCCACTCGCTCAAACAGAAACTGCCAGGGGAGGGAGGGGGCAGTGAGGACCCACACAGGCCAGGGGACATAGCCCCTGGGGGATTCCTAGTTGGTGAGGGGTCAGGTGGGAGGCTGGACACACTTGTGGGCAATCAGGCCACCGGGCAAAGAATTCCCACACCCAGGAGAAGCCCGTGCAGCTCGAGAGAAGCATGTGTGCACGGTCAGGGAAGGCTCCCTGGAGGAGGCAGCATGTGCTGTACCCTGGCAGGCTGGAGGTCAGGAGCAGGGTAGTAGGGCTAGCCCTCAGAGACAGCCCAGGATTCCTAGGGGAATATATAGGGGTTGAAAGAGGGAACCTCCCCTCAAGGCTGTGCCTGGAACTTCATCCTGCATTCTCTGCCTTATCCTACAAGGCCAAGTTCTCAAGTCTCCTCCTCTGGGAAGCCTTCCTTCCCCTCCCCCACCCTCTCGGAAGGTCTCCCATGTGTCCCCCTCTCTGAATGGCCAGGGTCTGCTGCCCTGCTTGCCCTGCTCCCCCCATTTAGTCTGTGTGCTCTGTGAGAACAGGGACCATGCCAGCCCATCCCTGATGCCCAGAACCAGGCCAGGCACAGGGTGCTTAAAGGGAACTCTGCAACCCAGCAGAGGTGTAGGCCAGTGCCCGCCCTGCCCCTCGCCTCTCTGGGCCGGGGTCTCCTCCTCTGTACAGGGGAGGAGTAAATGAGGTGAGGAGGGCAAATGGAGGCTGGCGCAGGGCTGGGCCTGCCGGAACCAGCCATCCCCATCATTATGCCCATCTCCTCCTCACTCCGGTAGAGCGAAGCGCTCCCTATATTGTGGACAAATGGGCTGCCCCTCTCCAGTCCCCACCATTGTTGAGGCCACACTGTCTCCCTGCAGCACAGACAATGCAGAAGAGGAAGTGTCAGGTCTGGGTTGGAGTCCCAGCCCGGCTGGGCGACCTGCCAGCTTCCTCCCCTCCTGGGATCCAGTTCCCTTTTCTGTAATGTGGAGGAGAACACCCAATTGGGGGTGGCGGGGGTGTTCCAGGGAGGGCTCCTGGAGCGAGGACCCACGTGCTCGCGGCGCACCTTGATGGCCAGTGTGATGTCCGCATAGGCGCAGAAGCCGCCGCCCCGGTCACTGGAGCAGTGGTGGAAGCCGCCCCCTGTGGAAGGGCAGACGCGGTGTGGTCACCCGCCCCCTCCTGCCCACACCCTGCGCCTGCTCAGCTCCCAGGGACAGGCTCCTGGAACTCCAGGTTGGCAAAGTGAACCGAGCACCTGAGCACGTCGCCATCCCCGAGTCAGGAGACAGCTTTGCCATCACCGCCATCCCTGTCCGGAGCAAGAAACCTCTCGGGCTGTCCTGACGAGTCAGCCCCCAGTGCCCATCACAACCCCCAGGGGCCAGGAGCTCATCTTTCCCAAGGCAAAAAGTTGTTCCTTGCCTCTATAGGGCCCAGGCCTGCCTCCATGTGACTTCCCATGCCAGGAAGGGGTGGTGGGGCTGTGGGGGACCCGTTTATGCTAGGACGACCACCCACATTCTGCAGGTGGTAGAAAGGAATGGTCAGGAAGGGCACCTTCTGCTGGTCATGGCCACCCGTGGCAATGGGAGGCCCTAGACACCAGGGTCTGGCTCCCACCTCTCCCCCACTCTGAGAGCCGACTGCCCTGCAACCCCTACAAGTACCTGAGTTTCAGGGCCTCACCCAGCAGGTCGAATCCAGGGCCCACGGCTACAAAGGACTTGCCTCTTTTCATGCCAACAGGCTGTCAATGGATCTTAACAATGAGATAATAGCCAATCATGAACTCCTAACTGGGCACAGAGCTCACTGAAACCTCCTTACAGCCCCAAATGGGGACACTGTTATCATCACCTCCATTTTACAAATGAAGAAACTGAGGCACACAGAAAACCAGCACCTTGCCTGGGATCACACAGCTGACTGCCATGCAGAACCAAGATTCAAACCCAGGCTGGATCAGGACCTGGGCTCTTAACCTCTACCAGGTCATAACATCTTCCATGTGGGAAGGGCCTCCCTGGGTCTTTGTGAGGACCCTGCTGTAGACACACAGGGCATGTCTCCTTCAATCATCCATTTAGCAGTATAGCATAACATCACGGTTATGCCAGACCTAATGCTGGCTACCTGGCGATACCAAGATGGAAGAGCCCCAGCCCCTAGCCTTGCAGAGCTCACAGCCAAAGGTAGGGGTTCTCTGCTCTGGGACTCTGAGCAAGCCACCAGGCCTCTCCCCACACCTATTTCTTCATCGATACAATGGGACCGACAACAACAATGCCCAGCTCAAATGAGAGGCCAGACCATAAAGAGCTTTGCTAACTGTGAAGTGCTGCACCTCAAAGAGGGACAGATGAGGGCGAGACAAGGAAGATGTGTGCAGCCCTCCCATGAGCCAGTCTTGCAGGAGAGTCCAGGGGACTGCAGAGTGCTGGCCCTCAGGCCCCTGAGAAGGCCGTGGTATTGACCCTGGGCCTGTCTATCCATCACGTGACCAAGGCCCTGTAGACTGTCCTGGGCCCCAGGAGGCTGATGGAGTTTTTCAGGAAAGACTCTGAAATGCTGCAGGTTTTAGCCCCACCCAGGGCTGCCCAGGGGATGGTGAAGGCTTTTGCAGAGGAGTGAGCTCCTTGTCACTGGAAGTATGCAAAGGCAGAGCTGGAGAGCCAACTGGGGAACTCCTTTAGATAAGGATCCCACCCCAGATGGAGGCACGGGTTGGTCCCTCCCAGACACCAGATGGCTGCATACCCTCGCCCATCCCACTTAATAAGGCACCAAGAGCCTCTCAACTCTTCAGGTTGCCCTCAGGTTCCTCCTGGCCCTCCCAGCCCCCAGGACCCAGCAGGCCAGGCTGGCCAGGGCACTCACCCACATTGATGGCCCAGCCTCGCTCCATGGCCAGCTTCCCTGCCTTTGGAGACAAGCACAGGGTGAGAGGCACAGGCAACCGATTCCCTCACTCACTCATTCACAGCTTCACTCATTCATTCCATAAACACTATGTCCAGCCAGCTCTGAGGTAGGGCTGACCTATGAGGTAGGGTTCAGGAGGCACCCATCCTCCAGCAAACTCAGACTCAGTCTTGGAAGCAAGTACCAGATTGGCTGGCATATGAGATGCGGTGCATAAGCCCCTTTGCAATTTTGCCAAGAAACTGGAAGAAATCAGAGTTAAGTAGTTATGATCACAGGTGAGCTGACAATGATCTTAATGGGGCTTTCAAAGGGAAAATAGATAGTTTTTTGCCCATGGAAGTATGGCAGACTGAATACCAAAATCCTGTAGGAAATCATTGTTTGGGGGTGGGCAGTCATATTCCAATAAACAAACAAACAAAACAAGGTACAAATTTGCAGAGCTAAAAAGAAAACTATCGGGATCATCAGGTCTTGATCCAGCTCTGGATTAAATCATCCTACATTTAAAACTGCAATGTTCCTCTACCTCCAATTAACTCGGCAGCCTGTGGCTAATTTTAAAGACAACTACATATGGGATATGAAACCTAATTTTGCTGCAAGTGTTCTTTACTGCCCCACCCATGATGCAGGGTGAGGGGAGCATCGCCCATCACTGAAGTCATGGTGGTTTAGTTTTCCATTTTGAATTGAGTACACTGAAGCCATAGTTTGAGGATATACTCTCTGGGGAATGGGGATATATCTTATATACCAGCAAATACGGTAACTCTAATAGGAGGTCAATGGCGGGGAGGAACAAGGAATTCAATGTCCTGGAGCACGTGGGAAAGCCTTCGGGAGAAAGAGTCTTTGTTGCTGTGCCTTGAGGAATATTCAGGATTTTGTTCAACTACAAAGTGGGCGGAGTGTATTCCAGATGGAGAGCCCAGGGTGAGCAAAAGCCCAGAGGCGCGGGGGTACGGAGCCCAGCAGTTGCTTCCGCCTGCCTCCCCACCTACCATGATGGTTCCTCCCGTCTGGGTCCGGAGGGGCTTCAGCACCTTCCTCTGCACAAGGAAGTTGGGGAGGAAGATGACAGGGGGGATCTCTGTGATAGTCGCAACAGCAAAGGACCACTGTGGAAAGAGACGCAGGCCATTGGCCTCCCACTGCCGTGCCCAGAGCTCGGAGGCGGCAGTTGGGAAATCAGATTCCTTGTAATGCCAGTTTCAAGGTGCCCTGGGTGAGCTTCCAGCCTAGCGCAGTTCCTTTGGTTAGAAATGAGAGCCCCCCTCCCCCGCCCCCCCAGCGTTGGGCTCAGTAAAGAGCAGTTTCCTTAAAGCGGTTGGCCCACATTCCTCAGTGCTCCAAAGCCCTTGGCTGCCCTCTTGTGCCCAGAACAAGAGCTGCAGAGGATTACCAGTGACCGGCTGCAGACCCAGCACAGGCCCAGCCCAACCACTGCACTAAAGGGGGGACACTGAGGCCCTGAACTGGGAAGATCTTTCTTTCCAAGGTCACACAGTGAGTCACTGGCAGAGCCAGGACAGGAAGCCCAGGTCTCCTGCTCCCCTGGCCCAGCATGACCTCTTCCTGCACTGGGAATCAGACCTACCTTCAAAAGGGGTATCAGGCCCTCAGCTCAGCTACTGAGGCAGGAGGGTCTAAGGGTACCCAAAAGGCATTTGCACCAAGATCAGGACACAGCCTTCCCTATGACCCTCCCCTGGCCCCTGGGCAAACGTCCATGCACCCAGATCCTGAACCATCTCCTGCCTGGCTGAGAATATACCTGGATCCATACTCCCTGCCCTCCACTGACCCCAGGCAGAGCCTCAGAGAGGCCCAGGGCACTCTGTAAAGATTTACTAAGTGCCTGCTGGGCAGCAGGCTCCAAGCTGGGGGCTAGTCCTGTTCTCCTGACGGGATGCACAGCCTAGGGGGGAGGCGCTTATATGTGACAAAGCCTTCAAAGGAGAACATGGTCTGTGCCTAGGTGGGAACAGAGAGGCTTTCTGGAAGCAGTGACCTTGAAGCTGAGACTGCAGATGAACAGGAGTTGCCCAGATGTCAGGGTAAAGGTGAAAAGACAACTGCTTGGCAGACGGAAAGTGAGTCCAGGCTCCTGAGAGGTTGGGTGCGGCTGTGACAGAGCTGTGCCTGTCGAGTAGGGCCTGGGCTGCCAGAGAATGTTCTCAGACAGCCTCGTCAGAGCAGCGGGGAGTCATCAGATGATGCTTTCTCAAGCCGTTCTGGCTGCAGCAGGAGGACCAATTAGGGGAACTTGAATAGAAGCAGCAGCTGCCCCAGGGAGGAAGCGAGAAACAATGAGGTCCGGGAGAGGGGAACAGTTAGCAGATAGCACAAGGGGGATGGGCAGACGGGGGGGGGGGGGTCAAGGATGCAAGGTTGGAACCCCAAGACTCCAACCCTGAAGGGCCAGGCCCAGAAGTATAGTCCACTCGGTCAATCGAGGGCTGTCCTGGGACAGGTTGGGGGGTGGGCAGAGGTATGGCGCTCAGGAAGCCAGGCAGAGAAGTTTCAGGAAAGAATAAGCAAAGAGAGGTGTTGAGAACAGGGAGCATGGCCACTGGGTTCTCCCACCAGGAGAGGAGATTTAGGGCAGGAGATGCCTGAGCATGTTCAGTGATGGGGAGGAGTCAGCAAAGAGGGAAAAGGAGAGGCCAAGGATGGGGTGAGACAGAAAGGGCACATGCCTGGGAAGGTCCTGGCAGGCCCCTTAGCCAGAGGGTGCCCCTCGAGGTCAGGGCAGGAAAGGACACATGTCAACCACCATAGGGGCCACTGCAGCCACCCCGGCCAACAGGGAAGACGTTTTGTCAGAGTCCAGGTGTGCTGGGCACCCAGGCTGCCTTGAACTGCACTGACCAGCTGTGTGGGCACCCCTCCCAGGCCACCAAGGCTGAGGACAGTTGAAGGCCGGGGAAGCTCGCTCTGCTGCCTCGCTCAAGTGAAGGAGCTGGTGAGCATGGCCCATGGAACCCAGACCACTTGCGGTCTGAAAGGAGAGCTGCCCGGCCAGCCTTCCTGAAGCCCCAAGCCTCTGGCTGCAACATGGAGGCACCTCAGGGCCTGGGAGAGGGGGGGGTGCTAGAGCTGAGAGCAGGAAGGTTGGAAAGCTCCAAGACCCCTCCATGTACGTGTGTATGTGCGTGTGCGTGTGTGTGTATGTGTGTGTGGGGGGGGGGGCAGACCCAGAGAGCGGAGGGTGGCCGGCTCTGCCTGCCGAGCGTGCCAATCCCACTGGCCGGCACAGGCCTGATGCACGGGAGGCACGGGGCCACTGTTTTCTATGAATAAACATTATAAAAACAAATGAGCCACTGAGGGGACACGTTAAATCCCTGCCTCCCTCTCTCTCCCTCAGCAAGCTAGCGGGGAATAAGGATGGAAAGAAAACGAAACCTTATCCTGGCCTCCTGAGGGGTCCCCTAGAGACACTAAACCATAAGAAGGGCATTTTTTAAACTACGTTCCACAGCACCTGTCCAGCTCAGCACTCCCATCAGGAAAGGGTTCCACGTCGAGTAAGTTTGGGAAACATTGCTTCTATTGTCCACCCCTTGGAAATTCACAACACACTCTGGCATGTTAAAAGCTCTAAATTGTGCAGTGAAGAATCCTGTTTAACTTTGCTTCACCCCGTTTCCCAAACTTTCTGGCCACAAACCTCCGTCGGCTGGCTTGACTTTTTATAGAACCCGTACGGACCTTCGAAGAGCAGCAGTTATCCGGGACACACCGGGAACCTCGTAGGCCAGAGGGTAAATTTTACATGGGCCAGGCATAAAGTCACCAGAAGCACGTCTGGGATTTGGCCAAGGGGATCAGTTCCCCTGGGAGAAGGTGCAATGTCCGCCAATGTGTCTCCACTTCCGGCCTAGAGAGATGGTACTAGACTTCTCCCGGCCCAGCAGTGATTTCTGTGCAGGGCAGCAGGGCCGCCTCCTGAGGATCTAGGCTCATGCCATTCAGTCCAATGGCCACCAGCCACATGTGGCTACTTGGGCATACCTTTAAATTGATTTTAAAAATGTTTAATGAGAATTTTGTTAATTCGATTAAAAAAAATCAACCATACTTCAATAAAAAATTAGAATTTTGTTTCTCAGTCTCGCCAGCCAGAGTTCAAGTGCTTAATAGCCACATGTAGCTAGTGGCTACTGGACAGAGCCCTTCTAGAACATTTCTGGCATGTCAGAAAGTTCTACTAGACAGTGCTGCTCTAGAAAAACCACCAGCGACCAGGGTGAAAAACAAACGAGGGGGCGGGGCAGGCTGGTGGCTGGGCCCTGGAGGATGGGGTGGGTGGGGAAGGGCTACAGAGGGAGGGCAGATACTTTATCTGGGACATGCGGCCCAGCAGGCTGAGATGAGAGCGCCCAGATCTGCCGGCAGCTCAGGCCCTCAGAGAGTCTGGTCCCAGGCAAGGGCGTTGAGGGATGGGCTAGATGCCAGTAGGGTGGGGACAGGGCTCAGCAATCCTCCTCAGAGTCAAACTGGTCCAACTCGGGGTTCTGCCACTGCTGGGTGAATTTGGGCAGGGCCCTTTACTTCCCTCCTGTCTCCTCATCCACGAAACGGGAGGTCTTCCCCACCAGACCTAAAATGAGGACTTAGACCCATCCACCAGGCCTGTCCTCGCCTTCCCATCTGAAGTACCCCCACCTGGGTCCCCCCTCTGACCCCCACCGTTGCCTCATCTTTCTGCACAGTACCCGTCTCTACCTGACATTACAGTATGTCTCTGTTGTTATCAGTCTCTTCCAGAAGGATGCCAGAGCTAGGAGGGTAGGCCCACGCTCATCCCTGCCATACAGACAATGCTGAGAGCAACGCCTGGCACATGGTAGGTGCTCACAGCACATGCTGTCCATCCTCTCCCAGATCCCTACCTGCACAGTCCCCGGAGGAGGCCACCTCACCTGTGCCACCCAACAGAGCCCCAAACAGTGACTGGCCCATAAGGGGCTAGAACAGCCCAGCCCTCTGTTCCTGAGACAGCACAAGTGTAGGGCCCCTCCTGGGGTCAGGCGAGGCCAAGCTCCTGCTGAACCCTCATGAGTGCCCAGCTTCTTCCCCCGTCCTCTCTTCATCCCACCCTCTCTTACAGGTTTCACCCCAAAGCTTGCCCTCCGGGAATCCCTTGCATCCCCATCCCCAGCGGGCTCAGCTTCTAGGGGGTGTGTCTCCCAGTGTAGTTCCTAAACCAGCAGCACCAGCACTTAAGAACTTGTCAGGAATGTAGATTCTCAGGGCGCCTGGGTGGCTCAGTCGGTTAAGTGTTTGACTCCAGATTTCAGCTCGGGTCATGATCTCAGGGTCATGAGATCGAGCCCCATGTCAGACTCCATGCTTAGCGGGGAGTCTGCTTGAGATTCTCTCTCTCCCTCTGCCACTCCCCCCGCTTGCGCACACTTTCTCTCTCTAAAATAAATAATAAATAAAATCTTAAAAAAAAATGTAGATTCTCAGGCTCCTCCCCAGACCTGAATCAGAAACTCTGGGAGCGGGCCCAGTGATCCATGTTATGACAAGCCCTCCAGTGGATTCCAATGCTTAAGCAAGTTTCAGAACCACTGCTCTAGAGAACTTGACCCCTGAAGTGATGAACGAATGAATGAATGAATGAATGACATGAACAAGGGAGGTTTGTGCCAGCCTAATGCCCATTGCCCACCAAAAGGCATGGCCTTCAAGCTTCCCCATCTCAGAGCCTGGCCTGGTATCAGGGCCTCCATGCCCAGCCAGCCTTTTGGGGACCCCACAGATAGCAGGACATACCTGAGGTTGGCAACACCTCTGGGACCCACTCCCGCCCCATACTCTCAGCTCTGCAAGACTCTATTCTCTAGCTGCCTGATTTTCTCAGGTGGACCCTCTACCCTCAGAAATCCAAACCAAGAATTGCTCTCAGGGGAAGAGATGGTTGCTACCCCATTTGGAGCCCCAACTGCTTGGTTTGGGTCAGAACTTTCCATCAGTGAAAGTGGGAGCAAAAGGAGAAGAGGGAAAAAATCCACATGATCATTTCAGTTGTTGAAGAAGAAGCCTTTGCCAAAATCCAACACCCTTTCATGAAAAGTCAATCAACAAACTAGGAATAGAAAAGGACTCCCTCAACCTGGTAGAGGGCATTTATCATACACACATGCACACACACACACACACACACACACACACAATCTCAAAGCTAACAAGATACACAGTACTAAAAAATGGAAAACCTTCCACCTACGATCAGGAACAAGACAGGGATGCCTGTTTTTGCCACTTCTATTCAACCTCACACTAGAAGTTCCAGCCAGAGCAATTAGGAAAGAAAAATTGGAAAGCAAGAAGTAAAACTATCTCTATTCACAGATGACATGATGTTAGCTACAGAAGATCCTAAAGACGACACACACACATCTATTAAACTGAAGAAGTGAATTCAGCCAAGTGGCAGGATACAAGATCAACACACAAAAATCAGTTGTATTTCAATACCTTAGCAATAAATAATCCAAAAATGAAATTTAAAAAGTAATTCCATTTAGGGGTACCTGGATGGGTCAGTTGGTTAAGGATCTGACTTCAGCTCAGGTCATGATCTGTGGTCCTGGGATCAAGCCCCACTTCATGCTCCCCACTCAGCAGGGAGTCTGCTTGTCCCTCTGCCCTTCCCCCTGCTCGTGCTCAATCTCCGTCTCAAATAAATAAATAAAATATTTTTTAAAAAGTAATTCCATTTACAATAACATCGAAAATAACAAAATACTTGGGAATAAATTTAACTTTAAATTTAAGGAGGTGCAGGTACCCTAAAAACTACAAAACACTGCTAAAAGAACTTAAAGATCTAAATAAATGAAAAAATATCCATGTTCATGAGTTGCAAGACCTAATATTATAAAGATGGCAATACTCTCTAAACTCATCTACAGATCCAACACAATCCCTATCAAAATCCCAATGGCCTTTTTTGCAGAAATAGAGAAGCTGATCCTATAATTCATAGGGAATCTCAAGGGACCTAAAAAAAAAAACTTGAAGAAGAACAAAGTTGGAGGACTTGCAATTCCCAATTCAAAAGTTACTACAAATCTTCGGTCATCAAAACAATGTGGCAATGGCATAGGACAGACATATGCATCAACTGAATAGGATAGAGAGTCCAGAAATAAACCCATACATCTATGGTCAGTTGAGTTTCTACAAGGTTACAAAGACGAGTCAGTGGGGAAAGTACAGTATCTTTAACAAATGGTGCTAGGAAAACTGGAGAGCCACATGCAAAAGACTGAAGTTGAGCCCTTACCTCACACCATATACAAGAATTAACTCCAAATGGACAGAAGACCTAAACACAAACTGAAACTCTTAGAAGAAAACATATGGGTCAATCTTCATGACCTTGGATTTGGCAATTGAGTCTTACATGTGACACCAAAAGCACAAGCAACAAAAGATGAAATAGATAAACTGAAGTCTAGCAAAATTTAAAAATTTTGTGCATCCAAGGACAGTATCAAGAGAAAGAAAACACAATCTACAGAATGGGAAAAGATATTATTTGCAAATCATATAATACTGAGAACATACGAAGAACTCTTAAAACTCCACAACAAAAACATAAACAACCCAAATTTTTAACAAGGGCCAGTGACTTGAGCAGATACCTCGTCAAAGAGGATATAAAGATGGTCAATAAGCAGATGGAAAGATGCTCAGTGTTATTAACCATTAGGGAAAATGCAAGTTACAACCACAGTGAGATACCATTTCACACCCACTAAGTTAGCCATGATCAAAAACAAAAACAAACCAGAAAACAACAAGTGTAGGAGAGAATGTAGAGAAATTGGAACTTTTGCACAGTTGTTAGGGATATATAATGTGCAGTTGCTATGGGAATCATTTTAGTGTTTCCTCAAAAAGTTAACCGGAATTACCCTATGACCAGCCATTCCAGGCCTAGATATATAAGCAAAATAACTGAAAACAGGTACTCAGACAAACATTCATATATGCACATTCATAGCAACACTACACACAAAAGCTAAAAGCCGGAAGCAACTTAAATGCCCATTAACTGATGAATGAATAAATAAAATGTTGTCTATCCACACCCTGGAATATTATTCAGCCATAATAAGGAATAAAGTGCAGATACATGCCACAGGATGGATGATTCTTGAAAACTCCACGCTTGGGCTTGGTGAAAGAAGCCACAAGCCAAAGGTCACATACTGTATGTTTCCATGCATAGGAGACACACAGAAAAGGCAAGTCCATAGAGTTAGAACACAGGCGGGTGGTTGGTCACCAGGGGCAGAGGAGAGGGCGGAATGGAGAGCAACTGTTTCGTGGGTTCAGGGTTTCCTTTTGGAGTGAGGAAAATGTTTTGGAACTAAATAGAGGCGATGTTTGCGCCACATTGTAAATGTACTAAATGCCACTGAATTTTACACTTTAAAATGGTTACTGGTTATGCTATCTGAATTTTACTATAAATAAGAAAAAAAGGAGACATGAGTCCCCTCAGGGAAGAAGAGATTAGAGAGAGAAAAATGAGAGGCAGCAGGGGGTGGGTGTGGGGGCCATTTCCTCAGAAACTCTCTGAGACTCCACCCCCAGCCCAAAGGTCTGTCTCCCTCCCCAGTGCAACTCTGAGTGCTGTGAGGTCAGTGACTAGGCCCAAGAGGTGCTCAGACTTTCTGAGGCTCAGGCGTCCTTGGCTTTGCTTTCTCTTGCATGCCTCATACCCAATGTGAACAACAGAAAATTCTATTGTTTCAACTTCATAACAAACTGCAAATCCTACCAAAATCCATAGCCGCTGCTTCTAGCCTAGTCTGAGAGCCCAGGGCCTCTCACCAGATTACTGTAGCAACCTCCTTCCTCACTGATCTCCCTGCTTTTGTCTTGACAGCCTCATCTCATTACAGCTGCCAAGCAACCCTGCTAAAACCTAGATCAGATCATCTCCCTCTGCCTAAAACATTCCTTGGCTCCCACCTCCCTCAGAGCAAGGCCACAGCGGTACAAAGGGCCTTGTGTGGTCTGGCCCCTGATCGTCTTCTGACCCCATCTCTTGCCAGTCTCCTCCCCACCCCCATTTCCTCCGATCCAGTGGCAAATACTGTTTCAGAATACACTGGAGATACTCCTGCCCCAGGGCCTTTGCACTTGCTGATCCTTCTACTTGGAATGCCCTCCCTCCACATGCCCACATAGCTCACTCCCTCACTACCCTCAGTCCATGATCACATGTCAGTAAGCCCCTCCTTAACCTCCCTATTTCAAACCGCAGTCCCCACCACCCCCTTTCCTCCTGTACTTTTGCCCACAGCACTGAGTGCCTCGTAACACAGCGTATCATTGACTGGATTATCATGTCTATTGGCTGACTCCCCCGACCTAAATACCAGCTCCCTAAGGAGAGGGACTCCATCTCTTTTGTTCTAGCCTGTCTTCCCTGGAACACAGCACAGTGTTCATTAAATACTTACTGGATTAAAAAAAAAATGCCTGCTGGATAAACGTATCCCAGGCACTGCACAAGGTCAAGATGTCAGATCGGCATCACGCTACCCCACACCCCAGGCAAACTATCACTGGGATTAGCAGAAGGCACAAACCTGGGCGCCTGGGTGGCTCAGTTGGTTAAGCGACTGCCTTCGGCTCAGGTCATGATCCTGGAGTCCCTGGATCGAGTCCCACATCGGGCTCCCTGCTCGGCAGGGAGTCTGCTTCTCCCTCTGACCCTCCCCCCTCTCATGTGCTTTCTCTCTCATTCTCTCTCTGTCAAATAAATAAATAAAATCTTAAAAAAAAAAAAAGAAGGCACAAACCTGGCACTGGCCCAATCCAACCACCACCCTCAATGGGGCCAACTCTGGGCCTTGCACACAGTAGGTGCTCAATAAAAATTTCTTTCCCTGAACAGACATCACCTGGCAAACAGGCTACTGCATCTCGGTCAATGCTTGAATGATTAAGCATCAAAGGCCGCCCCAGGACAGGGCCACGCATGAGCCCTGGAACATGGGTGGGGGACAGGGTGAGGCGGGGCAGGGGAGAGGGTGACATCTCACAGCACACACAGAACAGCCAAGGAAACCTGCAGGGACTCTCCAGGGCACTGTTCCAGGTGCCCGCAACAGAGAGAGAAAAGAAAAGGAACATTGCAGATGCGGGGGGAGGCGAGAGAGCAGGGGATGAGTGCGGGCAAGGGGGATGTTCCTGAGCCACAGCCCCTAAATGTCAAAATGCCTGAAATGGGCATGGGTCCCACGTGATCATCAAGGGCACCTCACACCATGACACTCTCCCATGGTACCTGGTACAAAATCCAAACTCCTCCCACAGCTTGCAAGACCCAGTGTGGCCAGTGCTGCTAGCCTCCCTGACCACATCATGCCACCTCAAGCACCCTTCTCCCCTTTAGGAGGCTAAGTCCCCAACCCCTCCTGGCATGTGGTTCTGGAACATTCTTCCTTCAAAGCTCCACAAGAGTGTCACCTACTCCTCATTCTTTTGTCTCAGCTCAAACCTCACCTCTCTGAGGCCCTCCCAGACCCCCCAGCCACCCTCCACCCTTCACTCAGCTACCCTCTGTTTTCTTTCCTTCACAGCCCTTTGTGCTCTGTGAAATGCTCTTGTGTGTTTACTTCTTTATTGTCAGTCTTCCACAACAAAATGCAAATCCATGCGAGCAGGGAAACTTGCTTATTTTTCATTTTGTACCCAGTACACAGTCAGTATTTGATATAGATGTATTGAATGACTGAGTACTTCACCTTAGTAGGTGCTATGGAAATCATCATGTTTCTCCTTTTGCTCTTGCTGCCAGGGAGCTCCAAGCCAAATACATGAGCTCAATCATAGCATCTTGGTTAATCCTCTCAGTTGGCATATCTGAATTCTCCTCCTGCCCTTGACCTCAATTTTCTACTTGGGTCTCTACCTGTTAACACTTTTTATTATTATTATTTATCACACAGTAAGCTGCCTTTAGGCTTTTGGGGGCCCAAGGCCAAGCACAGAGTGAGCCCTGCATGGTTCTCCTGAAGGCTCCTCAAATAGGTGGGGTCCTGGAGCCTATTCCACCCTACCCCCAGCCTTATCCTGGCACATTCACATGCAATCCACCCTGGCCTCCCTCTGTTCTGGTCTCTCCCTGCCCTGCCCCACTGCCATCTGTCCCTGCTCCCCACCCTCACCCTCTGGACTCTGGCAGGCATGTCTTCCTGGCCCAGCTCCTGGGCTGTGGACTGTGACCACGCATGTCTGCCCCAGGAAACCAGGGCAGCCAAGGACTGGGCTTCCTGCCAAGGCCTCGCACACCTCTCTCTCCCAGGAACCAGGTTTCAACCTCTTCCTGGTAATCTTTCATGAGCTGACAACGCCACAACTCCATCTAGAATTCTCACAGCTCGGGCCAGAGTCGGGGAGGAGGGCGGGTAGCAGCTGTGACCAGGAACCGGGAAGACTGACTGGATGCCCAGCCTGGGGTCTCCCTGAGGGCTGTTGGATTTCCTGGGTGACCTTGAGCAGGTGCAGCCTCTTTCTGGGCCTAGGCTTTTCCACCTATACAGGTGAGTGGGTGGGGGAGGGTTTGGTGACCTCTGGCATCTGCCATGGCACTGAGTCTAAGATGAGCTGGGGGTCAGCGGTCTGGGCTCCCACACTGTTGGCAGAGAACCTATGGCATCCATGACCGTGCCCCCACCAGGGTGGGCTGGCAGCACCAGGTTCTGATGCAACCCCCCCAGCCTAGCTTCCCCTCTAGGGGAGCAACCCACAGAGGGGCCTCGGACCCTCAAGCACAGATGAGAGTTTGTGAGCTCTTCCAGAAAGAAGTCACAAGCAGGCGGCCTATAGGCCTGCTTTGGTCTGCAGGTGGGATTGAAAATCTTGAAATGAGTTGCCACTTTAAGAAACCAGGGACTGCCACTTACTAATCTGAATTTCAGACTGCTCTTTGAAAGCCAGGCCCCTGGCCACACTGGGCCCACGGTGGAGCTGAGTAGCAAGCCACCCACTTGGGAAGGGGCAGAAGCTCCCCAGTTGGCCCCCATACATCACCACCACCTGTCTGACAACTTGTTTATGTTCTTTGCTTGGCCCTGGGGAGTTTCAAAGTAGTTTTGGCCCAACAGTTTTCAAAACGTCTTTAGCAGCAGAAGTTCTTAATACAGAATCTTAAACTTCAGCCAAATATAAAAATAGACCTAAATGGGATAGCTTTGGTTGGATAGGACAAGGGGCTGGGGGGCCGTCACCCAGCATGTCAGCAAGGGTCTCTGAGGCTTGTTCATAGAACACATATTGAGGGGCACTTGGGTGGCTTAGTCGGTTAAGTGTCTGCCTTTGGCTCGGGTCATGATCCCGGGGTCCTGGGATCGAGTCCTGCATCGGGCTCCCTGCTCAGTGGGGAGTCTTCTTCTCCCTCTCCCTCTGCCTGCCTCTCTCTCTCTCTCTTCCTCTCTGTCAAATAAATAAATAAAATCTTTTAAAAAAAAATAAAAATAACACAGATTGAAAGGCACTAAGGTAGAGGCCCAAAACACCTAGAAAGGTTCAAACCCCACCAAATGGACATCCCTGCTTCCATACACCCAGGGACAGGGAGCTCACTAGCCCCTGGAGCAGCCTAGCCCATCCCTGGTATCTGCCTTTTTATGACACCTGTCTCCTTCTGTTGGGGACCACAGACTCTCATGCCCCCCCCCGCCCCGCCGCACGAGGGGCAGGAATGGAGCCCCTTGAGGCTGTGTTTCCTCAGGCGGAGCTGCCCCTGCTCTGGCCACCCCTCCTGGCAGCAGCCCCCCAGGCCCCAGACCCTGTACCTTCAGCTCGTTGAGATAGCGTCTTGTGTGCACCACCAGCAGGTCCTCATCCGAAGCCTCCCGCGCCTCCACCAGCATGCCATCTGATAGCAGCTTCTCTTCTGAAACCACAAAGTGGGCACCCTGCTTCCCTGATGACCCAAAGGCAGACCCAGCTCCAGACCCCTCCTCCAGTAGGCTGCAGACTTAGCCTCTGCTAGCCCTGCCCCAGGAGGAGGCCGGCAACCGCTGGCTTCTGAGAACAGGTCGCCTCCTGGGCCAGGGTGGACAATGCCAGGCCCCAGGGCCCGAGGGCGTCAGACATTGGGCACGCAGTGATCCTTGTGTTTCCCAAACCACTGACAGCCGAGAGGTGAGCTCAGGTGTGACGGGACGGCTTTCAGAGGCAGGTGGCACATGGATCAATAATGTTGACTCAAGTGAGAAAAGCTCTTCTGGGTTCTCCCTGCACCTTCTGGTGACATCATGGGAGGCTCAGTGTGGTGTGGCCTCTCTTTAAGGCCTGCCTAAACCCTTGCTCATCTCCCTTTTTTAACCCAAAAAGCAGCAGTCTCGCAGACTTCCAGGCAACAGTAAGCAGCCTGAAGTGAATTAAGTTTTCCTGCATTTATTTTTTTAACCATGACCTTCTATTTGTGGCAAGTGAAACTGGCTTTTCCCATTTAGATGATATAATGTTTCCTTTTAAAACAAGTTTATTTAAGTTTTTTTTTTTAAAGCAGAGGCTAAGTCAATTAAAAAAATATATATGAAGTAAATAACGGAGCAGGTGGTATGGCAAGGTCCCAAGAGCAGTTTGCAAATAATTGATGTTTGGGAAACACTGCAGTATTTTATCAGCCCTCACATCCACCAGACAAGATTTGCTCTGTTTTGCAAAAAAAGACACTGAAGCCAAGAGCAGGAAGTGCTCTAGGGCACAGTGAGAACAGGACCATCATGCTCTGGGCTCTAGGGAAATCAAAGCGACAAGGTCAGAATCTAAGGAAAACTGTTAATGTGTAACCCATAGAAGCCAATAAGTCCCATACATTTCCCACATACAGCTCCACATACAGAAGGCACTCTCTACTCTCCCCTTTCCCCCTAATAACATTCCATGGCTCCCCACTGCCTTCGGGCAAAGGGCCAGCTCTTTTCTTGGCAGCACCCAAGGCCCTTCACCAAGTGGCCCCTGCCTCCTTTCCACCCACATCCTCAGAGGAGAAAGGAGAGAACTCAGGAAGACTGTCAGCTCAGAGATGAGGGAGACAAGGAACCCTATGTTGAGCTGCTGGGTAACACAGGATCCCAAGAAAGGGCAACGGGGGGAGTGACTCAGGCCAGGTCTGCTGGAAACAGAGCATGAAGGACCATAGTCAAGAAGGCAAGAGACCTGCAAGGTGAGCAGCAGGCTGGCCCCACCCACCTCGCTGGGTTTCTCACCGTCCTGGCACCCCGCTTGGACTCCTTTCTACTTAATAGTTTTCAATACTCACTCTGGTCACAATTGTAAATGGAAAATCAGTATTGGTTGCCACAAATAGAAGTTAACCAAAAATAGAAAACATATATGATAGAAACAAACTGTTATTAATCTGTAATTTGATTCTATTTTCTGCAACATGCAGAGCCTGCAGCTTGCTCTAGATTTGTGAAAAGGGGAGATGGGCTTCGGTATTAAAGACAGGCTAGCCCCATAGTGAAACTTTCTCCATGGCGTGATCAGGATTGTGTGATTTAAAGATACACCATGCTTCATCCTATGCCAGGTAACATTCCCTACTTCTGTCAATTAAAGAACCCCTAATGCAGGGGAAAGGGAGAATATTCTCCCACTAGCCTACTGTGATGCCTGAATTTCCCACCTAAACCAGACCCCTGGATCACGAGCCAAAGTTGAAACCACACTCCAGAGCACCACTGTTCTCAGCGGAACAGCTGTGAAAGGTGGGAGCCTAGAGCTCTGAGTTCCAGACCCCACTCTGCCCCTTAGTAGCTGTGTGACTTTGAGCATATTCCCTAACCTTTCTGGGCTCCAATTTCCTCCATCTGTAATCAGTAGGGTTGGAGCAAAGGCTCTCTACCTCTTGGACTCTCCGAGTTTATGGGGGATGGACACTGGATTCCTCTAAACTTCAGCTTCCCTGTCTCCATCCTTAATGAGCTCCCCTTCTACTGGCCTCCACGGACAGAGACAGGACTTAAGCCCACAGCGAAGGGGAGCACTGAAGGTTTGAGACAGGGTCATAGCATGCTCAGAAATCTGTGTTGCAAAGCCCCTTTGCCAGCATGGTGGAAGGCAGTCTGAGGGCTGAGCCTGGAGGTAGGAGACTGTGGCTTGTGTCAGGGAAGACACGGGCAGGGGCTGGGGGCTGGGGTCGGGGAGGTGGGTTGGAAGAAACAGATGTAGGGTCTCATAGGGCCTTCCATACCTTTTAGGAAGCTGATCACTTTGCCCCATTTTCCCGCGTCAAAGGGGTGCAGTTTCTCCAGGCCCATGAAGGTTATGTTGTAGCGTGGTGAATACACGATGGGCCAGCGTGTCTCCGGCACATGCTGGTACAGTTGAGTTGCGTGTGGCCTTCCGTGTGCCCAGGGACAGACACACAGGGAGGGGCAGTCTCAGTGTGGAAAGCAGCCTCCTCCTCCCTACCACCCCGCTGGGACCGACCACACAACCCCGACCCAGTACCACTAGCTCCCTCAGCCGCAGGAAAAGGGCCACTTAATATCAGTAACAACAGTCGTGAAAGCAGCTCCTTACTGAGCATTGGCTCCTTCCCTGCACTATCCAACCCAAACCTCACCGGAGCCCTGGAAGTAGGCACCACCATCCCAACAGAGGCTTGGAGAGGGAACCAGGCCTGCCCAAGGTCACACTGCAGATCTGTGCAGCACCCGATGTTCACCAAGGTGCATCTGGCTGCAAGGCCTCAGCATCTCACTTCCACATTATAACAATCACGCTAAACAGCTGTATGTTTCCTTAACTGTAAAATATGTGGCTATCTTGAGATAATGCGTCCAAACAGCTGAGCACAGAAAGCTCCCTATCCCTGAGAGCTGGGGGTGGGGGTGACGGTTCCCAGAAACAGCAGGTCGGGGTTCAGGCAGGCTGTGGCCCAACCCGCAGCCAGGGATGGAGATCACCTCAGCCTTGCCGCGCAGCTGAGCCCCCTCCCCACCCCATTACACCTCTGCAGCCGCCGCCGCATCGGGACCAGAAACCTGGCTCCAGCGGCTGCCACTGTGAGGGGCCTCCGCACAGCTGGTGGAGCCCGGGATAAGACAGACGTCAGACCCGCGCACGTCGCCGGCCCTCGCCCAGGTCGGAGCCCCGTGGACCGCACCTCGGACCGCAGAGAAGTGGCGCGGGGCCGGCCTGGGCTCACTCGGCCTGAGCGGCCCCTGCCCGCGGTACCTGGGCACGCACCTGACGAGCCCGCCGGGTAGCCCGCGCACTAGTGCTCCCGCCCACGGGGACCCCTGGGAACCCCGGGGGCTTGAATTGGCGCCCCACCCCGCGCCCCCACCCCTGCCTCACTCACATCCCGGGGCCGGGCCCTCCCTGCGCTGGCCACTGCTCCGCGACCGGGCGGGGCGGGGCACGGCCCCGCCCAGGACACGCCCCCGGCCAAGGCCGCCTCCGCTGGGGGCGGAGCTCCGGCAGTCTCGACTCCGCCCCGCCCGCGCCCGCGCCTGCGTCACAGAGGGATGAAGTCCCGCAGTGAGCGCGCCCGCGGTTAGGAGGCCACGCCTCCAACGGCCATCAAGCACGAAGTCCCGCCTTCCGCAGACAAATGCCCAGTGGAATCCCCTGGCTCGGAAAGCCACGCCCCCTAAGGGGAGGGCCGCGCGAGTTTTTATCAAGGCGCGCCACAGAGGTTTGGAACGTGCGGAATCGCCCCGCCCCCAGTCGACCTGCGCACCTGCTCTCTCCCAAGGCTGGGACTTAGGGATGCCTGGGTTCCCGGCGGACTCTGCGGCAGACGCGCTGTGTGACCTTGGGCAAGCGTCCCCGCTCTGGGGCCTCCGTTTCCACGAGTAAAATGGGATGGGGGTGCTCTGGCCCTGCAATCTGTGACCTAAAGAAATCCATGACCTCTCCGACTTGAGGCCACACGCGTGCCCTCCCCGCCCCATCTTTGGCGACCCCAAGGTGAGACAAACTCCCCACACGTCATTTGGGCTCTCTGAGCCTCAGTTTCCTCGTCAGTAGAGCGGGGCTGGAGATCCAATCTTAGGGGTACAGCCGGGTATCCGTGCTCGCTCCCTGTCCCTCCCACCCCGATCAAGACACGCCCTAGCGACAGCTGGGAGTGCCTTGGGGCTGGACCCTGGGACTAAGCTCCAACAATAGAGCCCCAGAATACAGAGACAATGGGCCCCTCTGTTGGCCCAGCTGTCCCCTGCAGCCAAACAAGCAGCTGACCCCGAGGGCTGCCAGGAGCAGGGTAGCTGGGATCCCTGGTGGCTCCGTGAGAGCGCCCGTGCGCGTGACAGAGTGGGCCACCGTGAAGGGGAAGGGCACAGACGTTTGAACAGTGCCCTCCAAGTGCCTGTCACTTGACTGCATGATGGCATTGGATTCTCGCAACCAAATCCTAGGAGGAGTTGCTGTCATCACCCCAGTTTTTTCATGAGGTGAGCTGAGGTGCAGGTCTGGATTAAACCTAGACTAGGCCACCTGTCAGCACCATGGCCTTGGGCAAGTTGCTTTAGCTCTTTAGTCCTTCATTTATGCATCTGAAAATGAGGTGATGCCTTCTCACCTACTTCATGGGGAAGTTAAGATCTTCAAAAGAGTTAGTAATGTTGATTATTATTTAAAGAGCACCTCCTGTCTGTTGGGTTCAATTCTAAGAGCTTTATGATCATTTAATCCTTGTAACAACCCTAGGAGGTGAACAATGGTTATCCCCATTTTACAGATGAAGAAACTGAGGCACAGAATGGTGAAATAACTCGCCCAAAGGTCAAGGATGTGGACAGCCACAGAAGAAAAAAGTAATATTTAATAAAACAGGCAAGAACGTGTGTGCAGTAACCCTGTTTCATTGTGAGAAGTTCATGTCAGGGAACTTGCTCTGTGGTTTGGAAAGCCACGAAGATAAGCCTGTTGTTGGGAGAACAAGGTTCTTGGGCAGGCTGGACTAGGGAAGCCACAACCAAAGACAGTAGGATTGCTCTGGGTAAGAGGGTTTTTTAAGTTGTCCCCTGTGTGACTGAGGAGCGAGGTGGTCTGAGGAGCCCCGGGGCTTGGGAACACCTTCAAACCACCGTGCCAGCCTGGGCCGCTGACCCCCACCATCACCTGTGGGAGAAATAAACTAGGTTATTCATACTGTTTGGAGGCCTCTGTTAAAGCATCCTAGCATGTCCGCTCACCAAGACACTGCACTGGGACACAGGAGTGAACCCAGCAGGCAAGATCTGAGAGCCTTGGTAAAGCTCACAGTGAAGTGAGAGAGACAAATCTCAAAGTAGGAAGCAATCATAAATTGCAAAATATAAGTGTTGTGAAAGGCACAGGCTGAGAGGTGGGAGAGAGTGATGGTGCCCCCCTGATTTAGACAGTGGTCATGAAGGCACCTTGGAAGAGATTGTTGTTTTCCACTTTTCAATCCTATAAATCTTTTTTTTTTTTTTTAAAGATTTTATTTATTGACAGAGAGAGACACAGCGAGAGAGGGAACACAAGCAGGGGAAGTGGGAGAGGGAGAAGCAGGCTTCCCGCAGAGCAGGGAGCCCGATGCGGGGCTCGATCCCAGGACCCTGGGATCATGACCTGAGCCGAAGGCAGACGCTTAACGACTGAGCCACCCAGGTGCCCCCTGTAAATCTTATTTTAAAATGTCATTGTGATATAACAAGACACTGATTTATTGAACATTATATACTTATGATTTCCCCCCTTTTGTGCAATCTTAGAATATGTTTCATCTTCAAATGAATGAGAAACCCTCAAAACATTAACACTCCTTTTTAAAAATACAGGCATACAATGACTACATTAACTGTAGAAATGCACCAAAGATGAATAATAAATGGCACAGATCCAATATTTCAATATTAGTTCATATTAAATTGACAACAGTATTAAAACCAGGCCCTTTAACAAGTAAGCACCTCTATTTGCATTCCAGTACCTGGCAACAATAAAAATGATACTGGTTAGTGTTTTTTTAAACCCTTAAGCGTGCCAAGCGTGCTAAACATATGCAATGTGTTTTGTTATTTTTTTGTTTTATTGATGAAGAGGTGATTCTTAAATGAGCAGAGGAAACAGCAAGTGCAAAGACTGGAGGCCAGATGGAGCAGGAGAAGGTAGTATATGTTTTATTCCTACCACAATGGGAAACTGTGTACCAGTCAGGGTCCCAACGGGAAAGAGAGGACCCATTCAATAGGGTTTAATGAAAAGAGTTTAGCAAAGGGGTAATTTACCCCAGGTGTGTGGTGGGGGCCGGGGCGGTATTGTAAGGACATCAGTGGGATGGTGCAGTACCTGGGCTGGTTACCCCCTACATGAAGTGACTGGAGAGGAGTGGTTTCCTGGAAGCAGCAAGAGCCTCAGTGATGGGTGAGGGGGTCCCCTGAGAAAAGCTGTGGCTAGAGAGACACAGTCACTGCCAAAACTGGGAGTAGGTTGGGGAAATACCCCAACTTTTCTCTCCTCCCACCCTCTGATGCCCATCAGTGCCTCCCATTGGCCGAACCCAACTGGCAGCCAAAGACCAAGGAAGCTCACGTGATGGCATCCACGGGGATCAGCATTGTTGGGGGGACACAGAGCAGGTGAAAACCGCAGCTAACAGATCTGGGAGGTGGAGGCTAGGCAGAGAATAACCACAGGTGTTCTAGGTGACCTTAAAGATTTCTCCAGCCCTCTCTGAGCCAACTCTGAAACAGAAATGGGCTGGGCTTAAAAAGTGCCCTTCTTGCCAGTACTGCCCCCAAGCATCTTGTTGATCTTGAGCACTTTATAGGGACTGTCACCATGGAAACCTGATACTCAGGCTTGGCCACCTGTGCCTACCATTCAAACCACAAGTCAAGGAGCTGGTCCAACCAGGTGACCAGGTGATGCCCAAAGGTTGAAAAATCATTGCATCTGTTAGAGCCCCTGGCCTCGGGCTCAGCCAGGTCAGGTTGGCGGGGCCACTCGAGACCGGCAGGGATGTTTGGACACCCCGGGGAAGGATAAAGTCATTACTCCCATCTCTGGGCTTCTAAGAGTGGTTTGCTCTGCCAGGGAGGACTGGCCCTGAGGGAGTTCCATAGCCGTGAAAACTCATTAGCCCATAGTGCCGCCTGGATTCTGTCCCTCGAAGGCACGTGAGGCCAACAACAAACAGCACGCAGGCCCCCAGGTTCTCCCTCAGCTGCACACATGGAGGGACACACCGCCCACAGCCACAGGCGCACACCCATGGCATCACACACAAATGCACACGCAGGTCCAGACACAGTTGATCACAGAAAGACATGGACTCACAGTGCCTTCCACCACGCCCCAGCCCGCGTCTGGCCACCCTGCTATTTCTTCCATTCTTCCACTCTCCATTTTCCTGATGGTCCCAGGAGGAAGATGGCCCACAATATGCTCCCACGGACCCCTGAACCTCTCTGGAATGGATTGTCTCCTTCATCGCTGTCCCTCTGTCCCAAAAGGGCAAGTTCCTAGAACACAAATATTGAAGGAAGAAAGGAGAGAGGGAAAGCAGGAAGGAGGGGGGACAAAGGAAGGGAGACAGAGACATAGTCATGGTAAACATGGGGCAGTACGATATAAATATGCCAGGGCAGATCCATGTTTTGTTGGGCCCGATGTTTATACAGTGCGGGAGGGGAACTGGTTTTCAAAAAAGGAAGACCAAAACTCTAAATACAAATTAGAGACAGAGCCTTGGAGGGGGCCTGTGTAAGGAGGGCCCCGGAGCTGCACAGTAAGGCTGCTTCTGCCACATGCATGAAACGCAGCTGGGTAAGCCCACTAACGCATGTAGGAGCACAGACCCCAGAACCCGTCCCTCCCAGACACGTAGGCACATGCCTACACACGCAAGTGCGGCTCTAGGCCTCGGTGGCTCTCAGGGGCTGGGCCCTCTGGACACCAGCCTTCAGAGGCCCCTGCTGCCCTCATTTAGAATTTAGGCTCTGGCCCGGCTCCTTCCACATCAACTGAGCATCCTGTTGGACCCATTCCCCTGCGTGCACTTTGCTGTTTCAGAGGAGTGGACTCTATTCTCTGTCCCTGCCTCCTCACCTGAGCCTCCCCACCCACTGTGAGCTGGCTTCATACCACAGGGGCAGGATGAAGAGGAGGTGGGAGCTGTCTGTGGAGAGAGGCTTGGCCAATGCTCAGTGAAGTGCCCCCTCCCCGCCATGCCTCCCCAGCCTGTCCTACTGCCTTTCCCTGAGGATGGGAACCCAAGGCCTGGAGAGGGAGGTCGTGAGCTCTGTGCGGGTCCTCTTGGGGGAACAGCAGTGTGTCACACACACACACACACGCACACACCCATCACGCACATTTCTGGAATGCCGAAGATTTTCAACACAGTAAAGCATAAAGAAAATGAAAATGACTCAAAATACGGCCACACAGATAATCCCGGTGGCGTTTCAAAAATAAAGTTAATGCAGGCCCACATTTAGAAAATTCAAACAGTCCCAAAAGATTACAAAATGAAAACTAAAACCTCCTTTTCTATCTCAGTCCCTCTCCCTGGACATGATCATGCTTTGCATTTCTTTCCTGAATACTTTGGTAGACTGGCTTTGACTGATAAAAAGAGAATCACTCTGCCCACTGTTTTCATGCCTTGCCAGTTTCCCACCTAAAACACATCTCTGCAGATCTTTCCACATCAACAGGGCCTAAGCTACTGCCTTCTTTTTAATGGCCGTGCTTCTTTGCATTGTCTGAGCGTGTTCTCTGTTGATGTATATCAATTTCTAGTTTCTTTGTTCCTACCGTGCCCCAGCAGCTCCTTGGTGTACCTGGATGCACTATAAATATCTCCGTAGGGCCACTTAACATGGAAGCATGTGGTCAAAGGATATATGCGTTTTTAATTCTGGTAGAAATTGCCAAAATGCTCTTCAAAAGGATGGCATTAATTTACACGTGTATCAACAATATATGAAAGTTCTGTCCACCTACACTGTTACTAATTTTGTCAAACGGAGGAGTGAAAAGTCCTATCTCAGTGTTTTTCAACAGCTTTATTGAAATATAATTCCCATGCTCTACAATTCACCCACTTAAAGTGTACACTTGAATAGTTTTTAGTGTATTTAGGGTTAAGCAACCATCAGCATAATCAATTTGAGAGCATTTTCATCATTCCAGAAAGAAACCCCATTAATAGTCACTGTCCCATTTCCTCCCTCCCCCAGCCCCTAGCAACCACCAATCCACTCTCTGTGTCAATAGATTTACCTATTGGGGACATTTCATAAAAATGAAATCATATCCTATATGGTCTTCTGTGTCTGACTGACTTCACTTAGCATAATGTTTGCAAGGGTTTTCCATGTTGTAGCCTCTGTGAGCACTTCATTCCTTTTTATGGCAGAATATTCTACCATTGGGATAGACCCCATTTTGTTTATCCATTCGTCATCAGAGGGTGGACACTGGGGTCATTTCCACTTTTTAGCTCTTGGGAATAATGCTGCTGTGAACATGAGTGTACACGTTTCTGTGAGCATGTATGATTTCACTTCTCTTGGACACATACCTAGGACTCTGTTGTTTTAACAGGAGTTTCTTTTCATTTCAAGTGAGGTTGAACATCTTCCAAGAGTTGCCTGTTCAAATCCATCGCCTATTTTACTGTTAGGTTGTTTGAACGTTTTCTATTTGTGATGTTGTGATTTATAATACGAAATATATATTTGGTCTTCATCCCTTTCCTGGCACCAAGCTCCTGAAACCCTTGGAATTTCTAAGCAATGAGAACCATAAAAGATGTCTTTTGTTATGTTAATGAGGGTACTTTTGGAAAGCACCTATGAGTGGGAGCTGGTTGCCAAGGGATCTAGGTGATTAGAGGGTTGGAACTTTTAGGCCCATCCCTGACCTCTAAGGAGGAAAAAGGGGCCAGAGATTGTGTTCAGTCACCGATGGACAGATTTAATCAGTCATGCCTAGGTAATGAAGCCTCCATAAAAGCCCAAAAGGATGAGGTTTGTAGGGTTTCTGGGCACGTGAACACATGGAAATTTGGGGAGAGTGGCACCTGGGGAGGAGGATATGGAAGCTCCTCACCCCTTCCCCATCCCTTGCCCTGTGCATCTCTTCCATCTGGTTGTTCCTGAGTTATGTCCTCTTAGAATAACCAAGTAACCTCGTAAGGAAACTTTTCCTGAGTTCTGTGAGCTGCTCTAGCAAATCAATCAAACACAAGGAGGGGTCATGGGAACCTCTGATTTCTAGCCAGTCTATCAGAAGACAGGTGACAGCCTTGACTTGGAATTGGCATCTGAAGAGGGGGCAGTCTTGTGGGACTGAGCCTTTCATCTGTGGGATCTGAGGCTCTCTCTGGGTAAAGGGTGTCAGAATTGAGTTGAATTGTAGGACCCGCAGCTGGTGTCTCAGAATTGCTTAGTGGTGTGGGGAAAACACCCACATGCTGTAATTGATGAACAGAATTAGAACTGGTGTCAGAATCATACTATTGATTTGTTAGGAAAATGTAGTCCGTTGTCTGGCACGCATGTTGTAAACATTTTTCCAGTTTGTCACTTGTCTTTTGACTTCATTTATGGTATTTTATGACATTCAGACATCAAATTTTTTTGTTTTCAAAGTTACTAACCTTTTCTTTTTAAGCTTATAACCAGCTTTCCCACCACAATTATAAAGTTATCCATAACTTCATGGTTTTCACTCTTCCTCCCTCTTGTTTTGTAACGTTTGAAACTTGAATCCTTGTGGAGCTTATTCTGGTGCCAGGAATAAAGATCCAGTGTTCTTTCTAGATGGTCAAGTAATCATCTCAACATCTTTAATTGAAGAACCTGTCTTGACACCACCCATTTGAAATTTCTTTACCATAAATTCACCTCTTACCACTTTACCATAACTTTCATGTTCTAATGTCTTCGAACCTGCTTCGGGACCCTCCAGCACTGTGGTTCTCAATCCTCCTTGCACACTGGAATCATCGGGAGGCATTTAAGAAAACACCAATATCCAGATCCCAACCATTGGATCAGAATCTCTAGGGAAGTAGGGCCCAAGTATTGCTTTGTTTTATTCATCTGCTTTTTTTTAGAAGCACTTTAGGGGGTCCTAATGTGGAGCCAGGCCCAGGAACTACCACTCTACAGCACTCCACTGACTTCTCCAGCTATTTCTTATTTTCTCCCAAACCCTGGTTTAACATAGTTCACCCCATCATTACTCTTCTTTTTCAGAATGATCTTGGCTATTTTTCACATACATATTTTTCCAGATGAACTTTATTATCATTTTGTCATTTCCAAAAAAAAAGAGAGAGAGAGAAAGCCTGTTATTCAAATTTAGGCCACACTGATCTTATTTTCAGCCAACAAATATTTATTGAGCATCTACTACATGCCAGGCACTGGGGGATACAGGAGTGAACAAGACAGATAAGAATCTGCCTTCCAAGACCTAACCCACTATTGGGAGGGACTGACAATAAATATGTGAGTGGGATCAAATGTCATCTCTAGCCTATATGATATCTCTGGTCCTATGAGGCAGACCTCGCAGTGGTCTACTCAACATTCCCTTCTCTTGCCCCTTGCTGACAACACCCCGGGGAGCTTTGTTCAGGGCAGCAATGAGCCTTGCCTAGGTGACCCCTTCCTTTCCCCAGGCTCTACTGCACACAGTTCTGGCCAAGGAGGTCTACGCTGAAGTCTGCAGGATTACTGAGGATTAAGTGGCTTTCAAAGATAAGAAGAGCTGACTCATTGCCAGCAACTGCTTATCTCTAGTAGCAGGAAGAAAATAAACCCTTGTCTTTAAGCCATCAAGAAGTGGCCTTTTTGTTATTTCTGCCTGAAAAGCATTCTTAACTGATACAACCTACACCAGAGACTTGGTGAAATAACCCATCCATGTCCATGCCTTGACATGGCAAATTCAATAAAAACGTAGGAATGACATGGCAACAGAGGAGGGGAGGGGAAGCATTCTAAAATTTAACAAGGTTTGGCCACCAGCAGCTCAGTTTTTCTTTTAATTGTGGTTAAAAAAATAACAAAATTAATCATAACTATTTTGAAGTTTACAGTTCAGTAGTGTTAAATATATTCACATTGTCATACAACAGAACTCCAGAACTTTTTATCTTACAAATCCCAAACTCTCTACCCATCAAAAAACAACTTCCCGTCCCCCCTCTCCCCATATCCCTGATAAACCACCATTCTACTTTCTGTGTGTATGAATTTGATCACTCACGGAAATGGAATAATACGGTATTTGTCCTTTTGTGACTGGCTTATTTCACTGAGCATAATGTCTTCAAGGCTCATCCATGTTGTAACATGTGATAGGATTTCCTTTTTTTTTTTTTAAGATTTTATTTATTTATTTGAGAGAGTGCGAGAGAGCGAGCGAGAGAGAGTGAGCAAGGTGAGGAGCAGAGGGAGAAGCCGGCTCCCCGCCAAGCAGGGAGCCTGATGGGGGGCTCAATCCTGGGACTCCAGGATCATGACCCGAGCCAAAGGCAGCCGCCCAACTGACTGAGCCACCCAGGCGCCCCAGGATTTCCTTCTTTTTAAAAGTCCAATAATATTCCATTCTATGTATATGCCCTATTTTCTTTATTCATTCTTCCACTGATGGACATTTGGGTCGTGCTCACCTCTTGGGTATTGCAAATAATGCTGTTATGAAAATACTTCTTTTACATCCTGCTTTCAGTTCTTTTGGATATATACCCAGAAGTGAAATTTGCTGGGTCATATGGTAATTCTATGCTTAATATTTTGAGGAAGTTCCATAAGGGCTGCAGCATTTTACATTCCCCAAAAGAGTGCACAATTGTTCTAATTTCTCTACATCCTCGCTAACACTTGTTATTTGCCAGTTTGTGTTTTTGATAGTGGCCATCCTAATGGACACAAAGTGGTATCTCATTGTGGTTTCGATTTACATTTCTCTAATGATGAGTGATGATGAGCATCTTGTCATGTGCTTGTTGGCCATCTGTATATGTCTTTGGAGAGATGTCAGTCATGTCCTTTGCCCATTTTTTTAATTGGTTGTTGTTGAGTTGTAGGAGTTCTTTATATATTCTGGATATTAGCCCCTTATCGGCTATACAATTTGAAAATATTTTTTCCCATTCTGTAGGCTGCCTTTTTACTCTGTTGATTGTGTCCTTTGATGTGCAGAAGTTTTTAAGTTTGCTGTGGTCCCATTTATCTATTTTTGCTTATGCTGCTGGTGCTTTTGGGTCATATCCAAAAAATCATTGCCAAATCCAGTGTCATGAAGGATTCCCCCTATCTTTTATTCTAGGAGTTTTATGGTTTTAGGTCTTACGCCTAGGTCTTTCATCCATTTTAGTGTCTGAGTTTTTGTCATTAAAACATGCTCTGCATGGCCATGAAGTATGTGGGCTTCAGGAAAATTGAGGTTCGCACATTGGGTCACAGGGCTGGGAAATCTTTGGTGGGAAATGGCCCTTCCCCAGTACCAGTGATGATGCCCATTGGTCCTCATCTTAGGAACGTTCATTCAACAACTGCCAAATCTTTTTTTTTTTTTTTTTTTTGGTAAAGATTTTATTTATTTATTTGACAGAGAGAGAGACAGCGAGAGAGGGAACACAGGCAGGGGGAGTGGGAGAGGGAGAAGCAGGCTTCCCGTGGATCAGGGAGCCCGATGCAGGGCTTGATCCCAGGACCCTGGGACCATGAGGCAGATGCTTAACGACTGAGCCACCCAGGCGCCCCAACAACTGCCAAATCTTCATCATCCCCATCATCATCAACAATGTCACCAGCAGCTCACACACACAGGTGTGCATCACTCAGGCAGCACACGTTACCTCGATCTTCCCAAAGGCTACTGGGCAGGCAGAACAGGAGGGATGCTCTTTTTGCAGATGAGAAGAGTGAAGCTTAGTGGTATCTTCACATCACGAGTATGATTCTAATTGTAGAACTCGTGCCACTACACTGAAGTTTTCCTCTATGATTATTTTTTAAATTGCTGATATGATCATGTGACACATACAATGATCCATCTTGGAAGAACTGAACTGAAAGAAAGAATATAAATGAAATTTTAAATCATTATATATAAAGGTGCTGCTTTCTGTAGAAGCCACAAAACTGGAACATGCCCAAATACCAAACAATAGGGAAACAGTTAAGCCAATGAGTGAGATCCTTTGCAGTTAAGGGAAATACGTTCCCTGATGCCCCTGGGGAGATATAGAAATGTGTATCTTAACCAAAACTATGTGGAACCCATTTATAAATGAACACTGACATCGTAAAAGCCATTTATACCGTGTTGGTCAGCTTGCCATGTGTGCTCACATCCATTTTTACCCTTCTCTTGCCCTCTGGGGTCCCATGTGGCCAATGGTCAGCCGTGGAAGAACACTGAAGGTAGGAAGAAAAAAGAAGCCAAAGTATTTCTCCTTTTCTCCACGCCCTGGGACATCTCGGGCAATGTGGGAGATGGTTCTCCTCTGTGGCCTCTCCCTTTTCATCCTCCCCCCCCAACATTCCCTGGACTTTTTGTGGCCCTAGCTCCTATCAGGAAGGCTCCTCCCATGATTCTAGCTCCTGCCAGGCAATCCCAGCTCCTGGGTAACCCAGAACACTGATGCCTCTCATTATCCAGAGGAATGATACTGGCTTCCTTCTGGGCTGACCGATGGGATACCTCACTGTCATCTATTTGGCTTCCAACTCCTCCATCACCTGAGGAACCAATTCCCTCTGGGTGGTTTGTATTTTCCTGGCTATACCTAGGCTGATACCTACACTGATGGAGAAAAATAATTTTTTTTTCAGATCATAAAAATGGTATGTGTTCGTTGTTCAAAATATGGAAAATCCAGAAACCTATAGAAATAAAATAAAAATCATCCATAATCCTTCTCCTTAAATTTTAACACTATTACCATTCCCCATGTTTCTTGAATATGTGATACTGTATCCTATATAATTTTATAATCTGCTTTTTTAGCTAACAACATAGCACACGATTTCTCCATGTTGTTTATGAATTCCTTGTAAACATGGTTTTGAATGGCTATCCATAATATATCATCACCTGAATGTAATATATTGTTGGACATTTAGATGCGGTTTTTTTGCTAGTATAACACTATAATTAAAATATGTTTGTATATAGGGTTCCCCCCCTAAATTTCAGATTACTTCTTTAGCTAAATTGAACCAAAGGTGTGGACAATTTAAAGGTTCTTGGTATACTTGATAAAATTACATTCTATAAATACTGAACCTATTTAAACTCCCCAGAACCTCACAAGAGGACCTTGCCTACCACTACAGGATGGGACCGCCTGTGCTTTGGATTATAAGGTCCTTAACTGATGAGAGAACTGCTCCTATACATGACATAAAATGCCAACAATCCCAGTGGGTCTGGGGAAAAAGGGCTCATTGCCTGGGTGCAGGCATAGAAGTATAGGGGAAAGCCATGCATCCAATAGCTATTGTTGCATTACAATCACCCCAAAACTTAAAAGCTTAAAACAACAAATATTCATTATCTCTTGTGAGCCTATGGATCACTTTGGTGGTTCTGCTAATTTGGTTTGAGCTTTGCTGATCTTGGCTGAGTTCAGCTAGGATGCCTTGGCTGGGATGACTCAACCTTCTGAGTTAGTCTGCTATGAACTCATGAAGTGTATCTCTTACATCCTTCCAACCAGCTAGCCCGGGTATGTCCTCATGGCAGTGGCAGGATTCCAAGAGACAAAGCCACGGTGATCAAGGGCTTTGTCAAGCTTCTGCTTGTACTAAGTCTCCCTCTATTCTATTTGCCAAAGCAAGACATGTGGTGAAGCCTATGGCCAGCGTGGGATGGCTCTACCAAAGGATGCGAATATCAGGAAGCAAGAAAAATTGGGGCCCTTATTACAATCGATCTACCACAAGCTGCATCCTTGGCAGATGGGAATGTGATCTCCATAGCAACCAGCAAGGACCACTCCTGAGGCCCAGAAGGTACCAAGACAATATCTCAGTGGAGGCTGCTGACCTGCCCCCAACACATACTCAACATCGCATTTAATCCTCCTGGAATGTAGGTACATCATGGGAATAGGAAGAGGGGAATGCTTGAATACCACCCTAGAGGAATGAGATCTGGAAAGAAAAATTAAGTTTGGATACGAAAAATAAAGAAAAGTACAATTCTCACCCACCTGAGTTTAGAGACTAGCATTCAAATCCACAAGAGATGAGAAAAGAATTGGCCTTGGGTGGAATGGAGAGAGGGCAGTAAAAGACTAGAGTGCTAGTGTGCAGTGTTGGAAGGACAGAAGCCGCCTACTCCCTTGGAATTGCCAGTTTGGGGGCCAGCAGGATCCTTACATTATCAACCAGCATCATCCCCTCATTTCATAGCCCAGGAAACAGAAGCCCAGAGAGGTTAAATAACTCGTCCGAGATTTCACAGTGAGCTAATCACGCAGGAGGTGAGAAGCCGTGCCTGGGCTTCTCTCTGCTACGCTGGGCTGCTGCTGGGGTTTGCTGCAAACACTCAAATTGCTTCTTAATTGGAGTCTCCTGCTTAATTAGCTGCTTCCTGAGCAGGCTGTGCTCCCTGTTTGGAAATCTCAATCAACATCATCATCTCTAAATTGGTGTGACCTCGCTCTTCTCATGTCCTCCACACAGGGATTTGCTTCATGGTTTTGCCCAGCAGAACGCCTGGGGAGGGGACGGGGCTTGCAAGCTGCCTTTGCCTTCGGAGAGAGCACAGCTGTTCTCACCAGCACCCCCTGCTCCAGGGACTTCCCAACACTTCCGAACCTCCCCGCGAGGCTCAAGACTGGGGAACAGGCAGATTGGACTCAACGCAAGGTTTACCACTAGCTTCCTGTGTGATCTTGGGTAAATCTCAGTCCCTCTCTGAGCCTCAGTGACCACTAAAAGTCTCCTCCACATTAAGGTTACCAGGTGTAGCAAGTAAAAACAAAATGCTCACTTACATTTGAATTTCAGTAAACAAATAATTTTTTAGTATAAGTATATTTGTGTGATATGGGACATACTTATCCTAAAGTCTTTTGTTGTTGTTTTACTGAAATTCAAATTTAACCGGGCATCTTATATTTTGTCTGACAACTCTACCCCAAATGGACAGTTCTATTCCATTCTGCTCTATCTACAGAAGCAGCCAGAGGCAGCACTCAGAGCAGAGGTTGAGGGTAAGGCAGACCCGGGTGTGAATCCCCGATCTGCCTTTGTGATCCTGGATAAGTCACTTCCCCTCTCTGAGCCTCAGTTTCCTAAATGATAAAATGGATGCGTTAATCCCTGATTGGTTTCCTCTCAAGACTAGGTGAGCACAAATGAAGACATCATTAGAATCCCCTTATAGACTGCAAAATGTGCTACAAAGTTGAACATTTATTAAGAACCTACTGGATGTGACACATGCCACCAAATATGAGAAATAGTGATGGCAGTGTAATTGGGAAGACATTTGTGTAAGAAACAACATGCCCGAGACTGCCTCTTTTTCAGAATTCTTCCATAAAGTGAAATTTCATGTGGAATCTCAATTCAGCCTGCCAAGAACTGATAAGGAATTAGATGCTTTAGGGAAAAAAATCTGTGAAGTGCTGGGAAAGAGTCATCATGTCTGGGCTTGATTCCAGAAAGAGCTGGAGTGCTGCTTTGGACAAGCTGGGCTTTCAGATTCCCACTTGGGAGGGGACCTGACTAATCCAGGGTGATCGCATGTATCAGTTTGGATGGAATCTTTCCCGTCTTGCTTTTGGGCTTTGGATATGCCTCTGCTAGCTGCATTTGACTCCCACCTTCTAGAAGCCTCGACTGGTGGGGTGGATGTCCGTGGAATTGCCTGCCCAGCAAAGCCTCTTATTAAAAGAACCTATCCCAGCCACCCAGAGTATGGGAGAAAATATTTGCAAATCATATATTGATAACGGATTTGTTTCCAGAATATATAAGGAACTCCTACAACTCAAAAAACAAATTCAAAATGGGGAAAGGATTTGAATAGCTATTTCTCCACGGAAGATATACAGATGGTCACTAAACACATGAAAAGATGGTCCACACCACTAATCATTTGGGAAATACAAATCAAACTACAGTGAAATACCACCTCACACCCATTAGGAGGGCTATAATTAAAACAACAGCAAGCCAGAAAATGACAGGTGTCGGTGAGAATGTGGTGATCTTGGAACCTCATGCACTGCTGGTGGGAATGTAGAATGGTGCAGCCTCTATGGAAAACAGTAGGGCAGTTCCTCAAAAAATTAAATACAAAACTACTATATGATCCAGCAATTCCACCCGTGGCTATGTACCCAAAACAGTTGAAAGCAGGGCCTTGAAGAGATGACTGTACACTCATGTTCATACCATTATGCACAATGGCCAAAAGGTGGAAACAACCCAAATGTCCATTGACAGATGAACTGATAAACAAAATGTGATATATCCATACAATGAAGTATTATTCAGTCTTCCCTTTTTTAAGGATTTTATTTATTTATTTTAGAGAGAGAGCACTCGAGCAGGAGGAGGGACAGAGAGACAGGGAGAGAGAATCTCAAGCAGACTCCTTGCTGAGCGGAGAGCCAGATCCCAGGACCCTGAGATCATGACCCAAGCCAAAATCGAGTCGGCTGTTTAACCAACTGAACCACCCAGGTGCCCTGTATCCGTCGGTATTAACAGGGAAGGAAATTCTGACACCTGTTACAACAATGATGAAACTTGCAGACTTTGTACGAAGTGAAATAAGCCAGACACAAAGGACAAATATTGTACAATTGCACTTATATGATGTCCCTAGAGGAGTCAAATGTACAGAGACAGAAAGTAGGATGGTGGCTACCAGGGGCTTGGAAAGGGGGAATGGGGAGTCAGTGTTTAATGGGGACAGAGTTTCAGAATGGGAAGGTGAAAAGTTCTGGAGGTGGATGGTGGGGATGGCTGCACAATAACGTGAAGGTAAGGAATGCCACTGAAGTGTATACCTAAAAATGGTTAAATGGCAACTTTTATGATATGTGTATTTTACCACAATACAATAAAATGAGGGGTAAGGAAGCAGCCCAAATAGGTTAAAAAGACCCCATCTTTTCTCTTTGGGGAGCAACCCCCCCAATCTCTCCCTCAGTCCACGAGGTTCTCCAGGGGTGGGCATTTAATTCCCACACAGCCCGTGATTGGGCAGGCACAGGTCTGACTTGAGCTGGACCAATGAGAACCCTTCCTGGGACCGTTGCTGGAGCTCTTGGAAAAGGCAGCTTCTTCATGGAGGCTGCTAAGTCAATGGATAAGGAATGTACATCGGGAGCTGCTGGTGATCGCTTTGCTGCCAGTTGTGAAGAGTCTAGCCGAGAGTGAGACCAACTCATCAGGAAGCCAAGTGCAGAGACAGGGAGACAAGACCCCGGATTGTTCGAGCCATGCCTGAAGCCGGTTCAATGCCTGCAGTCAGTTCTCCCAGTCTGTAAACTCCCTTTGTGCTGGTCTGAGCTAAATTTTCTGTCACCTGCCACTGATGGATGCGTTGCTCCAGTCTGCTAAGACATGCAGAGACAGGCTTCAAATGAAGACAAAAGCCTCCAGTGCCTCAGCCCGCCGTTTCTGACGGATTCACACACAATTCCTACACATTGAGTGCCTGCTCCCCCTGATGCCTTAAACAGGCAAACCTCAAGATAGACAATTCTCGTCAGTGTTTAGAGTCCAACAGCCACACTCTGGGCAACCTGAGCAGGACTTCAGGAATGTGAGCTGTATCCCATGCCCTCTCCCCCAAGCTCACCCCTCATGGTGGCACTCAAGGCGAACCCTCATTTGGCCCCCTCCTAGCTCTCTAGCCCGGAACATTTCCCCGCCCATTTGACTTCAGCCACACTCTAACGCCCAGGAAACAGGCTCTGCTTCCCAGCCTCTACGCTTTTCCTCTTCCTAGTCCTTCTGCCTGGTGTGCCTTTCTGCCCTGTTCATCCCCATCTTTCACTTGTTGAGTATCTACAGAAACACAGCACTTGCCACCCCTCAGAGATATGTCCCTGATTTCTGTCCCCCTAACTGGCACTTATCCCAGCTTGAGAGCCTCCAAGAGCCCCTGCTCTGAACCTGGAGCAAAGAGCATTCTGTGATATCTCGAGTATCAGAGCCCCAGTCTGAGCCTATGCTGAGCTTGCCCTGGGTTCAGAGGGGTCCAGGCACAACTGATAAGCCAAAAGGGCTAAGGAAGAGACACCAAGTGGCCATTTTCAAGACTGGAGGCTACATATGGGTCCTCTCTGAGCTTTAGTTCCCACATCTATGAAGGGTGCATGGGAAATAATACTATGTACCTCATCTAGTTATTGTGAAATTAACACAAGCCCTCCATGACTACTATAGCCCACCATACATTACCATTTACATGCTTGAGTTACACCATGTGCACTTTTACTTGCAATAAATCAAACATGAGAGAAAGAGAGAGCTCTTATTAACTCCTTACCACTTCCCTAGTCCCCACCCATTCAAATTAAGCCTCGGTCTTCACTGTCCCAAGGAAAATAAGGCCATGGCCACAATGAAAAGAAAAAAAATGTAAGGATTAGATTGGAACTTCTGAGGGCCCCAAATTCTGTTAATTTCAAGAATTTTCAAGGGTAAATTGACTACGATGCATTTTGAGTCTTATGTGCAGGCTTTAGAACTTAACCGTCACTTAAAGCAAAGTTCCTTTATGTCCTCCAGCCGCCGCCTCCACCTCACCATTGGATCTAGGGCACTGGGGGCTAGTCCAAAGTCCTCAGTCGTGGTGGTGAACACCAGGCAAAGGGAGGACCCACTGGCAAGTCCCATCTATAGCTTCATTGCCTGAGTTGCTGGTTTAGGTGTTATGGCAGAACACCAGCCCGCCCTGCAAAGTCTGGGGAAAGCTCGTTTTCTGCCTTGGTGAGTCTCTCTCTCCTGGCCCAGATGCCTGAATGGCTCTGTAAAGATAAGGCTGCACATGGTGGTCAGGGACAAGGAGGGAACACACAGACATCATTTATAAGTTGTGATGGGCTGCCGTGATGATAGCTGGTCATTAACTTTGTGTTGCTGATGATCTTAGAGTTTTGGTTTTGTTTTGAAGTAAGACAAATTGCTTTTTAGAAGTTGTACTTCACTTCCTAGTCCAACTTATTTTCAGAAGAATGAAGTGACTCCTCTTAGTTAACCTAACTCCCTAAGTTAGCTTACCTAAAAAGCAAGTGTGGAGGGTACCAATTGCCTTGGGAGGAGATTATAATGGGACCCACTAGCTCATCAAAGCTCATGGCTGGGGAAAAGTTGGGAAATTTTGCACTAGAGCCAAATTACCTCTTGGGCACATAGTAGTCAAGATCCTAGCCCATTCTCTTTAGAGAGTCCACTATAGTAAACCTGTCTGGCAGAGTGGGGTGTTCTGACTAAAGACCCCTTGCAAGAATGAACAGGAAGAAATCACCATGGGGAATAGTGACTCATGCTCAATGCCAGGTCTGTTTTGTGTGGGTGGAGGGAAGCCCTGTATTGTACCAAAACTAGAAACCCTGGCATGGTGAGCATGATTTGAGGATAATGGCTGACCATGGGAGTATACACCACAGCCTTGAACAGTGTGGGACAGTGCTGTGGCCAGTTCAAGGATCCTGACCAGTGAGAACATCAGCACGGCATCAGGCTGCACCGAACCAATGTTCCACAGAAACACCCTGCGGCAGGGGCAGAAATCATCCCAGCTAAAAACGGCCCTGCTACAGGCTTGGTCCAGCTCTCTTCTCAAGAGTTCCTTTGAGGGGGGTCTAGAGGGGGAAGTTCCTTTGAATTGCTAGACTGAGTAATTCCTCAAAGTTTTCCAACAATTCAGGAAGAGAAACAACTTACCTCGTGTATGCAGACTCAAGTCTGTTTTAATGTGAAAAATTAGAGGTGAACCTCATTTGTACTCCCAAACTGCTGTATTAAGCACAAATTACCCTTAATTTTGTTGTTAAATTGTCTTTGCAATGATATCCCCCCCTCTTAGTCATAGTCCCTACATGAGGTTTCTCTTTTCCTTTTCTTGTTTGCTCCTAGGTCTACAGCTGTGACTGCAAAATCATGTGTTTGATTGTTGGGATATGGCTTAATTACCTCCCACATGAAATGGAAACAGTAAACTAGGCCAGGCACGCATCTAAGGTAATTAATTCCAATTCCCCCCACCCCCAGCCTCAGCATCCATCCAGGACTGTCAAGTTGATCACTTTGTCAGTACATCTGAATTCCCTTTAATCACGGTTCAGTTTCCCAGGAAGACTTGGTTGTGTTGGAACTTCATGCAGGATGAGGGAGACTCGAGATTGGGGGCTGGCAGAGAGGTGACTTCCTCAAAAGGCTGTGTCCGTGTTGTTTCGGGTATCAGAACACTCCCTTTTATTTACTGACCCTTCAATACCCAATCTTCCTTTTGCTGAATCCTCTGAATTGATTAGTATTAAAAAATTGGCCTCTATAACAGGGACACCAGAAGTAGCAGTAAGCTTAAACTAGCTAGAATTTTATTTCCCTCTCTCATAAAAATCTCTATGGGGGTGGGGGTGGGGGTGGGGGTCCAGAAGAGGTAACCCAGCTCAGGGATAATCCAGGCTCTAATTGTTGCTCCACCATCCTCTATGCATGGCTCTTTGGGTCTAAAATAGGTGCTCCCGCTTCCCTCAGCGTGCCTTCCCTCCCCACTGTGGAAACAGAAAAACGCACAGCCCAGAAGTGGCTCACAGGCTACTGGTATACTATTGGCCAGGAGTGGCTCACATGACTCTGCTTACACATTATTGCCCAGAACTTAATCACATGGCCACAGCTGCAAGCGATTCTGTGAAATGTGTTTAGCTGGGTACCAGCCAGAGGGGCTGAAATACCTGGATGCTGCAACCAAGGCAGGAAGAGTAGAAGGATCTTGGGGAATGAAGGGCCCTCCCCACCACCCCTGGGGAGTGGATTTTTGATGAGAGTACATGGAGCCACCCCCTGATGAAGATGAAGAGCCACATTCTCTGTTGCAGGTTGGATTTCCAGGGAAATAATCTCTATTTGTGTGCAGGTTTATTCGGGAGTGCCTTGGGGAGCAACGCCCAGGAGGGCATCAGGGATTGAAGGAAGCAGCATTGGGTGTTGTGAGAAATGGCTGCCATACAGTTGCCAAAAAAAAAAACAAAAAACCCTCAAGGGATGCCAGGATTGGGGAGCAGGTGGTGGAGGAAGCTCTGGAGCTACAGCATCCATTACATGCCCCTCCGTTTCCCACCAGCCCAGCCAGGGGAGCATAGAAGGGCATGGAATTAGGTTTGGCTAACCCAGTGCTGTCACCCAGGACTGGATCCTTCAGCAGGAAGCGGCGATTACGGACAGCTGGAGGCTATACTGACTGTCCCAGCATGGGGACAGGCAGGGTGGCCCACTCCTGCAGCAGGACCTCTGCTAAAGATCCCACTGCCCCATCCCCTACCACGTGTACCCTGGGTTCTGGCCCATTTTGAAGCCTGTTCCTCCAGGCTCCCAGACCTCGGGGAGCTCCTTTGGGATTAAGTCAGCCAGAGTCGGTATTTGGTCTTTGCAACCCAAAAGCCTCTAATCCAGTGCACCTCTAAGGTGGGTTGGCAGAAGAATGTCAGGGTGTGACTGACACACATTGGGAACACATTGTGGGGCCCAGTAGGTGGGATATAAGCAGGAATCAGCTTTATTCTTTCTCACAAATGCCCTTTTCCAACCAGCTCTGGGGACTTGTGTCTCCCCATCCTTCAGACAGATCTTTTTTTATAGTTTTTGGTCACTTTCTGGATTTAAAAATTCCAGACTATGCCCTATCTGATAATCACATGCCCCTCCAGGCCTTCCTACTGAGGTTGCCCTCCCTCAGAAGGAAACTCTTGGGTGGGGGCTTTCTAACAACAGCTTATGGTCTCACCTCTTCCCGGGGATCTGCGTCTGGTCCGTGGGGAGCACACTTTGCCTTACTAGTCCCAGCAAGGGCAGACCTCGCCCCCACACACCCCACAAGACCAGTTTCTTGTGCTGCCCCTAGTCAGGGTAATCAAACCGCTAACTCTCTCCTTTAGACTTTACAAAAGTGAGTAGTGAGGCACCAGTCCCCTTTAGGGTAGAGTTTGTCCAAGATCATCAGGGCACATCTTGCTCCTACTTTGTGAGGCCCAGGGAGCCATGGAATGCAGCCTTGCCCTGGAGTCAGGGAGATGAGCTTCCAGACAGGAAGTGGTTTGCCCCTCAGGTATTGCTCACTCACAGATAAGGAGGAAGCAGGTAACTGGTTAAAGCAAAGGAAAATGGGGCTTCCAAAACAGACCAGACACTGTCCCCTCCTTCTCTTGGCTCCTCATTGTACAGGTAGAGGAACTGAGGCCCAGAGAGGGAAAGTGACTTACTGGGTGTAACACAGCGCAGGAGGGGGAAACAAGAAGGAGCCACACAGGTCTCTCAGAGTCAGGGCATGTTACTACGCAATGCTCACCCTGCTCTTGCTCCAAGTGAATCACACACTTCATGCTCATCTGAATTTGTGAGACTGGTTCATTGGTAATGTATCTCCTCGCCACAAAAAATCGAGTTGAGATTTCTCCACCACACTAGCTGTGACAAACTGTAGCACATGTTCTGCCTTTCAGCCCCAGAGTCTTCATTTACCTGCTATGTGATTCCAGTAAGTTACTTGACGTCTCTGAGCCTCAATTTTCTCATCTCTTAAATGAAGCTGATGATCCCTATCTCGCAGGGCTTTGAGGGTCAAATTCCTTCATTCCACAAATACTTTGTGAGCATCTTGTAGCTACTGCAGTTACAGAAATGGGCAGCAACACAAAACCCAGACTGCTTCCTGCCCCCCAGGAGTATCTGTTCTATATATAGAACTCTCCATATGAGAGAAACACACAAAAGACACTAAGCAAGTAAGTAAGTAAACCATTACTGCCCTGGAAAAGATGAAATAGGATAATGTGAAAACTGAGTGAAGTGGGGGCACTTTATCCAGCGTGATCAGGGACAGGGTGAAAACAGGAGCAAAGAACCTGAACAGACATTTTTCCAAAGAAGATATACAAATGGCCAACAGGTGCTCAACACTGTTAGCTGTCAGGGAAATACAAATCAAAACCAGGAAGGATAGGGGTGCTTGGTGGCTCTTTGCCTTTTGCAGTGTGATGGGGCACACCCTCCCATCAAGAGGTGGCGTCTGTGCTGGTTTATGCCTGCCTTTGGTGGTTAGGATGCCACTGCCAGTTGCCAGCCTAGGCCAAAAGAGGCCCGACGCGCATCTCCGCTCATTGAAACCCAACTACTATGTGAACAAGCCCAGGCTAGCCCGCTGGAGGATGAGAGACCCGTGGCCCAGTTAGTCCCGTCGCCCAAGCCAATAGCTGGTCAGCTGTCAGGCATGGACACGTGGCCGTGCTAGACCCGCCAGCCCAGCCGAGCTGCCGTGTGACTGCAGCTGGGATCAGCCAAGCCTGGCTCAGCTCAGAACCACCCAGCTGACCCATAGCGTCATGGGTGAGTCTTCAGTAAGTGATTTTTTTTTAAATCTTTTTTTTATTGTTATGTTAATCACCATACATTACATCATTAGTTTTAGATGTAGTGTTCCATGATTCATTGTTTGTGCATAACACCCAGTGCTCCATGCAGAACGTGCCCTCCTCAATACCCATCACCAGGCTAACCCATCCTCCCACCCACCTCCCCTCTAGAACCCTCAGTTTGTTTTTCAGAGTCCATCGTCTCTCATGGTTCATCTCCCCCTCCGATGTCCCCCCCTTCATTCTTCCCCTCCTGCTATCTTCTTTTTTTTTTTTCTTAACATATATTGCATTATTTGTTGGGTACAGATCTGAGATTCAAAAGTCTTGCACAATTCAGTGATTTTTTTTTTAAGTGACTATTTTTTAAGTGACTGTATTTTTTTAAGACTGTATTTTTTTAAGTTTGGGAATGGCTTGTTATGTAACAATTGCTTACTGATACATCAGTGTCCCAGCTCACGCCCCAGGGTTTTATTCTCCGCATTCCATGGACTCTCCTGATTTAGGACAGGTGAAACTTTCACCTAATTCCTGGAAGAAAGCAGACCAACTCTTTCTCTGGCATCTAGGACACAGAGGTGGAAGGACTCTTTTGGAACCCCAATCTTCCCCCCACCCCCAGGTTTATTGAGATGCAATTGACACACATCACCATATCAGTTTCAGGGGTGCAGTATAAAGGTTTGACTTACATATATTTTGAAATGATCACTGCAATAAGTGTAGTTAACATCCATCACCTCATATAGATACAATACAAAGAAATGGGGAAAAAAAAAGAAAAAAAAAGAATTTCGCCTTGTGATGAGAATTAGTTCATACCAACTTTCATAGATGTCAAACAATGGTGGTAACTATAGTCACCACGTTGTACATCACATCCCTCAGATTTATTTATCTTCCACCTGGAAGTTTGTACTTTTTGATCACCTTCCTCCAATCCCCCCTCCCTACCCTCTGCCTCTGGTAACCATGCATCTTTTTCTATAAGATTTTTTGTTGTTGTTTTAGGATTCCACATATCACAGACATCATGTAGTATTTGTCATTCTCTGACTCATTTCACAGAGCATAATGCCCTCGAGGTCCAGCCACGTTGTCACAATTAGCAGGTTTTCCTTGCGTTTTTGTGGCTGAGCAATATTCCACTGTGTTTGTGTGTGTGTGTGTGTGTGTGTGCGTGCGCACACACACACGCACGCGCCACAACTCCTTTACCCAGTCATCCACTGATGGACACTTAAGTTGTTTCCATGTCTTGGCTATTGTGAATAATGCGGCAGTGAATGTGCAGATATCTTTTTAAGTTAGTGATTTCATTTCCTTTGGATATATTCCCAGAAGTACAATTGCTGGATCATATGGTGGTTCTATTTTTAATTTTTTGAGGAACTTTCCCTGTTTTCCATAGTGGCTGCATTAATTTACATCTCTTACCAAGAGTACACAAGGGTCCCTTTTTTTCACATCTTTACCAGTATTTGTTATCTCTTGTCTTTTTGGTGATGGCTATTCTAACAGGCATGAAGTGATATCCCTCCTGGTTTTGATTCGCATTTCCCTGATAGCTAACAGTGCTGAGCCTCTTTTCATGTGTCTGTTGGCCGTTCATGTATCTTCTTTGGAAAAATGTCTATTTAGGTTCTTTGCTCCTTTTTTTTTAAAGTAAGCTCTATGCCCAGCGTGGGGCTTGAACTCATGACCCCAACATCAAGAGTCCTATGCTTCACTGACTGAGCCAGCCAAGCACCCCATTTTCTCCTTTTTTAATTGGATTTTTTTTTTTTTTTGCTATCAAGTTGTATGAGTTCTTTATAGTCTTTGGATATTAACCCCTTATCCAATATATGGTTTGATATTTTTTTCCCCAGTCTGTAGTTTGTCTTTTCACTTTGTTGATGGTTTCTTTTGTTGTGCAGAAACTTTTTAGTTTGATGTAGGCCCTCCTGTTTGTTTTTAATAATGTTGCTTGCACTTTAGGTGTCATATCCAAAAAGTCATTGCCAAGACCCATGTCAAGGAGCTTTTTTCCTATATTTTCTTCTAGTAGCTACATGATTTCAGGTCTCATATTTAAGTCGTTAATCCATTTTGAGTTAATTTTTGTGAGTGGTATAAGCTAAGGGTTTAGTTTCATGCTTTTACATGTGAATATCCAATTTTTCTAGCACCATTTATTGAAGAGATTGTCTTTTCTCCATTGAATATTCTTGGCTCCCTTGTCCCTTCAAATATTAGTTGACTGAATATTCTTGGGTTTATTTCTGGGCTCTCTGAAATCCCAGTCTTAATTACGGCTCTTAATGGGATGCCGTTGGTCCAATCCTCATGTGGGCCTGGGGACCCTCTGACACCCATCACGTGCTTACCTTCCTGTCTTCCCAAAAGGCAGGCAGTCATTAACCAAGCGTGACTGACGTCCATGCCGACTTCTGTGCGCCCCTTGCCCAAATGATGAATGAAAGTTAGGGAAGAGAACAACTAAGTCTGGTGCACTCCTCTGTCTCATCCACTAGCCCCGAGGCTCACCAAGGGCTCCCAGCAGCTAGCACAGGACCTAGAACAGCTAGTGTGGTGACAAAGAGCACAGCCCACGCCCATCAGACTCCCAGGGTTCAACGCCCTTACCTGCATCCCCACCTTGCAAACCTTGGGCAGGTGGCCCAGCTGTTCTGCAGTTGTGTTTTCTCATCTATAAAGTGGGAATGACAATAGCACCTGCTTCACCAGGTGTTGTGAGGTTTCAATGATGGCAGCATACCAGAGACAATACATGGACGGGCCCTGGGTGTCCACGTGTGTTTTCTTGATTAGTTATTAAAATAAAATTGAAATTTTTAATTCAGGTACAATGCACAGATCTTAAATATATACGCACGTACTCATTCGCCAAATCAAGGCAGGGAACCTGTCCATCCCTTCAGAAATGAGTTGTCCTTTCCCAATTAATTTCCCTCCCCACTAGAGGCCACCACTGCTCCGATTTCTAAAAGGACAGATTGCTTTTTGTCTGTTCTTGGACTTCAAGGGAATGGAATCACACAGTTTGCACTGTTTTTGTGTCCAGCTACTTTCATTCAACATTATGCCTTTGGGATTTGTGTCTTCACATTTATTACTGACTGCTACTCCATTTTTTGCATACACCACTATTTATGCATCCTCCTGTTGATGGACAGGTGGGCCCAGCCTGGAGCTATTATGAGTAAGGCTCCTGTGAACAATTGTGTACCCGGTGGGTTTTGCGGACATATCATTTTACTTGGGTAAACCCTAGCGGTGGAATTGTTGGGTCATAGAGCGGGTCTGATTGTATAAATAACTGCCAAACAGTCCTCCAGAGCAGTTGTCCCATTCCATACTCCCACTGGCAAGGAAGGAGTGTTCCAGTTGTTCCTCGGCCTCGGGAACACTTGGGGTTGTCGCTCTTATTTGTTTCAGCTGGTCTGGCAGGTGGGATAAACTGCACGTATTTAAAGTGTATAGACTGATACATTTTGACATATATATGTCAAATATATATATAGGAACACTGTGAAACCATATATAAATAAATAAACTATATATAAATATATAAACACTGTGAAAACCATCATCATAATCAGGACACCACCCATATCTATCACCCCCAAAGTTTCCTGGTGCCCCTCTGTGATTCTTCCCTCCTGTACCCGCCCCCCCACCGCCTGTCACCCATCCCCAGACACCCATTTATCTACTTTCTGTTACTATAAATGAGTTTGCATTGTCTAGATTTGTATAAATGGAATCATACAGTATTACTCTTTTTTATCTGGCTTCTTTCACTCAGCAAAATTATTCTAAAATTCATCCACGTTGTGTCAATACCTCATTCATTTTTATTGCTGAGATATGTTCCGTTGTATGGATATACTGCACTTTGTTTATCCACTCATCTGGTGATGGACCTTTGGACTGTTTTTAGTTTTGGGCTGTATCAACCAAAGCCACTGTGAACATTTGCATACAAGTCTTTGTGAAAAATACTTCCATTTTTCTGGGTAAATACCTAGCAATGAGAATGCCCGAACATGTAGTAGGAATATGTTTGACTTTTTAGAAACTGCCGAACTGATTTCCAAATTTACATTCCCACCAGCATAGGATTCCAAATCCACTGCAGCCTCATCATCCTAGCCATTGCAGTCCGTATGTACTGGTGGCTCATTGTGGTTTTGATGTGCATTTCTTTAATGACTAATAAGGTTGAGTGTCTTTCCATGTACTTATGTGCCACCCGTTTATCTTTGGTGAAGTGTCTGTTCTAATCTTTTGTGTATTTTCTTATCCGATTGCTTATTTTCTTATTAAGTGTGGAGGGTTCTTTATGTATTCTGAATACATAGTCCTTTATCAGATGTATGATTTGCAAATATCTTCTCCTGGTCTGTGGATTGTCTTTTCATTCTCCTACCAGAGTCTTCAAAGAGCAGAGATTTTAAATTCTGATTCCATTTTTTTCTTGTTTGGTTTTGTTATTTAGGAATCTCTGCCTGCCCCCAGGTCACAAAGGTATTCTCCTGTATTTTCCTCTAGAAGGTTTATGGTTCCAACTACGATAGATCTCACATTATATTTTATGTATGGATTTGATTACCCAGTTGTTACAGTATCAATCATTAAAAAGTTGTCATTTCTTACTTGAATTACCTTATCATCTTTGTAAGTCAATTGGTTATATATGGCAGGGTCTATTTCTGGACTGTCCTGGTTCTATAGATCTATTGTCTATTCTTATGTCAATATCATAAATGCTTGATTACTAGCTTTATAGTGAATCTTTCAAAAGTTTAAGTCCTCTGAATCTGTTCTTCAGAATTGTTTTGGCTAGTCTAGACCCCTTTTCATATACATTTTAGGATCAGCTTGTCTATATCTACTAAACAGCTTTGCTGGTTTTGTTTGTTTCTTGGATTTGCATTGAAATTTTAGGTGAATTTGGAAAAAATGGACATCTTTAAATTTTCCAGTCCTCTAATGCATGAACATACTGTATCTGCCCATTAATTTATTTTATTTTATTTTTTTTAAAGATTTTATTTATTTATTTGACAGAGAGATAGAGCCAGAGAGCACAAGTGGAGAGAATGGCAGAGGGAGAGGGAGAAGCAGGCTCCCCACTTGAGCAGGGAGCCCGATGTGGGGCTCGATCCCAGGATTCTGGGATCATGACCCGAGCCGAAGGCAGACGCTTAACCATCTGAGCCACCCAGGCGCCCCTGCCCATTAATTTAAATCTTTAATTTCTCTCACTGTTGTTCTTAGATTCCAGTGTAGAGATCGTGTACTTCTTTCATTAAATTCATTTCTAAATATTTCGTTTTTCTTGCTATTACAAATGGTGTCCTTTTACATCCTTTTCTACTTGCTTGTTGCTAATACATATAAACACAAGTTTTGTAGACCGAGCTTGTATTCTGCGGCCTTGCTAAATTCACTTAATTTTTCTAAGGCTGTTTTTGTTTTTGTTTTGTTTTTTTAAGATTCTTTAGGTTTTCTGTATACAAGATCATGTTGCCTGTGAGTAGAAACAGTTTTATTTCTTCCTTCCAATATGTGTTTTGTTGTTACCTTGCTGCACTGGCTAGAATTTCTGGATCGATGTTGAGTAGAAGTGATGAGATTAAACATCCTTGCTTTGTTGCTGATGTGGAGGAAAGCCTTCATGTTTCACTATTTTACTAACACTAAGCATGTTGTTAACTACATGTATTTCATACATGCACCTTATTAACCTCAAGATGTTCCCTTCTCTTCCTACTTTGATGAAAGTTATCACAAATCGGTATTGAGGGAGCCTGGGTGGCTCAGTCATGTGGTGTCTGCCTTTGGCTCAGGTCATAATCCCAGGGTCCTGGGATCGAGTCCCGCATTGGCTCTCGGCTCAGCAGGGAGACTGCTTCTCCCTCTGCCTCTGCCTGCCACTCCCCCTGCTTGTGCTCTCTCTCTCTCTCTGTGTCAAATAGATAAAATCCTTTAAAAAACACACACAAATGGGTATTGAATGTTCTCAAATGCTTTTTTCTGCCTTGAGGAGATGGTCCTGTTATCTTCCCCTTTTATCTTGCTAATAGGATGATGTATATTGTTTGAGTTTTGAATGTTAAACCAAACTTGCATTCCTGGGATAAGCCGCTGGATTCTATTTCCTAATATTTTGTTAAGGATTTTTGTGTTTCTAGTTATGAGAGATATTGAACTGTAATTTTCGTTTCTTATACTGTTTGGTATCAGGATTATGTTAGCCCACTAAAAAGAGTAGAGAAGCATTCCCACCTCTTCTGTTCTGGGAGAGATTGTGTAAGTTAGAATTACTTCTTCCATAAACCATCTTATCTTGGAATGTTCTTTGTGGGAAAGTTTTTTATTGCAAATTTAATTTTTTTTTAGCAGTCAAGGGTCATTCAGATTTTTAATTTCTTTTTGTTTTGGTAAGTTGTGTTTTTCAAGGAATTTATTAATTTCATCGAGGTTGCCAAATTTATCAGCATAAGCTGTTCATGATATTGAAGACTTTGACGCCTCCTTTCAGTGGACAAGAAAGTTTAATGAGACATCAGTGAAGATATGGAATATTTAAATAACACTATCAACAAACTTGTCGGAATTGGTAGGTATAGAATATTTTGCTGAACACTTACAGGATACACATTTTTTTTCAAGTGGTCATGGAATATTCACTGCATATGTACCACATGCTGGTCCATAAAATACATATCAAAAATTGTATTAAATTAGATATTAATGAAAATAAGCTGTTCTTCATACCTGTTAGGATGGATACTATAAAGAGAAAAACAGAAGCTAACAACTGTTGGGGAGGGTGTAGAGAAATTGGAACCCTTATGCACTAATGTAACATGGTGCACTGCACCATGTTACATTAGTGCATAAGGGTTCCAATTTCAAAACACTACAGCAGTTAGTGCATTAGGGTTCCAATTTCAAAACACTACAGCAGTTCGTCAAAAAAGTAAAAATAGAATTATCATATGATCCGGCAATTCCACTTTTGGGTAGATACCCAAAACAATTGAAAGCAGGGTCTCAAAGAGCTATTTGCACACCCCCATTTCTAATAGTGGTGCTATTCACAGTAGCCAAGAGCCAAGAGGTGGAAGCAAGCCAAGAGTCCATCCGCCGATGAATGGCTAAACAAACAGGATCTATACATATGATGGAATGTCTTCAGCTTTAAAAAAGAAGGGAATCCTAACACACGCTACAACATGGACGAACCTTGAGGACATTGCACTACCTGAAATAGCCAGTCACAAAAAAGACAAATCCTGTATGATTCCTTTCATATAAAGTTCCTAGAGATGGGGCGCCTGGGTGGCTCCGTCGGTTGAGTGCCCAACTCTTGGTTTTGGCTCAGGTCATGATCCCAGGGTTATGAGATTGAGCCCCTTGTCGGGCTCCATGCTCAGTGGGGAGTCTGCTTGAGATTCTCGCTCCCTCTCCCTCTGCCTTTCCCCCTGCTTGCTTGCTCTCTCTCTCTCCCTCTCTCTAAATAAATCAATAAATAAAATCTTAAAAAAAAAAAAGTCCCTAGAGTCAAATTCATGGAGACACAAAGTAGAATGGTATTTGTCAAGGGCTCAGGGGAGAGGGCAGTGGGAGGTGTTGTTTAATGGGGACAAAGTTTCAATTATGCAAGATGAAAGAGTTCTGGAGACAGATGGTGGGGATGGTTGCACACAACTGTGAATGTACGTAGTGCCACTGAACTGGGCACTTAAAAATGGTGAAGAAGGTGGTTTTTCTGTTATGTTTACTGCAATTACAAATAAAATTAAAAAGCAATCTGCAAAATCTCAAAAATACTTGACTATTAAACAATCCACTTTTAGATAGTGATGAATGAAAAAGTCACAAGGGAATTTGGAAATATTTTGAACTGAAAGCAAAAACAGAGCATCTTGAATTTGTGAGAAGCCAGGAAAGCAGTGATTAGAGGAAATTGGCAGCTCTTAGGATGGTTCATTTTTGTGTCTCGGCTGGATTGGGCCACGGGGGGTACACAGACATTGGGTTGAACAGCATTCTAGGTGTGTCTGTGAGCGTGTTTGTGGGTGAAATGAACATCTGAATCAGTACCTGAGTAAAGGGGATTGCCCTCTCCAGAGTGGGTCCAATCAATTGAATACCTGAAGAAAACAAAAAGCTGAGTAAGAGGGAATTTCCGTTGCCTGGCTATTTGAGCTGAGACATCGGCCCCCTGTCCTCAGACTAGAACTTACACCCATGGGCTCTTCTGGTCTCAGACCTTCAGACTTGGACTGCACCTACACCAATGTCTCTCTTGGGTATCTAGCTTGCTGACCACAGATCTTAGGATTTACAAGCCTCCATAATCATGTGAGTCATTCCTTATAATGAATCTCTTCACACTTGCATACACATGCATACATACATGCATATCCTATTGGTTCTGTTTGTCTGGAGAGCCCTGCTAATACAGCTCTAAACAGTTATATCAGAGAAGAATAAACTTTTAATAAACTACAGAATCAACTCTCTAAGGACAGGCAGGTCTGCAGTCAGTATGTGGAAGAGCCAGGTGAATGCAGACAGCCAGGCTCCAGAGTCCAGGGCTTAACCCCCAGGCTGCATCTTGGCTTACGTACCTCCCATTGGCTTGTGTCAAGCTTGCAGAGGACAGCAGTCAGGGAGAAGATGGTGGTCAGGCTAATGTGGTGCTCCAGAGGCAGAATTTGGACCAGTGGATGGAGAGCAGTTCTAGCTAGCAAGGCAGACTTGGGATTGACATAGAATGCATGACAGGCTGGGTGAAATGGCAGTGAATTCTTTGTCCCTGGAGGTATTCAAGAGCAAAGTCAGACAGTAACTTGTCTCTACTCAGTCAAACAATAATTGATGTTCAAACCAGGATTTAATGGACACTCTTCAAAAAGCTATCATGTTCTGCCTAATTTATCCTGGTTTTTTTTTTTAGGATTATTTTTTACAAGCCATAATTTTCTGGTTCTTGGTCTAAAGACCATGAAGATATTTTAAATAGGAACATGGTCCATTTCCCTTGTCTGAACAGAAATGCTTAAACAAATAAAATTGTCTTGTCCTCAGGAGTATGGAGAGGGCATTCTGACTAATCTAAGCCCTCAAATACATTGGGCCCAAGTTCTGGGTCAGGCTCTGTGGGATCACAGGCATGGTACTCCACCACTCTTGGTCTCAATGTGCTCATCTGTAAGATGGGTATAATAACAGAAGTGTGCGTTTGCTGGGTCTCTTAAACTACTTTCCCAATTGCTGTGTCCTGTGCTTTGATTTTCAGTGAGGATAAAAAGATCACATATGAAAACAGCACCTGAAAATTTAAAAGCTGAGTGCACACAGAGGTGTAATTTTCTCCTGCCTGGGAAGGAAAGAAACCCAGGACATCATCTCTTTAGCATCCAAATGCAGCCCATTTTTGCCTAAAGACACATTTAGTTCTGTGACAGGCAAACATTGTCCCACCTCAGGGATCAGAGATTGGCATTTGAGAACAACAAAATGTTTCATGGCAGCTCCTGGACAAGCTTTTTACTTTACTTTCTTTCTTTCTCTCTCTCTCTCTCTCTTTTTTTTTTTAATGACTAATATCGTTGGGTCGGTTTGTCCCTGAGCTGACCCTAGCAACATAAAACTGAGACTAATTAGTGTGGAGATAATACAGATGGGTCCAGTTCCTGTTTTCATGGACATCTTAAACTCAGAGAATAAAAACCAGAAAAGAATTCTAATTTTTAAAAAATATGTCATTGGGAATATCCTTGGCAGTGTCTTGGATGTCAGGAGAACTGGGTTTTAATTCTTAGCCTACCGAAATCATAAGAGACTCTTAACTATAGGAAACAAACTGAGGGTTCCTGGAGGGGAGGGGGGTTGGGGAATGGGGTAACTGGGTGATGGACATTAAGGAGGGCATGTGATGTAATGAGCACCGGGTGTTATATAAGACCGATGAATCACTGACCTCTACCTCTGAAACTAATAATACACTATATGTTAATTAATTGAATTTAAATACAATTTTAATTAATTAATTAATTAATTCTTTGTCTTCCAACCGAGTGGTCCTGCAACCCTTCAGAAGCCACTTATCCTGCTCAGTTCCAAACCTGTAAAGGGGGTTGGTCTTACTTACCTACTGTGACATAACAGAAAAAATATATGTATTGAACTCTGGCACAGAGTTCCTAAAACCTTCGTAATTTCCTATGTCATAAGAGCACTAGGAACATCTTTTGTTCTAATATTTAGTCTTTGACTCTGGTTCCTGAAACAGACCTCCTAAGTCTCTTGGCATTGCCTGAATGATGGAGGAGTGTGTTCTAGTGAGGTGACTCTTGGTGGGCTCCTGGATAGCTTCAGGCTGGAGGCTGGTCCCCAGAAAGACCAAGCCATGGTCAGAAGCTTGGAACTTTCAGCTCCCCCCAACTCCCAATCCTCCAGGGAGGGGAGAGGAGCTGGAGATCGAATTAATGCTCTCTCACGCCTGCATGATGAAGCCTGCATAAAAACCCCAAACTGGGGTGTTCAGAGAGCTTCCAGGCTGCTGAACACACCCACGTGCCAGGAGAATAACACACTGCAATTTCACAGAGATAGAAGCTCCTGTGCTTGGGACTCTTCCTGACTTTGCCCCACGTACCTCTTCATCTGACCGTTCATCCATATCCTTTATACTAAACCAGTAAGTGTAAGTAATTGTTTCCCTGAGTTCTATGAGCCCTTCTAACAGATTTATCAAACCCGAGGAGGGGATCATGGGACCCTCAGGTTAGACCTGGTCAGTCCGATGTTTAGGTAACAAGCCGAACTCGTGACTGGGGTCTGAAGTGGGGACAGCCTCATGGGACTGAGCCCTAACCTATGTCCAGGTCAATGGTGTCAGGAGTGAACTGGATGGTAGGACACCCGGATGGTGTAGAATTACTTGATGTGTGGAAAATCCACACATCTGGCATCAGAAGGGAAGTGTGGTAGCTGTGTGAGAGTGAAGTGGAAACATGGGAGTGCTCTGTCTACACACCTGCTAAGCCGTGAGGAGGAAATTACATTAGGAAAACAGCTCTAACCCTGTAAAGAGTTCAGCACCCAGCAGAAAAGGTCCACGCTTCTTGCTTCAGAAGGATCCATTGGGACACCTTCCCCACCCCCACCCCTACTCGACACTGGGTTGGGGGGTGTCTGATGGGTTCCCAGAACGTCCTCTTTTTTCCAGTGTTCTAGGGTAGCTTGCATTCTATTACTTTAAACCTTAATTTATTTTTGTTTACAGCCATTAGACATGTTCTTGCAAAAATCCAAACTCTAGGAAAATACATAGGCAGAAACAAAAGCTGTTTTGTGTCCCAAATGAAAACCTTGGTTGTCAGCCTTCCCCACTAGACTGTTAAAAGTTCTGGTTACCAGTTCAGATATGGGGCAGGAAGTCCCCCTATGCCACCCAGCAATGCTCCAATGCCCACTCAGTGTCCTACAATTCAACTCAATTCTGACACTCCCTACCCAGGGATAGCACCAGATCAAGGGCTCAGTCCCACAAGACTGCCCTCCATTTCAGATGCCAATCGAAAGTCCAGGTTGTTACCTGTGCTTCTGATCAATGGGCTATATATTAGAGATTCCCACAACCCACTCCCTGAGTTTCCATTAATTTGCTAGATCCGCTCACAGATTTCAGGAAACCTGCTTACTCACTAGATTGTGGATTTATTACAAAGGATATTAAAAGAAACAAATTAACAGTCAAATGAAGACAAAGAAACTTCTGTCCTCACAGAGTTTGGGCCACAGTGGTATATGGAAGTGTTCTGGTCCCCAGCCTAGATGCTCTGAACCCCTTCCCTTTTTTTTTTTTTAATGGAAGCTTCATTACGTAGACCTGATTGATTAAATCATTGACCGGTGGTGACTGATTCAACCTCCAGCCCTTCTTCCCTCCCTGGAGGTCAGGAGGTGGGATTCAAAGTTCCAACCCTCAATTCCTGGTTGGTTCCCCTGGCAACCAGTCCCCATCCTTAGGTGCTTTCCAAAAGTTACTTCATTAACACAAACCCAGTTCTGGTGGAAAGGGGCTTGTTATGAATAACAAGACACTCATTTCACCATAAGGGCTCTGAAGCAATTTTGGGAACTGAGGACGAGAGACCAAATATTATAACAAAAGTTGCTTATTGCTCAGGAGATTTCAAGGGTTTGAGGAGCTGTGAGCCAGGAAACATGGATGTAGACCAAATACATATGAGAAAAATATATTGATCGTCTGAAAGATAAAATATGTATTTCCTGTAAATTATAATATCTCACACTCTGAACAACCTGAGACACCATTTTATCCTTCTTTGTATTTCCCAATTCATCCGTTGGTGGAGTAGGTACCAGGGCACTCAACAAATATCTACTAGATGAATAAGTGCTCCATCGACGTCATTCTTTTCTTTTTTTTTTTTTTTAAGATTTTATTTATTTGAGACAGAGAGAATGAGAGAGAGAGAGCACATGAGAGGGGGGAGGGTCAGAGGGAGAAGCAGGCTCCCTGCTGAGCAGGGAGCCCGATGCGGGACTCGATCCAGGGACTCCAGGATCATGACCTGAGCCGAAAGCAGTCGCTTAACCAACTGAGCCACGCAGGCGCCCCTTTTCTTTTTTTTTTTTAAGCATGCTTTAAGGAGATGTCTAAAGCTAATCTTTCATATAGTTACAAGAGCTTAAAATCATTTTCTTGACATTGTTTAAAAAATTCGACTAAGGAAATGTTAAAGATCTTACTGGCTTCATTTGATGATTCAGGAATCAGGCAACATCCCACCTAGCAGATAGAAAGGAGCTGTACAAAATGAAAGATTTTTATAGGTGGAGGGAATAAGGAAGTTACACTATGCAAAAAATTAGGTTGGTTATTGCAAGGTTACTTTCCTGTAGGAGACGCAGGTTCTATCAGGCAGATGACCTCAGTAGTGCCAATCAGGCGACAAGGTTTAAGATTCCATTTCTCGGAGACCCAACACTGTAATTAAGTCTCAGTTTGGTAACGTGGGGCTTAGCATAAGTGACTCTACTTTGCGCCTGTTGTCTTGTGTTCAATAACGTGGTATTTCTTCCAAATTATAGCATTCATGTAAAATTAGGCAAAAAAATAAAAATAAATAAAAAACCCGAAGAGCACCCCTATTATGAAATTTTACTGTAAATTTAATACAAGTGTCAATGAATATTCAGAAAATTTAAAACAAAAGAAGTGTCCTAGCTTTGCCACCCTAACACCAAAAATATTTGTATTTTGTTATATTTTCTTTTCGGTAAGTTCTTTTTTGATTGAATTTTAGAATCTATTTTTAGATTTTTAGAATTTATTAGATTTTTAGAATTGAAGAAGATAATAGAAACTATACATAAGAATAATACACCTATAGTCCCCAAACTTAGAATTAACAACCATTAATATTATATTCACTTTGACTTTCTAAATTAAAGACATAGACTATTATAAAGTTGACTAATCACTATCATGACTTGGGTGGGACTCCTTCCTATATAAACAACAGATAGATTCTGTCTATCAGCTCTATTTCTGCCTTTCCCTGCTCTCTGCTTTATCATATGGGGCGAGAAGCTTCCAAACCACCCACCCCTCTCCCTTCAGCACTGGTTTTGGGGCATCACTGGTGGGAGGTGTAAAGCCAGAGGAAGAAATGAACTACTCTTATTTGTGGCACCATCTCTGGTAGGGTGGTGGTTCTTTCAGCAGCAGCAGCTGTAGCCACAGCAAGAGTGTAGGCTTCTGCAGTCAAGGTCAAGGGCAGGACCTCTGGCAGATCAGCACAAAGTGTGGACTCTGAGCTTCAGTCCACGGATAGGGGCAGCCTCCTGACGCCTGAGTACTGTAGCCTTTTTCCTGTTATTCTCCATCCTTTTCAACATATTTGAAATCAGTTATTTGCATTAAATATCTTTCTGCTTGAAATCAGTAAAATGACTTCTGTTTTCCTGACCAGGCATGAATGGACACAGTGCTATTGATTGGCATGTTCCTAAAATTTACATAAACAGCATCATGCTGCATATAATATTCTGCATTTCCTTTTAAAAAAATTAAGTTAGCTATAAATTATAAAGATACAGAAAAGTGTTCAATTTAACAAAAGTTTGCAAAGCAAACACTCAAAACCACCACTCAGGCTAAGAAACGGAACACTAATGGCATCAGAAATACACAATCCTTAAAACTTGCTGTTTCCGTTTAACACAGTGAATTTGTGACCTAACCCCATGTCAATCTGTAGCTTTAGTTCATCTTTTTTATTTCATGAATATGGTTTACTTATCCATTCTTGGACTTAATGAAATTAGAGATGCTTCCAGTTGGTTCACATTCACAAAAAAATCTTGCAGTAGATATCCTTCCTTACATCTCCTTGTAGTCATTTTGTCAAACTGGGGTTGTAACCTATTAGTGGGTTGACAAATCAATGTAAAGGTTTTAATCAATTTTTTTTACAGTTTTAGTAAGATACATTTCACATATCATAAAACCCACTGATTTTTAGTATTTCAGAGTTGTAAAATCATCACCATAATCTAATTTTAGAATATTCTCAAAGCCCCCAAAACAAACCTCATGACCGTTAACAGTCACTTCTCATTTCTGCTCCCCAGCACACAGCCCTCCCCAGCCCCAGGCACGCACCAGTTTATTTTCTGCTCCTACGGATTTGCCTATTCTGGACATTTCACATAAATGGAATCAGACAATATGTGGACTTATGTGTCTGGCTTCTTTCACTTAGCATAATGTTTTCAAGTTTCTTCCATGTTGTAGAATGTATTGGTACTTCCTTCCTTTTTATTGTCAAATAATATTCCATTGTGTGGATATACCACACTTGTTTATCCATTCATTGGTTGATGGATAAGTTGTTTCCACTGGCTATGATGAATGTGCGCAGGTCTGTTTTCATTTCTACTGGGAGTGGAATTACTGGATCATATGAGAATTCTAGATGTTTAACTTTTTTTTTTTAAAGAGTTTATTTATTTATTTGGCAGAGAGAGAGACAGCGAGAGAGGGAACACAAGAAGGGGGAGTGGGAGAGGGAGAAGCAGGCTTCCCGTGGAGCAGGGAGCCCGATGCGGGGCTTGATCCCAGGACCCTGGGATCATGACCTGAGCCGAAGGCAGACGCTTAACGACTGAGCCACCCAGGTGCCCCTAGATGTTTAACTTTTGAGGAGCTGCATCATTCTACATTCCCATCAATGCTATGTGGAGGGTTCTGTGATGACCCACCTGAACCCCCCACCCTTGTTTTATTTTTCATAAAATAATCTGAAGATTATTTTAAACTAAACAGATTTGAAATTCAACAAATGCAGAAAGAGCCTTTTTGGAGCTTCCCTTATCTGATTAAAAGCAGAAACTTCTGGAAGTGAGGTTGCCATAAATCTCCTCTCCACAGGAATTTTACTGGCCAGAAAGAAGGCAAAGAAGATCACTCGTATCTACATAAACAAATATTGTCACAAACTTTATGTCCTGTTTGTTCCCCTAGAACCTCATTTACTCTTCTCATAGGAGCCTTTTCTTCCCAGTCCCTCTCCCCTATTAAGTTAGGTATATAAACTCTCATCCTACACTGTTTAGAGAGTCATGATTTTCTGTGAACTCCACATAATATGTCAATAAAAGTTCTTTTCTCTTGCTAATCTGCATCTTGTTAGCTAATTTACAGGGCTCCAAGAACTGAAGCTAAGAGAGTAGAGAAAAGGTTTTCCTCCCCAACAGTTCCAATTTCCCCATATCCTCACCGACACTCGTTATTGTCTAATTTTTTTATTATAGCCATCCTACTAGGTGTGAAGTGGTATCTTATTGTGATTTCAAGTCACATTTCCCTGATGGGTAATGATATAGGACATCTTTCCATGTGCTTATTGGCTATTTGTATGTCTCCTTCAGAAAAATGACTATTCAGGCACTTTGTCCATTTTTTAATTGACTTATTTATCTTTTTATCATTGAGTTGTAATCCAACAATTTTTTAAAAATTGAGATGTAGAAAAATGCTTAGAGCTGGGCAGGCATGTTTTAAACTGTGCACTGAAAACACAAAATCTAGAATACATAACATCAGGGCGATCACCTGTAGGAAAGGTGGATATGTTTCATGAAACTTTGGTTTTAGTCATACAAATGTATATGTGAATTATATTTCTTATTGTGGATTGCATTCAAAAAAGTTCAAATCCCGTTATTTTAAGGTGTCTCCTTAGGCAATGACTTGCTAGGTCATAGAGTATACCCATGTTCAAGTTTACTAAGTATGGATCCCAGTTCCCCTTCTCCAATTCTGAAGGCCAAAAAATTCTAGAAACCCCTTTTCCTATAACTTTGCAACAAAGTCCTGTGGCAGTGAAAAGTGACCTCAAATGAGCTAAGGCTATTTAAAGTTTATACTTATCCCATTTAATCTGAATATTCATGTTTCACTGCAGACAAATCAATGTGTTGACATTGGATGCTGCTCCTGATCTCATTAGGAATGGTAATGTAAAAATGGTATCTGTACCTTTTACTTTCAAAGTAAAAAAAAAAAAAAAAAAATTCCAAAACACATCTGATTGCAAAGATTTCCAATAAGAGCTTGCAGACATATGTACCAAAAAGCTCTCCAAATTGGCTGAACCAATTTACACTTCTTCCAGCAGCATGTTCCCCCATCTCTGTCCAGACTTGATAGAGTCAGACCTTAAAAGTTTTGCCTATCTGATAGTGAGAAAAGACAGCTCGGGCTGTTTTAATTTGCATTTCCCTGGTTATTGAAAAGGATGAACAGATTTTCTTACGTCTACTGGCCATTTGGGTTTCCTCTACTGCGAATTGTCCGCTCACATGTCTATCTGTCTTTTCAGTTATGATTTCTTTGGCTCTCCACAAATGGACTCCAACACCATATTCAAATAATTGTGATTTTCAGCTGTTGGAGAAGTTGGATTTATTCTGACAAACTTATGTTTTTTTTTTCCCCCTGAGATAATAAATGTAGACGAGAAACTAAGAAATTGCGAATAAGGATGATTTCTGCCTTTCTCAATACAAGAAGTGTTCAGGGCCCATAGTGTAAAAATGGCAGCAAAAGATTTTTCTGCCCCTCCCCCCAACTAATTAAATTTTGAACTCGTTCAAGTTTCTAGTGGATGCAAAACCTAAATTATTCAGGCAAGCCAGGTTATGACTTAAGGACCCTCCAGTTTGCAACAGTCTAATGTGTACCTTTGCGATGTCAATGTTGAGATAATGTCAACAGTTGAGCTAGATATACCTGGCTGGTCACTTAAATGATTAACTTAAGCAACTTCCTCCATGGGCAGGGAGGGAGACTGGAGCTTCTCACCGGAAGTTGCCCTCCCACTGACGGGAAATCGCCTGCCCACTGACAGGAAGTCTCAGGTGGAGGGCGAACGACCAGTCCAAATGCTGCGAGGTTGACAGAGCTAAACCTGTGGCTGCCTCCTTCAGTGAACACGATGGAAAATTATGGAAAACCTGAAGTTCCTCTTGATCATTGTGTTGGTGAGGCTGGGGGTGAAATGAGTTTCCTAACGTATTTTGTTGCCTGGGTGTGAATTTTTATTTATGATTTACATGCAGTCACTCATTGTGGATGAAAGGACTACACTCAGAAAACATAATGAGTACAATATTCTGGATGCATCTTAATCAGAATAAAAAATTATTTACACTTAAAGAGTCCTTTGCTGTTACCAAATGCTTTTTTAAAAAATTTATTTGAGGAGGGGAGGGGCAGAGGGAGAGGGAGAGAAAGAGAATCCCAAGCAGACTCCATGCTGAGCCAGGAGCCCCACTCGGGGCTCTATCTCATGACCCTGAGATCATGACCTGAGCTGAAATCAAGAGTCTGTTGCTTAACCAACTGAGCCACTCAGGCATCCCTACCAAATGCTTTTATATTAAATATATTCTTTGATATATTAAGCAATCTCTACACCCAACGTGGGGCTCAAGCACAACCCCGAGATCAAGAATTGCATGCTCTACCGACTGAGCCAGCCAGGCAGGCACCCCTGATATTTTTAATACTCCCTTGAGGTGGACATTTTTGGTCCCATTTGTCATTCCAGAAAACTCAGGCTCCAGGAGAGGAAGTGGTTTCTATTTAATTCACCTAAGGGGCAGGTCTGGGGACTAGGGCAAGGGGATAAGTAATAGATGGGTCTTGAACAAGGGCCACATACTCAAAGGTCTACAGGATTGGTAGGTAATGGAAACAATTAAAGCTGACATGGAGGTAGTAGGGAGTGGTGGGGAGTGTGGCAAACCAGAGAGGTCACAAATCCTTCTTTTAGAAGGTGGCTGCCACTGATTTCCAGCATACCATTGCCATGTGGGAATATAGGTAGGCCCAAGGTTGCCAGAGCTTCTGATTTTTCTTTTCTTTTCTTTTCTTTTTTAAGATTTTATTTATTTATTTGACAGAGAGAGACACAGCAAGAGAGGGAACATAAGCAGGGGGAGTGGGAGAGGGAGAAGCCGGCTCCCCACCGAGCAGGGAGCCTGATGCGGGGCTCGATCCCAGGACCCTGAGATCATGACCTGAGCCGAAGGCAGATGCTTAACAACTGAGCCACCCAGGCACCCCGAGCTTCTGATTTTTCAACAGAGATTATAAATCCAGACTTTATATCAGATACTCTGATTTTTAAATGTTGGCAAACAATTCAAATTAAAGAAATCTGGATAGGTGTTTTTGTCAGTTGTTGAAAGGGAGTAGAGGACTCCTAGCAGAGTAAACATTTGAATACTGTTCTACGCACTGTCCTGAGCACTCTACATGTATTATTAATCGAATGCTTGTCCTAACTCTGTGAGGGAGATACTGTGAAGATCTCCATGTTATAGATAGCTGAAAATATAACTAAGTAGCTTTCTCAGGGCCACACAGTGATAGGTAGCAGAGCCAGGATCTGGCCAGCAAGTGCAAGGGCATCAAAGTAAGCATTATCCAAAGGTGGGCAGTGGGAGTGGGCTGTTGTTGCAGGTAGTAAGAAGATGCATCATCTACAGAGAATTTAAAAACAGTAATAAAAATGGACTGAAGGTCCTCTGCTTTTTAATATCACCATGCACAGGCACTATTAAACAATGCCAGTGTGTATTTATTATTTATCACACTGATAAAACACACAAATCCCTGAAAAAACTCCAGCAGGTCTGAGTTCTAAGGAATTATTGTGGCTACTGTTGAGGGGTTTAAAAAAATCTCTTCTTTGTGTGTGTGGTAAATACACATAACATAAAATTTGTCATCTTAACCATGGTTAAGTGCACAGTTTAAGCATATTCACATTGTTTTGTAACCAATCTCTGGACTTTTTCTTCTTGTAAAACTGAAACTCTGTCTCCATTAAACAACTCTCCATTCTCCTCCCCCAGCACCTGGCAGCCACTGTCCTACTTCTGTCTCTATGAACTTGACTAATCTAGGGACCTCATGTAAGCAAGACCACACAGTATTTGTTTTTTTGTGACTGGTTTATGTCCCTTACAGTGTTCATCTGTAGCATGTGTTAGACTTTCCTTCCTTTTTTAAAGCTGAGTAATATTCCACTGTATGCTTCTGCTATATTTTACTTATCTGTTCATCTGTTGATGAACATTTAGGGTGCTTCCACCTTCTGGTTACTGTGAATAGTGCTGCTATGAACGTGAGAGTACAAATATCTATTTGAGTCCCTGCTTTCAGGTGTTTGGGTAAATACCCAAAAGGGGAATTGCTGGATCATATAGTAGATCTATTTTTAACTTTTTGAGGAAACACCAGACTGTTTCCTTATTGGCTGCACCATTTTACATTCCCACCAGCAGTGCACGAGTGTTCCAATTTCCCCACATCTTCATCAACACTTGTTTTGTGTGTGCATGTTATTTTTATAGTAGCTGATGGGTATGAAGTAATATCTCCTTGTAGTTTTCATTTGCATTTCCCTAATGAATAATGATGTTGAAAATCTTTTCATATGAGTATTGGCCATTTATAGATCTTCTTTGGAGAAGTGTCAACTTAAGTCTTTTGACCCTCTTTTTTTTTTTAAGCAGGCTCCATGCCCAGCATGGAGCCCAACATGGGGCTTGAACTCACCACCTTGAGATCAAGACCTGAGCTTAGGTCAAGAGTCAGATGCTTAACTGACTAAACCACCCAGGCTCCCCATTTGCCCATTTTTAAGTTGGGTTATTTGTTTTGTTTTTGTTGTTGAGTTATAGGAATTCTTTATGTATTTTGGATGTTAACCCCTTATCAGTATATGCTTTGTAAATATTTCCTCCCATTCTGTAGGTCACCTTTTCACTCTGTTGATCACATCCTTTGACATGTAGAAGTTTTGAAGTTTGATGTCGTCCAATTTATCTATTTTTACTCTTGGTGCCTGTGCACTGTCAAATTTTAATAATATATAAGCTCTAAAATAATACACTTACAAAACCTACGCTTTAATAAACAGTGTATTATACATGGATATTGATTCAGAAAACTCCTAGTTACACAGTTGGCTCCCCAGACACATGGATTTAGCTATGTGTTTGTTTCCAGAGTAAGTTTGTAATGTTTTTGGCTTCATTTGAATTTGCTTTGGGGATAGTTCTTGTCTCCAGTTCCTAAGGCAATACACATTCCTATGTTTACACAGTAATTTCAAAATAAACAAGGATAGTATAGTGATTGTGAAGACAAAGAAAAAAACCCTTTGTGATTCAGCCATTCTGTACAACTACTTATAATTCTTATTTGGTTTAAATTTTATTTTAAATTTTTTATCTTTTTAAAGATTTATCCATTTATTTACTTTGGCGAGAGAGAGAGGCAGAGGGATAGCGAGAGAGAGTCTCAAGCAGATTGTGCACTGAGCACAGAGCCTGACTTGGGGCTCGATCCCAGGACCCCAAGATCATGACCTGAGCCAAAACCGAGTCAGACACTCAACCGACTGAGCCACCCAGGCACCTTATTTGGTTTAAATTTTAAAATGTGAAACAGAGTGCCAACTGCAAGGGATAATATTTTTGATAAGTGCAAGTCTTACCTTATACTTGAACTATTTTACTGAATCTGCATATTAGCCTAAAATGGAAATGTATTTTTTCATTTTTTTTATTTAATGGTCAGTACACTCTAATGTTATTCATTATTTCAACAGGCAACTATGTAAATGTAAGTTAAAAAATACATTAATGTAATTATCAATCCACTGTCTTTCCCTTTTTTGAGGGTAATATTTATTTTATTTTTTATTAAAAATTTTTTTTGCTGGCTCGCTTAAAGTTCAATAAAACAGCAAAAAATAGTTTTCCCAGCCATTATTATGTTGCATTTAATGTTCATTACTGAAAATAAATTTAAAAAATGATCCTTCCTAGAGTGTCAGATACTGGAGATATGAGATATCTAGATGTGTCCAGGCTGGGAGAGCAGTGTGGGAGGTAGAACTAAGAGGTGACACTGTGTGCTGAGAAGGAACATCTTTTAGGGCCTGAGGACCATGGGAAGGAGTTTGGATTCTCTTCCAAAGGCATCTGGGAGGCTCTGGGGGGCCAGCTGGGTGAGGAGTGCCCTGTGATCTGTGTTGACTGTTCTGGCCTCCGTGTGGAGCTGGGTGGCTGGCTGGGGCAGTTTGGGGAAGCCAGGGGTAGAATCTGCCCTCCTCCAGTTTGGGTGCCCTGGAGATGTCTGAGGACTCCCTTGTGTATCCAGCCAGGGTTGCCAGTGTCAGGCTTCACGGACTGGGATGACACACATGTGCCTGAGCTTCCGAGGGGGTCTGACAGTGTGGAGCTGCAATCAGCTTACTCAGCGGTCCAGTGCTTGGGGATGAAGGCAACGAGGGGGTTAGGATGAAGGGCTCCAGCAGCCCGTGAGAAGCTAATTGGCTGAAGTAAATGCCCACGGATTCTGACGGAGGATGAATGTGGCAAGTGTGAGAAGACCTTCCCGAGTGAGAGTAAATGCACGAACAGAAATTGGATCCACGAGCAGGCAGCTTGTCTGCACACTGATAAAGAACAGCAATTTCTATAATTAAATAGCGCCATTATCTTACACATGATGATGTTTTGGAAATCATTTTTGCAAAGGCAGGAGCCATTCCAATGCTCCCAGCCTCTTCCTAATTTTTTTTTATTTTTCCGAAATGCTGAGTTGTCCAGCTCAGAGACCCCCGAAGGTTCGTGTTGGGTCCCCCATTCCTAAATTTCCATGACCAAAACCTAGCTGCAGACTCATGCAGTAGGGTGCCACTGCTGATGTGGCAGGTGCCCACACGTGTGTCACGGGGCAGGCAGACTCAGCAGGAGGGTGCTCTGAAATACATACCTCTACTCCAATGATAAACGGGAAAGACAGAAATCGCCGGGGGAGAAACTGAGATAAAGGGGGAACCTATAGATTAAAGGCTTATTTCAACCAATTGCAATATATGAATCTTACTTGGATCCTGATTCTTAGAACACAAACTATGACAAAAAATATGACATTTATGAGATAGTTAGAAATTTGAACCGACTGGATATAACTGAGGAATTATTAATTTTTTAGATGTGATAATAGTATTGTGGTTATAGTGTATATACAAAAGACCCCTTATCTTTTAGAGATACACACACTGAGATACAGATGAAATGATAAGATCCCTTGGATTTGTTTCAAAACGACATGGGGCAGAGCTTCGAGTTATCTGCAGAAGGCACAGGATTGGCCAATGGATTGTGGTCATGGGACTGAAGGGTCATGGGCTTCATTATACTACCCTATCTACTACTGTAAATGTTTGAGATTCTCCATTGCAAAACTGAAAAAAGGTATTTTTGTGAAAAGATGGTGGATAGGCTCTAATATGACAACATCCCACTAGGAAAAAAGTTACCTGCCTTTTATTTTATTATTTTTATTATTTATTTATTTAGGGGCGCCTGGGTGGCTCAGTCGGTAAGCATCTGCCTTCGGCTCAGGTCATGATCCCAGCATCCTGGGATCGAGCCCAACATCGGGCTCCCTGCTCCGCGGGAAGCCTGCTTCTCCCTCTCCCACTCCCCCTGCTTGTGTTCCCTCTCTCGCTGTGTCTCTCTCTGTCAAATAAATGAATAAAATCTTTTAAAAAAAGAGAGATTTATTTTAGAGAGAGAGAAGGGGCAGAGGGAGAGAGAGCTTCTCAAGCAGACTCCCTGCTGAGTGTAGAGCCAAAGTGGGGCTGGATCCCACAACCTATGAGATCATGACCTGAGCCGAAATCACGAGTTGGATGCTTAATCGACTGAGCCACCCCGGTGCCCCCTTACCTGCCTTTTAAATTATCTCTCCACCCTTCTCCACTCAAGGAGCAAGGCCCTTTGATTGGGCCAGTCTGTCTTCGATATTGTCTAGTGCTTGATCATATTCCGGTTGAACGGGGAGAGCAGGCCTTTGGCAGGACACAGTGTCTATTTGTAACTTGATGGCATCCCTTTGTTTCATTGTATTTATTTTTTGGCTACTTCTATTTTGCAACTGATACTGATTTTCTCTTTACAGAAGTGACAAAGTTTTATTCTTAAATACATGTATGTAAACAATCTGATTTAAAGGCAAATAGTACAGGGGTGCCTGGGTGGCTCATTGGGCTGTGTCCCACTCTTGATCCCAGCTCAAGTCTTGATCTCAGGAGCATAAATTCGGGCGCTACATTGGGCTCCGTGCTGGGTGTGGAGCCTACTTAAAAAAAAAAAAAGAAGACAAATAGTACAGGTGGTACTCAGATATCATAGGATTTTTTACAGGGTGGGGGGAAATGACAGAAGTGTGGGAGGCACTGATACCAGTTACAGGAAACATTTCTTTATTTACCACATCTAACACAAATCTGAGGTCCCTTCCATCCCGGAGAGTCTCTGTGCCTGGAGGAAGATGGTCTGCTCAGGCCCACTGTCTCCTTGAATTTCAGATAAAGCACTTGACACAGAGAAGGGGGCCAATGGCAGGAGTGGAATCAGATCACACAGAGAAGGCTGGCTGCCAGAATGGGCCCAGACACCAACCATTACTAGGTTCAGAATCAACTAAAACAAAGGAGGAGGGACGAAGGGGAAAATGTTTTATCCATCATTTTGTTGTTTCCCATTGGTTGTTTTCTGCTGGGGGAAATTTCCTGACTGTCTTGAGTGAAGCATACAAGGGGGTCAGCAAGCTATGTCTACCCAGAGTCTTTTTTTTTTTTTAAAGATTTTATTTATTTGAAAGAGAGAGAGAGGGCTCACAAGAGGGGGGCAGGGGCAGGGTGAGAGGGAGAAGGAGACACCCACCAATGGTAATGTGTTGCAAAACCGGAGGATAATACTGCAACCAGAAAACTGACATGGATACAGTCAAGATATAGAACATTTCCATCACCACAAGGGTTTCCCCCGTTGACCGTCTATAGTCACATCACACACAGGCCCACTTGGCCAGACCCTCACCCTTGGCAATCACCCAGCAGCTCTCCATTTCTAGAATTTTGCCACTTCAAGGATGTTGTATGAATGCAATCATACAGTATGTAACCTCTGGGGATTGGCTGTTTTTCCACTTGTAATTCCCCGGAGATTCATCTGAGGTGTCCATGAATCAATTGCTCATTCCTTTACTGCTGAGTAGGACTGCATGGTATGGGTGGACCACAGTCTGTTTAACCGTCATCCACGGAAGGACCTCTGTGCTGTTTCCACTTTGGGGTTACTCTGAATAAGGCTTCTTTGAACATTTTATGTACAGGTTTTTGTGTGAACATAAACTTTCATTTTTCTAGGATAAATGGCCAAGAGTGTGCATGTTTGTTTTTAATGAATTGCCATATTTTATAATCAGGATATTTCACCTGAAAAAAAAAAATCCATGTTCCTGATTTCTCTTCAATAATCACAATATCTGGAAAGATGGGGCACAGCAACTCATGATCCTAATGGGCCAGAGCACTCCAGTCCCCTAATGCCCTGCCTAGTCCCTTTTATTTATTTACCTGCCTGGCGAGGCTCCTGGTTTACAAATTTAAGCGGGCAGAATTGGAACACAATGAGTTTTATATATATACATGTCTACAATTTCTCTGCTCAAGCAGAAAACACTGGTTGCCTATGGGGAAGGGTATCCGGTTATGGGACAGTGAGAGCAGTCACTGTTACTATGAGCCCTTTGGGGCCTTTTTAGTTTAAACCATTTGACTCTTTTAGTTTGAACCATCTGACTGTATTACCTACTCAAAAATGAATAAAATGTGAAAACAAGAACACTAAAATTTCCTCACAGATACCTGCTCTGGTGCTGCTTTTCCCATACCAACTTTTCTGTTTATTCAGAGAAGAGAACCTATTGGAATTTCCCCTCCCAGAGTACCTGGTTCTACACAGGGAAAACTCTCTAGCTCTGGTATCTAATTTCCCCTAATGCACACATTCCCTGGTCTGGGATCTTAAGGGTTTGACTCCAAAACACACCTCATCACCATCCAAAAGCCCGATGACCCCTGGGGGGCAAACACAGACACATGTGTGCCTCTGAATCCCAGTAAGGTATCTATGCCCAGCCCAGGGGCCACCTCCTCCAAGAAGCCTTCCCAGCCTGACTGAAATTCAGGGTCTCCTTCCTTGTCCTGCAGTGGCATTAATGTGTGCCTTTCTGGTTACAATTCAGTGCACACTTCCTGAACCTTTTACAAGAGCCGGGCTGGTGCACCCTCGCCCCACCCCTTTCCTGACCTCCCACTAGACTGTCCCCCACCCCCCCGCCCCGCAATAGATGAACATTTTAGAGGCACTGGTGCACTTTGTGTCCTCTGAACTCACCGCTCATGTAGCTCGTGCAAGTCATGACAAAGACATCTACAAACCACAGAGCACAGAATGTAGGCTGAGTTTAAGAGCTAAGATTTCTGCATGCGGACGAATTCAGTGATGCTGAACAGAGGCGAGAGGGGATAGCGTGTGCCCCGGCAGTGTTGGTGCTCTAAATCCACCCCTTGGGTAACCTCCCTAGGACTTAAAGAAGACAGGAGGTGTAGCGCAGAAAATAGGGCTCTGGGATCTGAGAGCCCTAGCGCTGCCCTTCTTGTTGGGTGACCTTTGGGCCACTATATCTGCTTCCTCCTGGAGAAATGGGGATCATAACTTCTCTCTGGCAAGGCTGTATGGAGGTTAAAGTGGGAGGAAGCACCCAGCCGGCCTTCAGTGCTTCAGCAGGTCGCTGCTGATTACGGAACCCGGGTCCCTCTTCTGGAAAGTACGACCCGGACGAAGTGCACCTCGGCACTCCGCATCCCAGATTTCCGGGGTGCCTGTCTCTTTGCGTGTTGACGGTCAGTCTCTCCGACCGAGCTCACGGTCACGGTCACAGTCGCTCAGCGGCCTCGTTTGCGCGGCGCCCAGGCCCGGCTCAGTCGCCAGAGGCGCTGAACAGAGCCGAATGAATGACTGCACGAACGGCTGGAAGGCTCCGCACTGGCGCCCAGTAACAGCCAGAGTTTGAAACCACCGGGTATGAGCGTGTAGACCAGAAAACTGCGCAGTGATTCCCGCGAGGTCGAGGGGTGGCTGGTAGGCGCGCGAATTCAGGCTGACCCCACGTGGGCGCGCGCCCTAGCCCTTCATTCCCCGCCTGACTGTGGCTCGGGCTCGGGCCCGGGCCCCATCCCCCACGTGGCCCGGGGCGCGTGCCCCACCTCATTACCCACCCCCTCCCCCGCTCGCACTGCGTGGCCGAGGGCGCGCGCGCTCCAGACCCTCCCTCCGCCCGGCGTGGTCGAGGGCGCGCGGGCCCGGGCCGGGGGTGGGGTCGCCGCGGGCTCGGCCCCCTCAGTTCCCGCGCTCGGGCCCTGCCGGGGCCCAGGAAGTGGCCCTAGGCCGCGGCCCTCGCTCCGCCTCCTCCCTCCCGCGTTTATCACCTGCTGGCCCGGCGCGCGCGGGCGGGGGAGGAGGGCGCGAGGGGGAGCGCGCGGGCGGCCAGGCGCCGGGTCGCCGGAGGTGAAGCGCGGCGAGGATGGCGGCGCGGGCCCGGGGACTGCCGCTGCTGCTGCACGCGCTCTCGGTGCTGCTGGCGCTGGGCCCCATCGCCGCGGCGGCCAAGCTCAACATCCCCAAAGTGCTGCTGCCCTTCACGCGGGCCACGCGCGTGAACTTCACGCTGGAGGCCTCGGAGGGCTGCTACCGCTGGTGAGGCGCGCGGCCCACGGCCGGGGGAGGTAGGGCCCTGGGGCCCAGGAGGCAGGCCGGCGGGAGCGCGCTGCAGGTGCGCCGGCGCGGGGAGAGCGCGACCGCGGCTCGCGGGGCTGGTCCGGCGGGGCCTGCGGGCACGCGCGGCTTCCGGGCCGGGGCGGGCGCCGGGGAGAGGGGGGTGCCGGCGAGGTGGCCGGGCGCGCCCCCAGCAGGCCCGCGCGCAGCAGGTGCGCCGGCGCGCGCTCTCCGGGCACCCGGGCGGCGGCTAGGCAGTCACGGCCGGCCCGAGCTACTGGCCGCGCCGGACGCGGCGGCGTGCGCGCGGGTTGCCGCCACTGCGCATGGCGCCGCCTGGGCCTCCGCGCCGCTCGGGCTGGAAGGGAGCGGGGCCTGGCCGGCAGCTAACTGTCTGTTCGTGGTTTGTGCGCCAGGAGGGGCCCAAGAGTCGGCCTGACTTGAGGAAGGGCGTCCGAAGCTGTGGAGGGCCCCGGGAAGGCCCTACCAGGGAAGGGGGTCTTCAGGACTTCCCCTGTGGGGAGAGGAATGCACTGGAGCGCCTGGGCCAGGGATGGGGGTCCACGTGGTCTTACTTCCCCTTCTTGTCCAGGGCTCCGGGGAGCGGGTGGTCAAGGCCCTGCAAAGCCCTAGTCTGGAGACGCAGGTTTCTTGATTTTGTCTAGTGATTGGAGACTCATCCCCGGCGCCGGACTGGTATGGGAATTGGGTTTGTGGAGAAGCCTGAAAGGCGTGTGTGGGAAGAATCATATCCGTTCAGCCGCTTTGGGAGGAACATAAACCTTTGATGAAAGGTCTTGCGGGGGGAAACCCTAGGGACCCATTTTACAGATGAAAAATGAAACGCAAGGCATGGTTGGTGATTCACCCCAGGTTGTCCAGGGTGGGGTCAGGCTTTGTGCTCAAACCTCAGGCTTTTTTTCGACAACTCCCCTCCTGGCTTCCTGGGGAACTCCAGAATTCTACATTCATTGTGGGGGGTGGGATCTTGGAAACCCCAGAAACTAATGAAACTAGAGGCCTCTGCTCCCCCTCTTTCCCCCTAGACAGAGAGACCTGGCTAGGCCCGTGGCTGGGCAGGGTGATGTGGTCCAGACCTTCTGTCCAGCAGACCGAGAAGGACCGAGAAGAATGCAGCTTCTACTCTTGTCGGGTGGAGACAGCCCCGGGTGTGACTGAGGCCCCACCCACACCTCACAGCCCCACCTTGCTAGAGATGAAAGGAGGCTCTCTGGGCCCTGGGCATCCAGGAGGCACTTCTGCCTCTCCCTTTCTTTACCTGTTTGATGCCTGGGTCAGTGTTGAAGCTTACCAAGGTGTGATCGCTGTTACAGAGAACCAAATGTGTGTGTGTATGTTTTAAGTCTGTTTGCGTATCAGTGTGCGCATATATGCAAAGATGGTCCCCAGAGCTCAGAGGCACATTCTTCCTCAATAGTACTACCTGTAGCTATTTATTTTCGGAAAGTCAGCCTCCTGAAATAAGGTCATGCTATGTCAGCCAATTGTATTTTGGGTTTAGTGCATTATGCCCCTGGAGGGTCTTGTTCCTGGCTTGGTATCTGAGGCTGAGCTTCGGGCTTAAGGTTTTCTGTATCCTTGACTAGGGCCTTGTCTTGTGTGGGAAGATGAGCTGTTAGTCCGTGCTTTCAGGAGATAAGTGCTTGTTCTCTGGTTGAAGTTGTCTGTTCTTGCTATATGGGCAAGAAAGAGGTTATTAAAAACAGCTGGCTTCAAATGAATCCCTTTGGGTGTATTTGGATGCTACTTCCTTTGAGATTCTATAGCTGTACTTTTTTTTTTTCCTGAAGTAACCTTTTTTTTTTTTTTTTTCCCAAGTACATTTTCTTTTCTGAGAGACTCTGGTGGTTTTTAATTTACTTGTATAGCTTCTTAGGAAGGGAAAAAAAAAAAAAACATTCCTAATCTCTTATGTATCAGAGAAGTACTAAGTACCTTATAACTTGTTTTGTATCTGATCCATAATTTTTATTGCAAATGTGTGACTGCTTAGCTTAAGTGTCTCCTCAGAGGTGTTTTGTGGTTGTGATTTTCCCCTTAACTTCACAGGAAAATCTTCCATCAATCAAGCATTGAAAATACTTATTTTTAGTAGAGCTGTTCCTACTTGAGTCCTCTGTTGCTTTAGTTTTTGAAGAATCTCCTCTGGAGATTTTAAGAGTTGGCATGCAGACAAGCTGTATATCCGTAATTACCTAAACCTGGGAGGAAAATATCCTCTTCATCCAAGGAGTTCATTGTTAAGTCTGAGATGAAGAAAAAAAAAATAATAAAACTCTCCTGGACCTTGGGGGAATTTTTGCTCAATCCTTTGAATTTGGGGCCAGGCTCCAAGTTGACTGAAATCACTGCATGCCTCAGCCAGTGGCTCTAAGTTAACTTTTCCTGTTTCTTGATTCTATGGCATCAAATAATGGGACAGTTTTCGGGCCCTAGGAGCCCTAGAGATCATGTAGTGTAAACTGCCCACATTGTCCTCTGAGCCTCAGAGAAGGAAGGGCTCTGTGTGATGTCGCATAAATACAGGTGGCCCCCGACTAGCGATGGCTCCACTTAAGTTTTTCAACTTTACAATGGTGCGAAAGTGATAGTCATTCAGTGGAACGGAACTTGGAGCTTTGAGTGTGGATCTTTGCCCAGACTGGCGACATGCAGTAGGACACCTTCCCGTGACGCTGGGCGGTGGCAGCCACCGCAGCTCCAGGCCAGCCGCGTGATCACAGGGTCAGCCGCCAATACCCTTACGACCACCCTGTACTCACTCAGCCTTCTGCTTTTCACTTTCAGCACGGTATCCAGTAAGTTACACGATCCACTCAGCACTTTGTTGTCAGATTTGTGTTAGAGGCTTCTGCCCAACTGCACGCTAACGTCACTGTTCCCAGCACGGTTAGTGTAGGCCAGGCTGCCACACTATGATGTTTGGTATGTTTGGTGTATTAAAGGCAATTTCGACTTGTGATATTTTCAACTTCAGATGGGTTTATCGGGGCCTAGCCCCGTCATAGGTTGAGGAACATCTGTGGCGAAGTCTCTGAGTTGTGTGGGAGCCCACAGGGATGCCCCCATTCCCACCCCATTCAGGGGCTTGCGGCCTCGGTTGTATTTGCTGGACACTGATTGACTCCTTCCAGTTGCATTGCTGGTTATGAGTTAAGTTTCTTATTCTTTCTTACTATTTTGTGTTTTTGAAAGTGTTCCATGAAGTATATTTCATTAGGTCTTTTTTTTTTTTTTTAAGATTTTATTTTTAAGTAATCAACATGAGGCTTAAAGTCACGACCGCAAAATCAAGAGTTGCGTGCTTCACCAACTGAGCCAGCCAGGTGCCCTAAATCTTTTTTTTTTTTTTTTAAGGTATCCTTTTATATACAAAATGACATTATATAGAAAATTGGGAAAGTAAAGAAAAAGAGAAATATACTGTAATCCTTCAACTGTAACACAGCCAGTCACCACTTGGGCTTCCTTCTAGTCACTAATTTTCCCCCGTGGAGCTTGTACCTGGTGTTTGGGCCACTCGGTACCCTCCTCTGCCAACCACCAGCTCACATTAAGACTCAAATATTTTTCTCTGGTGCTTCATTATCTTCCTAAGCTTTAGGTGTCTGAGCACCATTCTGCTTGGTAGCTGTTCCATCATGTGCTCATGCTTTTCCCTGTGGTTGAAGTCCCAGGGTGTTCTGGTTTCCCCAGTGGGCTGCCCTGTCTTGGAGAAAGTGAGTGTCTTAGGTTGGTACAGCCTGAGGTGAGGATTTGGTTGTGGGTGCTTTATTTGAGAGGGTGCTCTCCTGGGAGACGGGATAGGGAAGAGAAAGGAGATGAGCAAGGATTGGGTCCCAGAGAAAGTCAGTGTGACCCTTGGGACCCTGTGGAGTTGAATTCCACCTCAGGTCCACCTCCTTGAGGTAAGGGGGAGAGCAAGCTTTTGAGCTTTTCTGTCACCCGTGATCAGCCAGCCATTGGCTGCTGCCGGGGGAAGAGGGTGTTGTGCAACCTCCCGGGCCTCCGGGTGAGGCAGGCCTCTTGGCCGGGGGTGTCTGACTGGACAAGGTTCTATTCGAACACCATGAGCTGCCGCGCTGCCCCCTGCTGAGGGGAGGCGCATCAGCCTGGTAAAGGGCATCCCGTGGCCCCCACTAAACCGCTGTGCCCAGAATTCTCCCCCTTTCCTGTTCCGGAAAGTCTCCCCCGGGGCACTCTGGAGCTGCCTGGTGTGTCTGCCAGGCTTGGTCCTGAAGCAGGGTGCCCTTCTCAGCCACGGGTATGAGGATTCTTCGGGAGGCAAATGGGAGCCCTTCCGGCTGCATGGGTCCCCACACAGTGGAACTTGTCCTTGGTGTGTGTTGTGTCCCACGCCCCTCCACTCCCCCTCGGGAATCCGTGGGCATGAAAGAGCCAACAGTCCCTCTGTCCTTGCTGACCTGTAGTGGTGCGAGGTCCAAGGCCAGCAGCACCTTCGGGGGCCTCTCTGCCCGCCCCCCGCGGAAGGAAGCAGCCGGTCCCATTGCAGCCTGGGGAAAGTGGGAGAGAAAAGGTGAGGGAGAGGGTTTCCTCTGGCTCTTCTGAAACCCCCTCTACACACTGAGCTGAGCTGGAAAGTCATCCAGCCTGGCTGCCTTCTGCTGAGCTCCCACTCAGCCTGCAGGACAGAGGCTGGTCACATGTGGGTAGCTGGACAGGTGAGGAGGCAGGAGAACCCAGGGGAAACTGGAGAATCAGGCACTAACATTAAAATAAAAAATTTACAGTGTGAAAGCTTAACCCAAAAAGTGGGTTTCATTCGGCCAGAGGCCCACCAGTGCTCACTGTGAAGAACCATCCTGCCCAAACACCCGTGGTGGGGGTGGGGGTAGGGGCAAGCACTGATCAGCAATACAGATTTCACCCATGAGGGCTGGGGGTCCACTTACCAGGTGATGAATATTTGTGACTTAGAACTGATCCAGGCACGTTCCTGGTCCTGGGTCATGGGATAGTGAAGAAGATGGCGGCCTGCTTCCCTGGAGCCTGGAGCTGGTTGGGAGAGTTAAATAACCAACTAAGATGAAAGGAAGGGCTACATTTTGTGTGGCGGTAAGTCTGTGAAGGACATAAAACAGCGTGCCCTCCCTGAAGCTGACCTGGGACCTAAGTGGGTACAGCCGGAGGGAGCAGCAAGTGCAAAGGCCCTGAGGAGGGGCCACACTGGCTGGCAGAGCACAGAGAAGGCATGTCTGGTGAGGGGAAGTGTGAGGTTAGAGAGGTTGGCAGGGGCCGGGCCATGTGGAACCCTGTGGGCTGTGGTTAGGAGACAGGGAGGGGCTTGCCAGGGTCAGGACTTGGGCCGTGGTAGCCTGGGACCAGTTGGTTCTCAGGGCCTTGCTCTCTGCTCTGCATCCGCCTCAAGGGCTACCCGTAGTTCTGGTTCCTGCAGGGCTGGTGGGGACTTGCTCAATTCTCTTCCAACGAGCCGTGGAGGGCGGTGCCGGGAAGTGTGTGTTGACTTGAGTTGACCTGGTACTGGGTTGTTTTCTTCTTGCTTCCTTTGCGGTCTGCTCTGCCAGCCCCTCTGGGTGGCTTCCTCCCTGCAGGCCCTGCCTCTGCCGCAGAGGGGCTAGAGCCTGCAGGTAGATGGTGGGGGGCTGTGCTTTCCTCTGCCCCCACCCACCCCTGCTCTTAGTACATCTCTCACTTCTCCTTTCTGGCCTGACCCTCCCACGTCCTTGGGTTCTCCTGCCCAGCTCCCCTGCCTGTGTTCTGAGGAGTGGGGAATGGCTCCCCCACGGCAGCGGGGCGCCAACGCGCCCGACACATGGTGTGTGAGCGGGCCCCGTGTCACATTGGGAATGGGAAAGATTTACCCTTTCAAAATCCACTGTCGGTCCTTTAGAGTTCCTCAAAATAAAAGTTTATTTCTGGTGCCAATATGCTATTTACCTTTTTTGTTGTTGTTTTTTTTTAATTGTGGTAAGATACACATATTGTAAAATTTAGCATCTTAATCATCTGTAGGTACACAGTTCAGTAGCATTAAGCAAGTTCTCACCGTTGTGCCACCATCACCACCCTCTAACTCCAGGACTTGTCCGTAATCCTCAGCTGAGACTCTGTTCCCATCAGACAGGAACTCCCCCTCTGCCTCCCCGCCGCAGCCCCTGGAAACCACCATTCTCTTTCCTGAACACCTTTGAATATTTGCCTGTCTCTTGAGAGCAGGCAGATGGGCCCAGAACCTTTGCAGGCAACCGTGTCCCCCTCCCCCCAGAGTCTAGCAACATTGTTTTGATTCATGTTTGTTTTTATGGTTACCTGAGATGTATGGCAAATAATACGGGCTGTCCATTTACGCTAGTGATACAAGGTTTCCTTTTAAAGTACTTTTTCTTTAAAGAAGGATCAATTTAAAAGAAAAAATAAGAAAAGGATACAAGGCTTACCTGGCTGTGACTGGACCGGGAGGGCAGCATACAGAAGGGGGCCTGGAGGTGGGGACAGGTGGGCAGACGAGCAGGTGTCCTGCCGACTGCCCCACGGGCCAGAGATGCACACCCAGAGGCTTCACATATTGCAGAGGGGTGTGTGACAGTGGGAACCAAAATAGCAGAATCAGTTGTTGTTGTGTTTTTTGTTTTTTGTTTTTTGTTTTTTTTGCCCATCCCTTTGTATTATTTCCCCACTTAATCCTAAAAACAAAACAAAACCCTTTTTGGTAAGAATGACTACTCACTGCACAAATGGGGAGCCAGGGGTCAGTAGCTGGTGATTGGAAGAGCCACATTCAAAACCAGGGCGCTGACCCCAGAGCCAGCTTGATTCTGGGGTGCACGCAGAAACATGCCAGCGCTTCTCAGCCAGTGGTTGGTTTCATAAAACCCATGACACTTTTCAAAAGCAGTATGAAAGATATAGGTGGGGTAGTGATTCAGGAGAGGGTTGAGGCCACGTTCTGCCAAAATCTGGGAGCCCAGGCCCTCCCCATGGGCAGCCCCAGGTAGGCGCCAGAGGCCTTTGGCCCTGTTTTGAATAGTTGTGCATTCAGCCCAAGGGAGTAGGGCAGTGTCCGGACCAGGGGTCTAGGACCAGGCTGGACTGAACCGTTTTTCTAGGAATGTGACCTTGGGCTGGTGACTTAATATCCGTGTGGAGGTCTCCTCAGGTATCAGATAGTTTTTTGTTTTATTTTGTTTTTAAGTAGGCTCCACACCCAATGTGGAGCCCAACGCGGGGCCCTGAGAACTCATGACCCTGAGATCAAGACTTGAGCTGAGATCAAGAGTTGGACGTTCAACTGACTGAGCCACCACCCAGGCGCCCCCAAATGGGGGTTTTAATAGGATATTCGGAGCAAATGAAACATTTGGGGTGCATTTTGCTCTGTGCCTGACAGAATAAGCACCTAATAAATACAAGGGGTTTTTTGTCTGTTTTTTGCTTTAAAAAAAAAAATACCAGTAGTCTGAATGAAATCAAGCAGTAAGCCTTAAAGAATTCAGTCAGGGGTGTTTCTTTTGTCTAGACCCTTCTGACTATATGCAACAGGAAACTCAAGCCAAAATAGTTTAAATAAAACAAAGGAATGTTGCGTTGGCTTCCGGAACTGGAAGCCCCGGTGGAATTTGTTTCCCGCTTCTGTCCTGCAGGGGTTTACGCGATTGTCAACAGGACCTGGGTTCTCGGTCCTCGTGTCTCGGCTCTGGCCAGGTGCTCTCCTGGGGTAGGAAGGTCACAGGTCCAGCCATACAGCCCCCAGAGTCAAGTCTAGTGGGGCCCAGGCTATACACAGCAGCCATTCTGGCTGACTCACCTGGGCACATGCCTGGGTCTGAACCCCTCTCCTGTCAGGTGAGCACAGAGCCGATTGGCCAGACCACAGCCACCTGCCTCCTAGTGTGCGGAGGAGTGTGAGCACTCTGGAGCCTTATGGTCTGCGAGCGGAGGAGCGGCAGTGCCCACGGAAAAGCTGGGTGCTGTTACTGAAAGGCGGATGGAGGCTGGGCAGCCAAAATCCAGCACAGGTCCCCCTACGGGAATGACATCCTCCTTGCCTCCCGTTCCATTTAGGACATTCGGTGAAATTAAGTTTATAATTAAAAACCTTCTCCTAAAGAAAATTCCAAGCCCAGATGGCCTGTCTGTAAATCCTATGAAAAAATTAAGGAAGGAGTAGTACAAGTTTTTTTTTAAAAACTCTTTCAGGAAAGAGACAAGGAGTGGTTATTTCCTAGGTCATTTTTATGAGGCCTGCATTCCACTGATTGCAAACCAGACAAAAACATTATAAGAAAAAGAAATTCCACAGGGCAAAAGCACAAAATTCTTTCACAAAATAATAAATCCAGAAAAATATTAAAAAGGGTGATGAGTCATCATGACCCACTGGGGTAAATCCCAGGAATGCAAGGTTGGTTTAACATTAACAAGCAGTGTAATTCACCACATCCATAGAATTAAAAGAAATTAAAAGAATTAATTGTCTCCATAGGTGCAGAGCATTCAGTGCCCATTCATGATAAAAATCTGTAGCACCTAGGAATAGAAGAGAATCTATAACCTGATAAAGGGCATCTACGGGAGCATGTACCAGAGTCTTGTGCTAGGGGCAGTGGAGGCAAGAAATGAACAAGCCACAGGCTCTGTCCTCACACTGTCTCTGAGGGAAGTTGGACAAGGAAGAGGGTCATTGCTGAGCCATTGCCTTGAGCCATTTGGGCTTGCTGATCCTTTTGCCTTGAATGCTCTTCTCCCAGATATTCGAAGAGCCAACATCTGCCTCTCCTTCAGAGACATCTGAGGCTGTGTTCATATGTCACCCCCTCTGTTAGGCTTCCTCTGACCATCCTGCCTTTCCCATCCCTGCTTTATGTCTGTCCATAGCCCTATTGTGTAAGATCCTATATTCACTTACTCGTTTTGTTTATTCTTGTTTCCCACTGAGATGTAAGCTCCACGAAGGTGGGGATTAATGCATATTTTGTACTTTGGTGTATCCCCGGTGCTTAGACCAGTGCCTGGAATATGGCATATGACCCAGTAAATATGGATTCGATGAATGAATGAATGAATGACCCCAAGGAGGACCACTGGGGCTGTGGGGGCTGAGAGGAGATGGGGGAGGAGGCTTGGGGAGGGGTCCCTGGAAGAGTTGCCATTTACGGTGAGCTGTGAAGGCCGTGCAGCGGGAGAGCTTGGAGAAGGGTGTGTGAAGTGGCCCGAACAACAGCAGGAAAGGGATGGAGGTGCCAGAGCTGGGAGCAAGGGGGAGGGGGCGGGGGGGAGGGGCGGGCTTCCGAGCAGAGGTTAGACTCCAAGTCCAGTGGCTTGGGATCTTGCCAGCGTTGCGGCCTTGGGTCAGCAGCCCTGTCTTGGGCCTGAATCTTTGCTTGTGGTTCTGAGGATATCTGCTGTTGGGGTTGGGGACGGGGACCCATGATGAAGCTGCCATGGGTGCCCTGACAATAGGGACTAGGATCAGGCTTCACTCAGGGAAGGGGATGGACAGGGTGAGGCATAAATGATCACGATATAGAAGGACCTGCATTGTCTGCCTGCCTGCCTGTCTGCCTTCATTTATTTTTAAGATTTCATTTTTAAGTAATCTCTACACCCAACACGGGGCTCAAACTCACAACTCCGAGATCAAGAGCCGCACACTCCACCAGCTGAGCCAGCCAGGTGCCCCTGTCTAACTTTCTTTAAAAAGCAAAGTTCTTGTGGTCCGAATCGCACCAAAGACCCCTCATTTGGGAACCTCCTTCTATTTCCTGAACTTGGGAGCTTACTATGTACAAGGCCCATGATGAGAGCTTTATATTTTCTGTCCCATCTAATCCACCCCAATCCTTTGTGCCAGGAATGATTTTTATTCCACTGTGTGGATGAAGAAACAGAGGCCCAGAGAGGTTAAATCATTTGCTTAAGGTCACACAGCAGGTGAGTGGCAGCACCCCACTATCTTAGGACTTCCCCTTGCAGCAAGCAGACAGCCACAGACGAGAGAACAGAGTGAGGCATGTCACCATCACTAAGTGCTGCTTACCAGACTGCACCAGGGGCCCGAGGAAGCCCTTGGAACCCGTCCTATGGGTGGGGGTGAGTGCTGGTATGTGGGAGGGTGGGCAGACCTGCTGACGGCTAGCTGAGATGGACAGAGGAGCCACGCATGTGCAAGTTGCCACACCACGAATTCTTTCTGCAGAGTGGCAGTTAATTTAAACTGGGCGGGGGGGGGGGCGGGCAGAGGAAGGCTCTCCAGCAGAAAAGCTGTACGAGCCAGGACCTGTTTCTTTGGTGGAACACGATGCTTGTATGCAAATGAATTGGGCTCTGGTAGCAGGGACCTGGCTTCCGTGGGTGCAGGTGACACTGGGCATCTCAGCTGTCAGGCCAGCACGCGGACCTGCCTCCCAGGCATAGTTAGTACTTGTCTGTCTCCGAGCCCTGTCCCCTCCTCCCCCCACCCCCCATCCCACCCCGGTCCTTCCTGAGGATCACATGCGCCGTTGCCCGGGTTGTGTTCGGCTGCTTGCTAGCTTTGTGTCCCGTGGTGCACGGTTCACCCTTTCCTCTGTCCCTTACAGGGGGCTGACCCAACCAGAGAGGGGACTTCCCTGGTGTTCAGAGCTGCTGATACTGCTGTGTAAGGCTATGCTGTCCTTGTGTTTCTGGAAACCTTGGAAAATGGCAGTGGATACAGTAGCACCAGAGAGAAGGTGTGGCCGGGGGGTGAGGCTCCATCCCTCACTCTCCCTGCACCCACAGCCCCCCCACTGCCAAACGGCAGATGCTTCCTGCCACTGTCAGGCGTGGGCCTTTTTTCATGTAGGGCCTATATTGGAATTTACTATTTCCTACAAAATGGCTCACTTTTTTGGATATTGACATTGTCATCAGTATTAACATTTATGAGTGCACAAGTTTGCTATGTTTGTTTTTCCTACAACACTTTAAAATGAAAGAATAATAATAATCGAAATACATAAAGAGCCCATTAAAAATAGTTCATCTGTGTATCCTGTCTGGTGTTGTGTGTGTCATACCCTGGGGAACACATCACGTAGTGGGAGAAATACCTGATCTGTTGCTGTGATCCCTGGCCCTGCCACTTACAGCTGTGTGGCTTTGGGGAAATTGCCAGACCTCTCTGAGCCTCAGTTTCATTTTCCCAGATAGACCTGCTGGAGGGTAAGTAATCTGATGGTTAGAAGTATTCAGCTCTAGGTTTAACACATGGTGGATAATTCCCTTTGTTATCTTCTACCCTCTCTCTGTATTAGTAAGGATTCTCTAGAGAAACAGGACCTATAGCATATAATTTTATTATATATAAAGAAATTTAGTATAAGGAATTGGCCCATGTGATTATGGAGGCTCAGAAGGCCCAAGATCTGCAGGGTGAGCTGGCAAGCTAGAGGCGCTGGAGAGGCATCCAAAAGGCTGGCAGGCTGCAGACCCAGGAAAAACTGGTGTTTCAGTTTGAGTCTGAAGGCAGGAATAAGCCAGTGTCCCAATTCAAAGGCGGTCAGGCAAGAGAAATTCTTTCTTACTTGGAGGAGGGTCAGCCTTTTCTTTTCAGGCCTTCAACTGATTGAGTGAGGCCCACCGACATTAGGACAATCTGCTTTACTCAGTCTACAGGTTTAAATGTGAATCTCATCGAAAAATACCCTTGTAGAAACACCCAGAATAATGTTTGCCCAAGTAACCTCTTGGCCCAGTCAAGCTGACACATAAGATTAATTATCATACTCCCCCAGCACACTTATATATATTTATTTTATTTTATTTTTTTAAAGATTTTATTTATTTGAGAGAGACAGAGAACAAGCAGGGGAAGGGAGAGGGAGAAGCACACTCCCCACTAAGCAGGGAGCCCAATGCAGGGCTCGATCCCAGGATCCCAGGATTATGACCTGAGCTGAAGGCAAATACTTAACCAACTGAGCCACCCAGGTGCCCCCATATATATATTTTTAAAGTTTTATTTACTTAAGTAATCTCTACACCCAACATGGGGCTCGAACTCACGACCCCGAGATCAACAGTCACATGCTCTTCCAACTGACCAGCCAAGTGCCCATACTTTTTATTTTAATCAAAAAATGGTCCCCGGAGGTCTTGGCACTAGCCAGATATGAGGTGCTCCTGCCCATCTTCCCTCTCTTATCTCCTCTGGTGCTCCCTGTCTCTGTCTGCCTGGCTCAATGTGATTAACAACTATGTCTCAAGAATTACCCGTCCTCCCTCTCTGTAGAAGGTGATTCATCTCTTGCCAGATCCTGGAAGCAGAAACATTCCAGAATTGCCTATGTGTGGCCAGCCTTTCCATGCCCAGCCCTGGAAGGAGCCAGCCTGACTCTCCAGGAGCATGTATCTGTAGGGTGTTCTGAGCCCACCTGGAGAGCTGTGGGATGCAGAGGCCACACTTCTGTGTAGCCGGGAGAGGACTTGAATAGCAGAAAACACCAAATTTGGCCTTGGATCACATACGTCCTGGCCCCGGCCCTCGGCATGGCCTATAACCAGTCCCCTCTTCTCTCTGAGCCTCAGTTTACTTTCCTGAACAATGAGGGCACAGCAGTAGTTCTCTAAGTTATGTCCACTGTTAGGGGGAAATGTTTGCATTTAGAAGTTGAAATAGTACAGAAGAGAACAAAGAATAATGAATACCCGTACTCCCTACCATCAGAATTAGCCATTGTCAACAATTTCTGTCCTTGTTTCTAGTCTGTTGCCACCACCCGGTATTTTCACCCCCCACCAGTGGCAGTCTCTAGTTGGAGTTGGAGTCCCGAGGGTACCTGCCCGACAAGTTCCCGACAAACACTTTCGAATGTGCTTTTTCATTCGTAATTGCACTCCAACCTCGCCATGACAGGGGCACATAATCGCTGGATTCTGTGGTTCTTTTGTGCCTCTTAAAAGTACGGCCAAAGTAGGCAGGTCTCAGGATGTGCCAGAAAGATCAGATAACTGAAAAGAGAGAGCCCTTCCAGCTTCAGATGCGGCATACTGGAGCCCAGAGAGAATTCGGGGGAGACATCAGTGGGAGGGGGATGTGGCACGGTCTGCCCAAATCCTGAGCGCCCGCCACACCTGCTGACGTTTCTCGGCACTTTAGCATTTCTCGTGAGGTGCTTTCTGGCCCCCCCAGCTGCCCGGTGAGGAGGGAGTGTGGCTCCCATTGCCCCAACTTAGCTGAGGTGAGCAGGTGCAGGGACTGGAGGCTGCCTCCCCTGCATGGGATCCCACTGTCTCCTGGCTGGGCCCTGGGGACAGCCTGCTCACCATAGGCTCCAGGATGCAGTGGGTGCCCCCTTCCAGGCAGCTGCTTTGTCTTATCTGGAGGCTGCACCTAGCGCCCTTGTATCAGCCCTAAGTGTGAAGAGGGAGAGAACTTTCTCAAGAGGTGCTAAGAGCTCCCAGCGCCCACCAGCTCCCAGGCCGGTGTTTGGCAGGGATTAGAAGATATCCCCAGGACAAGTGGTGAGTTGGGAGCAGTGTTTGCCTGCCTGGCTGTCCATCTGCAGACCAGTCCTCTGCCTTCACCACTCTCCTCATGTGGTGATGAGTGCCCACGGGGCAGCTGGGCCATGTGTCGAGGTGATGGCATCTGGGATATGTTGGGTTACATCCTTAGTTAAATTAATTCACCTATTACTTTATTTTTTTAATTTTTATTTTTTAAATTTACTTATTAGAGAGCGAGCACAAGCGGTGGGGAGGGGCAGAGGGAGAAGCAGATTCCCTGCTGAGTAGGGAGCCCGACGCCCGATGTGGGGCTCGATCCCAGGACCCCGGGATCATGACGTGAGCCAAAGGCAGATGCTTAGCCAACGGAGCCACCCAGGCGCCCCTCACCTATTACTTTAATATGGCTTTTTAATAGGAACTTAAAAAAAATAGGGATGAATTGGTGGAGCACAGGATTTTTAGGGCAGCGAAGCTGTTCAGTGTGAGGTTATAGATGGTGGATACATGTCCTCATACGCAGACTGTACAACCCTGAGAACGAACCCCCACGTAAACTGGAGGCTCTGGGCGGTAGTGATGTCAGTGTGGGTTCTCCAGTTGTCACAAATGTGCCCTCCCGTGAGGCATGTTGACAATGGGGAAGGCAGTGTGTGTGTTTGGGGGGTGAGTAGAGAGTATGGGAACTCTCCGTACTTAGCACTCAATTTTGCGCAAAGCTAAAACTACTCTAAACAAGTCTATTAAATTCATTTCACCTGTTCCTTTTGTTAACAAGGCAATTAAAAACCGCTAAATGTGATCTGCCATATTTCTCTTGGACAGGGCTGCTTTAAGGCCCACACCTGGACTTAACCTGGCCTGGAGTGAGAGGTGTAGTGTCTCCAGCCAGGTCCTGAGCCTGGCGGGGCCTCTCAGTGGTGTGGGGGGATGCAGGAGAGGGACTCTCCGGCCTCTCCGGCTTAACCTGGGCTAACTCCGTTCTTCTCTCAGATTAACTCGTTGCTGTGAGGCAACAGGAGGAGAGGTGGCTGCCCCTATTTCACTCTTGAGGAGGCTGAGATTCAGAGACTGGGGAGGTATTTTCAGCCCAGACCGGGAGCCCCGATGTCTGGCCACCAGGGGCCATTGAACAAGACATAGACCACGTTGTTTCTCAAACGGAGAAGTGGGAAATAGATTTTTTAGAGCAGTTTTAGCTTCACAGAAATTGAGCCAAAATTACAGAGATTTCCCATATCGTGTCGCCTGCCACATTCCCCACTGTCAAGATTTGTTGCAATCAGTGAACCAAATCCACACATCATTGTCACCCAAAGTCTATAGCTTACATCATGGCTCATACTTGGTGTCATACATTCTGTGGGTTTGGACAAACATATAACGACTTGCGTCACCATCATAATATCATACAGAATAGTTTCATGCTCTAAAAATCCTCTGTGCTTTCCCTGTTTATCCATTCCCCCTTGTCATTTTTTT